>NC_135883.1:51372266-51843224 GCF_964194155.1 Cetorhinus maximus
CCACATAGTGAGTGAAGGAGAGAATACAGTCAGAGTGCTGCCATCTCATAGTGAGTGAAGGGGAGAATACAGTCAGAGCGCTGCCACCTCATGGTGAGTAATGGAGTGAATACAGTCAGAGTGCTGCCACCACATAGTGAGTGAAGGAGAGAATACAGTCAGAGTGCTGCCATCTCAAGGTGAATGAAGGAGAGAATACAGTCAGAGTGCTGCCACCTCATAGTGAGTGAAGGAGAGAATACAGTCAGAGTGCTGCCATCTCATAGTGAGTGATGGAGAGAATACAGTCAGAGTGCTGCCATCTCATAGGGAGTGATGGTGAGAATACAGTCGGAGTGCTGCCACCTCATAGTGAGTGACGGAGTGAATACAGTCAGAGTGCTGTCACTGCACAGTGAGTGACGGAGAGAATACAGTCAGAGTGCTGCCACCACATAGTGAGTGATGGAGTGAATACCGTCAGAGTTCTGCCATCTCATAGTGAGTGAAGGAGAGAATTCAGTCAGAGCGCTGCCACCTCAAAGTGAGTGATGGAGAGAATACAGTCATAGCGCTGCCACCTCATAGTGCGTAATGGAGAAAATACAGTCAGAGGGCTGCCATCTCATAGGGAGTGATGGAGAGAATACAGTCAGAGTGCTGCCACCTCATAGTGAGTGATGGAGAGAATACAGTCAGTGTGCTGCCACCTCATAGTGAGTGAAGGAGAGTATACAGTCAGAGTGCTGCCACCTCATAGTGAGTGATGGAGAGAATACAGTCAGAGTGCTGCCATCTCATAGGGAGTGATGGAGAGAATACAGTCGGAGTGCTGCCACCTCATAGTGAATGACTGGGTTAATACAGTCAGAGTGCTGTCACTGCACAGTGAGTGACGGAGAAAATACAGTCAGAGTGCTGCCACCACATAGCGATTGATGGAGTGAATACCGTCAGAGTGCTGCCACCTCATAGTGAGTGATGGAGAGAATACAGTCAGCGTGCTGCCACTGCACAGTGAGTGACGGAGAGAATACAGTCAGAGTGCTGCCGCTGCCCATTGAATAACGGACAGAATACAATCAGAGTGCTTCCACCTCACAGTGAGTGATGGAGTGAATACCGTCACAGTGCTGCCGCTGCACAGTGAATGACGGACAGAATACAGTCAGAGTGCTGCCACCTCACAGTGAGTGATGCAAAAAATTCAGTCAGTGTGCTGCCGCTGCACAGTGAGTGACAGGGAGAATACAGTCAGAGTGCTGCCACTGCACAGTCAGTGACAGGGAGAATACAGTCAGAGTGCTGCCACCTCATAGTGAGCGATGGAGAGAATACAGTCAGAGTCCTGCACTGCACAGTGAGCGATGGAGAGAATACAGTCAGAGTGCAGCCACCTCATAGTGAGCGATGGAGAGAATACAGTCAGAGTGCAGCCACCTCATAGTGAGCGATGGAGAGAATACAGTCAGAGTGCAGCCACCTCATAGTGAGCGATGGAGAATATACAGTCAGAGTTCTGCCGCTGTACATTGAGTGCCAGAGAGAATACAGTCAGAATGCTGCCCCTGCACAGTGAGTGATGGAGAGAATTCAATCAGAGCGCTGACACTGCACAGTGAGTGATGTTGAGAATACAGTCAGAGGGCTGCCACTGCACATTGAGTGACGGAGAGAATACAGTCAGAGTAATGACGCTGCACAGTGAGTGTTGGAGAGAATACCGTCAGAGTGCTTTTGCTGCACAGTGAGTAATGGAGAGAATACAGTCAGAGTGCAGCCACCTCATAGTGAGCGATAGAGAGAATACAGTTAGAGTGCAGCCACCTCATAGTGAGTGATGGAGAGAATACAGTCAGAGTGCTGCCATCTCATAGGGAGTGATGGAGAGAATACAGTCAGAGTGCTGCCACCTCATAGTGAGTGAAGGAGAGAATACAGTCAGAGTGCTGCCACCTCATCGTGAGTGATGGAGAGAATACAGTCATAGCGCTGCCACCTCATAGTGAGTAATGGAGAGAATACAGTCAGAGGGCTGCCATCTCATAGGGAGTGATGGAGAGAATACAGTCAGAGTGCTGCCACCTCATAGTGAGTGATAGAGAGAATACAGTCAGAGTGCTGCCACCTCATAGTGAGTGAAGGAGAGAATACAGTCAGAGTGCTGCCACCTCATAGTGAGTGATGGAGAGAATACAGTCGGAGTGCTGCCACCTCATAGTGAGTGACGGAGTGAATACAGTCAGAGTGCTGTCACTGCACAGTGAGTGACGGAGAGAATACAGTCAGAGTGCTGCCACCACATAGTGAGTGATGGAGTGAATACCGTCAGAGTGCTGCCATCTCATAGTGAGTGAAGGAGAGAATTCAGTCAGAGCGCTGCCACCTCATAGTGAGTGAAGGAGAGAATACAGTCAGAGTGCTGCCACCACATAGTGAGTGAAGGACAGAATACAGTCAGAGTGCTGCCACCTCATCGTGAGTGATGGAGGGAATACAGTCATAGCGCTGCCACCTCATAGTGCGTAATGGAGAAAATACAGTCAGAGTGCTGCCACCTCATAGTGAGTGATGGAGAGAATACAGTCAGAGTTCTGCCACCTCATAGTGAGTGATGGAGAGAATACAGTCAGAGTGCTGCCATCTCATAGGGAGTGATGGAGAGAATACAGTCGGAGTGTTGCCACCTCATAGTGAGTGACGGAGTGAATACAGTCAGAGTGCTGTCACTGCACAGTGAGTGACGGAGAGAATACAGTCAGAGTAATGACGCTGCACAGTGAGTGTTGGAGAGAATACCGTCAGAGTGCTTTTGCTGCACAGTGAGTAATGGAGAGAATACATTCAGAGTGATGCCACCTCATAGTGAGTGATGGAGTGAATACAGTCAGAGTGCTGCCACCTCATAGTGAGTGAAGGAGAGAATACAGTCAGAGTGCTGCCACCTCACAGTGAGTGAAGGAGAGAATACTGTCAGAGTGCTGCCACCTCATAGTGAGTGGCAGAGCGAATACAGTCAGAGTGCTGCCACCTCATAGTGAGTGAAGGGGAGAATACAGTCAGAGTGCTGCCATCTCATAGTGAGTGAAGGAGAGAATACAGTCAGAGTGCTGCCATCTCATAGTGAGTGACGGGGAGAATACAGTCAGAGTGCTGCCACCTCATAGTGAGTAATGGAGAGAATACAGTCATAGCGCTGCCACCTCATAGTGAGTAATGGAGAGAATACAGTCAGAGTGCTGCCATCTCATAGTGAGTGAAGGAGAGAATACAGTCAGAGTGCTGCCACCTCATAGTGAGTGATGGAGAGAATACAGTAAGAGTGCTGCCATCTCATAGTGAGTGAAGGGGAGAATACAGTCAGAGTGCTGCCACCTCATAGTGAGTAATGGAGTGAATACAGTCAGAGTGCTGCCACCACATAGTGAGTGAAGGAGAGAATACAGTCAGAGTGCTGCCATCTCAAGGTGAATGAAGGAGAGAATACAGTCATAGCGCTGCCACCTCATAGTGAGTGAAGGGGAGAATACAGTAAGAGCGCTGCCACCTCATAGTGAGTGAAGGGGAGAATACAGTAAGAGCGCTGCCACCTCATAGTGAGTGAAGGAGAGAATACAGTCAGAGTGCTGCCACCTCATAGTGAGTGAAGTAGAGAATACAGTCAGAGTGCTGCCATCTCAAGGTGAATGAAGGAGAGAATACAGTCATAGCGCTGCCACCTCATAGTGAGTGAAGTGGAGAATACAGTAAGAGTGCTGCCATCTCATAGTGAGTGAAGGAGAGAATACAGTCAGAATGCTGCCTCCTCACAGTGAGTGAAGGAGAGAATACAGTCAGAGTGCTGCCATCTCATAGTGAGTGAAGGAGAGAATACAGTCAGAGCGCTGCCACCTCATAGTGAGTAATGGAGAGAATACAGTCAGAGTGCTGCCACCTCATAGTGAGTGAAGGAGAGAATGCAGTCAGAGTGCTGCCACCTCATCGTGAGTGATGGAGAGAATACAGTCATAGCGCTGCCACCTCATAGTGAGTAATGGAGAGAATACAGTCAGAGGGCTGCCATCTCATAGGGAGTGATGGAGAGAATACAGTCAGAGTGCTGCCACCTCGTCGTGAGTGATGGAGAGAATACAGTCAGAGTGCTGCCACCTCATAGTGAGTGATGGAGAGAATACAGTCAGAGTGCTGCCATCTCATAGGGAGTGATGGTGAGAATACAGTCGGAGTGCTGCCACCTCATAGTGAGTGACGGAGTGAATACAGTCAGAGTGCTGTCACTGCACAGTGAGTGACGGAGAGAATACAGTCAGAGTGCTGCCACCACATAGTGAGTGATGGAGTGAATACCGTCAGAGTTCTGCCATCTCATAGTGAGTGAAGGAGAGAATTCAGTCAGAGCGCTGCCACCTCATAGTGAGTGATGGAGAGAATACAGTCATAGCGCTGCCACCTCATAGTGCGTAATGGAGAAAATACAGTCAGAGGGCTGCCATCTCATAGGGAGTGATGGAGAGAATACAGTCAGAGTGCTGCCACCTCATAGTGAGTGATGGAGAGAATACAGTCAGTGTGCTGCCACCTCATAGTGAGTGAAGGAGAGTATACAGTCAGAGTGCTGCCACCTCATAGTGAGTGATGGAGAGAATACAGTCAGAGTGCTGCCATCTCATAGGGAGTGATGGAGAGAATACAGTCGGAGTGCTGCCACCTCATAGTGAATGACTGGGTGAATACAGTCAGAGTGCTGTCACTGCACAGTGAGTGACGGAGAAAATACAGTCAGAGTGCTGCCACCACATAGCGATTGATGGAGTGAATACCGTCAGAGTGCTGCCACCTCATAGTGAGTGATGGAGAGAATACAGTCAGCGTGCTGCCACTGCACAGTGAGTGACGGAGAGAATACAGTCAGAGTGCTGCCGCTGCCCATTGAATAACGGACAGAATACAATCAGAGTGCTTCCACCTCACAGTGAGTGATGGAGTGAATACCGTCACAGTGCTGCCGCTGCACAGTGAATGACGGACAGAATACAGTCAGAGTGCTGCCACCTCACAGTGAGTGATGCAAAAAATTCAGTCAGTGTGCTGCCGCTGCACAGTGAGTGACAGGGAGAATACAGTCAGAGTGCTGCCACTGCACAGTCAGTGACAGGGAGAATACAGTCAGAGTGCTGCCACCTCATAGTGAGCGATGGAGAGAATACAGTCAGAGTCCTGCACTGCACAGTGAGCGATGGAGAGAATACAGTCAGAGTGCAGCCACCTCATAGTGAGCGATGGAGAGAATACAGTCAGAGTGCAGCCACCTCATAGTGAGCGATGGAGAGAATACAGTCAGAGTGCAGCCACCTCATAGTGAGCGATGGAGAATATACAGTCAGAGTTCTGCCGCTGTACATTGAGTGCCAGAGAGAATACAGTCAGAATGCTGCCCCTGCACAGTGAGTGATGGAGAGAATTCAATCAGAGCGCTGACACTGCACAGTGAGTGATGTTGAGAATACAGTCAGAGGGCTGCCACTGCACATTGAGTGACGGAGAGAATACAGTCAGAGTAATGACGCTGCACAGTGAGTGTTGGAGAGAATACCGTCAGAGTGCTTTTGCTGCACAGTGAGTAATGGAGAGAATACAGTCAGAGTGCAGCCACCTCATAGTGAGCGATAGAGAGAATACAGTTAGAGTGCAGCCACCTCATAGTGAGTGATGGAGAGAATACAGTCAGAGTGCAGCCACCTCATAGTGAGCGATGGAGAGAATACAGTAAGAGTGCTGCCACCTCATAGTGAGCGCTGGAGAGAATACAGTTAGAGTGCAGCCACCTCATAGTGAGTAATGGAGAGAATACCATCAGAGTGCAGCCACCTCATAGTGAGCGATGGAGAGAATACAGTCAGAGTGCTGCCACCTCATAGTTAGTGAAGGAGAGAATACAGTCAGAGTGCTGCCACCTCACAGTGAGTGAAGGAGAGAATACAGTCAGAGTGCTGCCACCTCATAGTGAGTGACAGAGCGAATACAGTCAGAGTGCTGCCACCTCACAGTGAGTGAAGGAGAGAATACAGTCAGAGTGCTGCCACCTCATAGTGAGTGACAGAGCGAATACAGTCAGAGTGCTGCCACCTCATAGTGAGTGAAGGAGAGAATACAGTCAGAGTGCTGCCACCTCATAGTGAGTGAAGGAGAGAATACAATCAGAGTGCTGCCATCTCATAGTGAGTGAAGGACAGAATACAGTCAGAGTGCTGCCATCTCATAGTGAGTGAAGGAGAGAATACAGTCAGAGTGCTGCCATCTCATAGTGAGTGAAGGACAGAATACAGTCAGAGTGCTGCCATCTCATAGTGAGTGAAGGAGAGAATACAGTCAGAGTGCTGCCACCTCATAGTGAGTGAAGGAGAGAATACAGTCAGAGTGCTGCCATCTCATAGTGAGTGAAGGGGAGAATACAGTCAGAGCGCTGCCACCTCATAGTGAGTAATGGAGAGAATACAGTCAGAGTGCTGCCACCACATAGTGAGTGAAGGAGTGAATACAGTCAGAGTGCTGCCATCTCAAGGTGAGTGAAGGAGAGAATACAGTCAGAGTGCTGCCACCTCATAGTGAGTGAAGGAGAGAATACAGTCAGAGTGCTGCCATCTCATACTGAGTGAAGGGGAGAATACAGTCAGAGCGCTGCCACCTCATAGTGAGTAATGGAGAGAATACAGTCAGAGTGCTGCCACCACATAGTGAGTGAAGGAGAGAATACAGTCAGAGTGCTGCCATTTCATACTGAGTGAAGGAGAGAATACAGTCAGAGTGCTGCCACCTCATAGTGAGTAATGGAGAGAATACAGTCATAGCGCTGCCACCTCATAGTGAGTAATGGAGAGAATACAGTCAGAGGGCTGCCATCTCATAGGGAGTGATGGAGAGAATACAGTCAGAGTGCTGCCACCTCATAGTGAGTGATGGAGAGAATACAGTCAGAGTGCTGCCACCTCATAGTGAGTGAAGGAGAGATTACAGTCAGAGTGCCGCCACCTCATAGTGAGTGATGGAGAGAATACAGTCAGAGTGCTGCCATCTCATAGGGAGTGATGGAGAGAATACAGTCGGAGTGCTGCCACCTCATAGTGAGTGACGGAGTGAATACAGTCAGAGTGCTGCCACCACATAGTGAGTGATGCAGTGAATACCGTCAGAGTGCTGCCGCTGCACAGTGAATAACGGACAGAATACATTCAGAGTGCTGCCACCTCACAGTGAGTGATGCAAAAAATTCAGTCAGAGTGCTGCCACCACATAGTGAGTGAAGGAGAGAATACAGTCAGAGTGCTGCCACCACATAGTGAGTGAAGGAGAGAATACAGTCAGAGTGCTGCCATCTCATACTGAGTGATGGAGAGAATACAGTCAGAGTGCTGCCACCTCATAGTGAGTGATGGAGTGAATACAGTCAGAGTGCTGCCACCACATAGTGAGTGAAGGAGAGAATACAGTCTGAGTGCTGCCATCTCAAGGTGAATGAAGGAGAGAATACAGTCACAGCGCTGCCACCTCATAGTGAGTGAAGGGGAGAATACAGTAAGAGCGCTGCCACCTCATAGTGAGTGAAGGAGAGAATACAGTCAGAGTGCTGCCACCTCATAGTGAGTGAAGTAGAGAACACAGTCAGAGTGCTGCCATCTCATAGTGAGCGATGGAGAGAATACAGTCAGAGTGCTGCCACCTCATAGTGAGTAATGGAGAGAATACAGTCAGAGTGCTGCCACCACATAGTGAGTGAAGGAGAGAATACAGTCAGAGTGCTGCCACCACATAGTGAGTGAAGGAGAGAATACAGTCAGAATGCTGCCACCTCACAGTGAGTGAAGGAGAGAATACAGTCAGAGTGCTGCCATCTCATAGTGAGTGTAGGAGAGAATACAGTCAGAGCGCTGCCACCTCATAGTGAGTAATGGAGAGAATACAGTCAGAGTGATGCCATCTCATAGTGAGTGAAGGAGAGAATGCAGTCAGAGTGCTGCCACCTCATAGTGAGTGAAGGAGAAAATACAGTCTGAGTGCTGCCACCACATAGTGAGTGATGGAGTGAATACCGTCAGAGTGCTCCCGCTGCACAGTGAATAACGGACAGAATACAGTCAGAGTGCTGCCACCTCACAGTGAGTGATGCAAAAAATTCAGTCAGAGTGCTGCCGCTGCACAGTGAGTGACAGGGAGAATACAGTCAGAGTGCTGCCACTGCACAGTCAGTGACAGGGAGAATACAGTCAGAGTGCTGCCACCTCATAGTGAGTGATGGAGAGAATACAGTCAGAGTGCAGCCACCTCATAGTGAGCGATGGAGAGAATACAGTCAGAGTGCAGCCACCTCATAGTGAGCGATGGAGAGAGTACAGTCAGTGTGCAGCCACCTCATAGTGAGCGATGGAGAGAACACAGTCAGAGTTCTGCCGCTGTACATTGAGTGCCAGAGAGAATACAGTCTGAATGCTGCCCCTGCACAGTGAGTGATGGAGAGAATACAGTCAGAGTGCTGCCGCTGCACAGTGCGTGACGGAGAGAATACAGTCAGCGTGCTGCCACTGCACAGTGAGTGATGTTGAGAATACAGTCAGAGGGCTGCCACTGCACATTGAGTGACGGAGAGAATACAATCAGAGTAATGACGCTGCACAGTGAGTGTTGGAGAGAATACAGTCAGAGTGCTTTTGCTGCACAGTGAGTAATGGAGAGAATACAGTCAGAGTGCAGCCACCTCATAGTGAGCGATAGAGAGAATACAGTTAGAGTGCAGCCACCTCATAGTGAGCGATGGAGAGAATACAGTCAGAGTGCTGCCATCTCATAGTGAGCGATGGAGAGAATACAGTTAGAGTGCAGCCACCTCATAGTGAGCGCTGGAGAGAATACAGTTAGAGTGCAGCCACCTCATAGTGAGTAATGGAGAGAATACAGTCAGAGTGCAGCCACCTCATAGTGAGCGCTGGAGAGAATACAGTTAGAGTGCAGCCACCTCATAGTGAGTAATGGAGAGAATACAGCCAGAGTGCAGCCACCTCATAGTGAGCGATGGAGAGAATACAGTAAGAGTGCTGCCACCTCATAGTGAGTGACAGAGCGAATACAGTCAGAGTGCTGCCATCTCATAGTGAGTGAAGGAGAGAATACAGTCAGAGTGCTGCCATCTCATAGTGAGTGAAGGAGAGAATACAGTCAGAGTGCTGCCACCTCACAGTGAGTGAAGGAGAGAATAGAGTCAGAGTGCTGCCACCTCATAGTGAGTGACAGAGCGAATACAGTCAGAGTGCTGCCATCTCATAGTGAGTGAAGGAGAGAATACAGTCAGAGTGCTGCCACCTCATGGTGAGTGAAGGAGAGAATACAGTCAGAGTGCTGCCATCTCATAGAGAGTGAAGGGGAGAATACAGTCAGAGCGCTGCCACCTCATAGTGAGTGAAGGAGAGAATACAGTCAGAGTGCTGCCATCTCATAGTGAGTGAAGGAGAGAATACAGTCCGAATGCTGCCACCTCACAGTGAGTGAAGGAGAGAGTACAGTCAGAGTGCTGCCATCTCATAGTGAGTGAAGGAGAGAATTCAGTCAGAGCGCTGCCACCTCATAGTGAGTAATGGAGAGAATACAGTCAGAGTGATACCATCTCATAGTGAGTGAAGGAGAGAATGCAGTCAGAGTGCTGCCACCTCATAGTGAGTGAAGGACAAAATACAGTCAGAGTGCTGCCACCTCATAGTGAGTGAAGGACAGAATACAGTCAGAGTGCTGCCACCTCATCGTGAGTGATGGAGAGAATACAGTCATAGCGCTGCCATCTCATAGTGAGTAATGGAGAGAATACAGTCAGAGTGCTGCCACCTCATAGTGAGCGATGGAGAGAATACAGTCAGAGTGCTGCCAACTCATAGTGAGTGATGGAGAGAATACAGTCAGAGTGCTGCCATCTCATAGTGAGCGATGGAGAGAATACAGTCAGAGCGCTGCCATCTCATAGTGAGTAATGGAGAGAATACAGTCAGAGTGCTGCCACCTCATAGTGCGTGATGGAGAGCATACAGTCAGAGTGCTCCCACCTCATAGTGAGTGATGGAGAGAATACAGTCAGAGTGCTGCCATCTCATAGGGAGTGATGGAGAGAATACAGTCAGAGTGCTGCCACCTCATAGTGAGTGATGGAGAGAATACCGTCAGAGTGCTGCCACCACATAGGGAGTGATGGAGGGAATACAGTCAGAGTGCTGCCACCTCATAGTCAGTGATGGAGAGAATACAGTCAGAGTGCTGCCACCTCATAGTGAGTGAAGGACAGAATACAGTCAGAGTGCTGCCATCTCATAGTGAGTGATGGAGAGAATACAGTCATAGCGCTGCCACCTCATAGTGAGTAATGGAGAGAATACAGTCAGAGGGCTGCCATCTCATAGGGAGTGATGGAGAGAATACAGTCAGAGTGCTGCCACCTCATAGTGAGTAATGGAGAGAATACAGTCAAAGTGCTGCCACCTCGTCGTGAGTGATGGAGAGAATACAGTCAGAGTGCTGCCACCTCATAGTGAGTAATGGAGAGAATACAGTCAGAGTGCTGCCACCTCGTCGTGAGTGAAGGAGAGAATACAGTCAGAGGGCTGCCATCTCATAGGGAGTGATGGAGAGAATACAGTCAGAGTGCTGCCACCTCATAGTGAGTAATGTAGAGAATACAGTCAGAGTGCTGCCACCTCGTCGTGAGTGATGGAGAGAATACAGTCAGAGTGCTGCCACCTCATAGTGAGTAATGGAGAGAATACAGTCAGAGTGCTGCCACCTCGTCGTGAGTGATGGAGAGAATACAGTCAGAGTGCTGCCACCTCATAGTGAGTAATGGAGAGAATACAGTCAGAGTGCTGCCACCTCGTCGTGAGTGATGGAGAGAATACAGTCAGAGTGCTGCCACCTCATAGTGAGTAATGGAGAGAATACAGTCAGAGTGCTGCCACCTCGTCGTGAGTGATGGAGAGAATTCAATCAGAGCGCTGACACTGCACAGTGAGTGATGTTGAGAATACAGTCAGAGGGCTGCCACTGCACATTGAGTGACGGAGAGAATACAGTCAGAGTAATGACGCTGCACAGTAAGTGTTGGAGAGAATACCGTCAGAGTGCTTTTGCTGTACAGTGAGTAATGGAGAGAATACAGTCAGAGTGCAGCCACCTCTTAGTGAGCGATAGAGAGAATACAGTTAGAGTGCAGCCACCTCATAGTGAGCGATAGAGAGAATACAGTAAGAGTGCTGCCACCTCATAGTGAGCGCTGGAGAGAATACAGTTAGAGTGCAGCCACCTCATAGTGAGTAATGGAGAGAATACAGTCAGAGTGCAGCCACCTCATAGTGAGCGATGGAGAGAATACAGTCAGAGTGCTGCCACCTCATAGTGAGTGATGGAGAGAATACAGTCAGAGTGCTGCCACCTCATAGTGAGTGACAGACGAATACAGTCAGAGTGCTGCCACCACATAGTAAGTGAAGGAGAGAATACAGTCAGAGTGCTGCCATCTCATAGTGAGTGAAGGGGAGAATACAGTCAGAGCGCTGCCACCTCATGGTGAGTAATGGAGTGAATACAGTCAGAGTGCTGCCACCACATAGTGAGTGAAGGAGAGAATACAGTCAGAGTGCTGCCATCTCAAGGTGAATGAAGGAGAGAATACAGTCAGAGTGCTGCCACCTCATAGTGAGTGAAGGAGAGAATACAGTCAGAGTGCTGCCATCTCATAGTGAGTGAAGGGGAGAATACAGTCAGAGCGCTGCCACCTCATAGTGAGTAATGGAGAGAATACAGTCAGAGTGCTGCCACCACATAGTGAGTGAAGGAGAGAATACAGTCAGAGTGCTGCCATCTCATAGTGAGTGAAGGAGAGAATACAGTCCGAATGCTGCCACCTCACAGTGAGTGAAGGAGAGAGTACAGTCAGAGTGCTGCCATCTCATAGTGAGTGAAGGAGAGAATTCAGTCAGAGCGCTGCCACCTCATAGTGAGTAATGGAGAGAATACAGTCAGAGTGATACCATCTCATAGTGAGTGAAGGAGAGAATGCAGTCAGAGTGCTGCCACCTCATAGTGAGTGAAGGACAAAATACAGTCAGAGTGCTGCCACCTCATAGTGAGTGAAGGACAGAATACAGTCAGAGTGCTGCCACCTCATCGTGAGTGATGGAGAGAATACAGTCATAGCGCTGCCATCTCATAGTGAGTAATGGAGAGAATACAGTCAGAGTGCTGCCACCTCATGGTGAGCGATGGAGAGAATACAGTCAGAGTGCTGCCAACTCACAGTGAGTGATGGAGAGAATACAGTCAGAGTGCTGCCATCTCATAGTGAGCGATGGAGAGAATACAGTCAGAGCGCTGCCATCTCATAGTGAGTAATGGAGAGAATACAGTCAGAGTGCTGCCACCTCATAGTGCGTGATGGAGAGCATACAGTCAGAGTGCTCCCACCTCATAGTGAGTGATGGAGAGAATACAGTCAGAGTGCTGCCATCTCATAGGGAGTGATGGAGAGAATACAGTCAGAGTGCTCCCACCTCATAGTGAGTGATGGAGAGAATACCGTCAGAGTGCTGCCACCACATAGGGAGTGATGGAGGGAATACAGTCAGAGTGCTGCCACCTCATAGTCAGTGATGGAGAGAATACAGTCAGAGTGCTGCCACCTCATAGTGAGTGAAGGACAGAATACAGTCAGAGTGCTGCCATCTCATAGTGAGTGATGGAGAGAATACAGTCAGAGTGCTGCCACCTCATAGTGAGTGATGGAGAGAATACCGTCAGAGTGCTGCCACCACATAGGGAGTGATGGAGGGAATACAGTCAGAGTGCTGCCACCTCATAGTCAGTGATGGAGAGAATACAGTCAGAGTGCTGCCACCTCATAGTGAGTGAAGGACAGAATACAGTCAGAGTGCTGCCATCTCATAGTGAGTGATGGAGAGAATACAGTCATAGCGCTGCCACCTCATAGTGAGTAATGGAGAGAATACAGTCAGAGGGCTGCCATCTCATAGGGAGTGATGGAGAGAATACAGTCAGAGTGCTGCCACCTCATAGTGAGTAATGGAGAGAATACAGTCAAAGTGCTGCCACCTCGTCGTGAGTGATGGAGAGAATACAGTCAGAGTGCTGCCACCTCATAGTGAGTAATGGAGAGAATACAGTCAGAGTGCTGCCACCTCGTCGTGAGTGAAGGAGAGAATACAGTCAGAGGGCTGCCATCTCATAGGGAGTGATGGAGAGAATACAGTCAGAGTGCTGCCACCTCATAGTGAGTAATGTAGAGAATACAGTCAGAGTGCTGCCACCTCGTCGTGAGTGATGGAGAGAATACAGTCAGAGTGCTGCCACCTCATAGTGAGTAATGGAGAGAATACAGTCAGAGTGCTGCCACCTCGTCGTGAGTGATGGAGAGAATACAGTCAGAGTGCTGCCACCTCATAGTGAGTAATGGAGAGAATACAGTCAGAGTGCTGCCACCTCGTCGTGAGTGATGGAGAGAATACAGTCAGAGTGCTGCCACCTCATAGTGAGTAATGGAGAGAATACAGTCAGAGTGCTGCCACCTCGTCGTGAGTGATGGAGAGAATTCAATCAGAGCGCTGACACTGCACAGTGAGTGATGTTGAGAATACAGTCAGAGTGCTGCCACTGCACATTGAGTGACGGAGAGAATACAGTCAGAGTAATGACGCTGCACAGTAAGTGTTGGAGAGAATACCGTCAGAGTGCTTTTGCTGCACAGTGAGTAATGGAGAGAATACAGTCAGAGTGCAGCCACCTCTTAGTGAGCGATAGAGAGAATACAGTTAGAGTGCAGCCACCTCATAGTGAGCGATAGAGAGAATACAGTAAGAGTGCTGCCACCTCATAGTGAGCGCTGGAGAGAATACAGTTAGAGTGCAGCCACCTCATAGTGAGTAATGGAGAGAATACAGTCAGAGTGCAGCCACCTCATAGTGAGCGATGGAGAGAATACAGTCAGAGTGCTGCCACCTCATAGTGAGTGATGGAGAGAATACAGTCAGAGTGCTGCCACCTCATAGTGAGTGACAGAGCGAATACAGTCAGAGTGCTGCCACCACATAGTGAGTGAAGGAGAGAATACAGTCAGAGTGCTGCCATCTCATAGTGAGTGAAGGGGAGAATACAGTCAGAGCGCTGCCACCTCATGGTGAGTAATGGAGTGAATACAGTCAGAGTGCTGCCACCACATAGTGAGTGAAGGAGAGAATACAGTCAGAGTGCTGCCATCTCAAGGTGAATGAAGGAGAGAATACAGTCAGAGTGCTGCCACCTCATAGTGAGTGAAGGAGAGAATACAGTCAGAGTGCTGCCATCTCATAGTGAGTGAAGGGGAGAATACAGTCAGAGCGCTGCCACCTCATAGTGAGTAATGGAGAGAATACAGTCAGAGTGCTGCCACCACATAGTGAGTGAAGGAGAGAATACAGTCAGAGTGCTGCCATCTCATAGTGAGTGAAGGAGAGAATACAGTCCGAATGCTGCCACCTCACAGTGAGTGAAGGAGAGAGTACAGTCAGAGTGCTGCCATCTCATAGTGAGTGAAGGAGAGAATTCAGTCAGAGCGCTGCCACCTCATAGTGAGTAATGGAGAGAATACAGTCAGAGTGATACCATCTCATAGTGAGTGAAGGAGAGAATGCAGTCAGAGTGCTGCCACCTCATAGTGAGTGAAGGACAAAATACAGTCAGAGTGCTGCCACCTCATAGTGAGTGAAGGACAGAATACAGTCAGAGTGCTGCCACCTCATCGTGAGTGATGGAGAGAATACAGTCATAGCGCTGCCATCTCATAGTGAGTAATGGAGAGAATACAGTCAGAGTGCTGCCACCTCATAGTGAGCGATGGAGAGAATACAGTCAGAGTGCTGCCAACTCATAGTGAGTGATGGAGAGAATACAGTCAGAGTGCTGCCATCTCATAGTGAGCGATGGAGAGAATACAGTCAGAGCGCTGCCATCTCATAGTGAGTAATGGAGAGAATACAGTCAGAGTGCTGCCACCTCATAGGGAGTGATGGAGAGAATACAGTCAGAGTGCTGCCACCTCATAGTGAGTGATGGAGAGAATACCGTCAGAGTGCTGCCACCACATAGGGAGTGATGGAGGGAATACAGTCAGAGTGCTGCCACCTCATAGTCAGTGATGGAGAGAATACAGTCAGAGTGCTGCCACCTCATAGTGAGTGAAGGACAGAATACAGTCAGAGTGCTGCCATCTCATAGTGAGTGATGGAGAGAATACAGTCATAGCGCTGCCACCTCATAGTGAGTAATGGAGAGAATACAGTCAGAGGGCTGCCATCTCATAGGGAGTGATGGAGAGAATACAGTCAGAGTGCTGCCACCTCATAGTGAGTAATGGAGAGAATACAGTCAAAGTGCTGCCACCTCGTCGTGAGTGATGGAGAGAATACAGTCAGAGTGCTGCCACCTCATAGTGAGTAATGGAGAGAATACAGTCAGAGTGCTGCCACCTCGTCGTGAGTGAAGGAGAGAATACAGTCAGAGGGCTGCCATCTCATAGGGAGTGATGGAGAGAATACAGTCAGAGTGCTGCCACCTCATAGTGAGTAATGTAGAGAATACAGTCAGAGTGCTGCCACCTCGTCGTGAGTGATGGAGAGAATACAGTCAGAGTGCTGCCACCTCATAGTGAGTAATGGAGAGAATACAGTCAGAGTGCTGCCACCTCGTCGTGAGTGATGGAGAGAATACAGTCAGAGTGCTGCCACCTCATAGTGAGTAATGGAGAGAATACAGTCAGAGTGCTGCCACCTCGTCGTGAGTGATGGAGAGAATACAGTCAGAGTGCTGCCACCTCATAGTGAGTAATGGAGAGAATACAGTCAGAGTGCTGCCACCTCGTCGTGAGTGATGGAGAGAATTCAATCAGAGCGCTGACACTGCACAGTGAGTGATGTTGAGAATACAGTCAGAGGGCTGCCACTGCACATTGAGTGACGGAGAGAATACAGTCAGAGTAATGACGCTGCACAGTAAGTGTTGGAGAGAATACCGTCAGAGTGCTTTTGCTGCACAGTGAGTAATGGAGAGAATACAGTCAGAGTGCAGCCACCTCTTAGTGAGCGATAGAGAGAATACAGTTAGAGTGCAGCCACCTCATAGTGAGCGATAGAGAGAATACAGTAAGAGTGCTGCCACCTCATAGTGAGCGCTGGAGAGAATACAGTTAGAGTGCAGCCACCTCATAGTGAGTAATGGAGAGAATACAGTCAGAGTGCAGCCACCTCATAGTGAGCGATGGAGAGAATACAGTCAGAGTGCTGCCACCTCATAGTGAGTGAAGGAGAGAATACAGTCAGAGTGCTGCCACCTCACAGTGAGTGAAGGAGAGAATACAGTCAGAGTGCTGCCACCTCATAGTGAGTGACAGAGCGAATACAGTCAGAGTGCTGCCACCTCATAGTGAGTGAAGGAGAGAATACAGTCAGAGTGCTGCCACCTCATAGTGAGTGAAGGAGAGAATACAGTCAGAGTGCTGCCATCTCATAGTGAGTGAAGGAGAGAATACAGTCAGAGTGCTGCCATCTCATAGTGAGTGAAGGAGAGAATACAGTCAGAGTGCTGCCATCTCATAGTGAGTGAAGGACAGAATACAGTCAGAGTGCTGCCATCTCATAGTGAGTGAAGGAGAGAATACAGTCAGAGTGCTGCCACCTCATAGTGAGTGAAGGAGAGAATACAGTCAGAGTGCTGCCATCTCATAGTGAGTGAAGGGGAGAATACAGTCAGAGCGCTGCCACCTCATAGTGAGTAATGGAGAGAATACAGTCAGAGTGCTGCCACCACATAGTGAGTGAAGGAGAGAATACAGTCAGAGTGCTGCCATCTCAAGGTGAGTGAAGGAGAGAATACAGTCAGAGTGCTGCCACCTCATAGTGAGTGAAGGAGAGAATACAGTCAGAGTGCTGCCATCTCATAGTGAGTGAAGGGGAGAATACAGTCAGAGCGCTGCCACCTCATAGTGAGTAATGGAGAGAATACAGTCAGAGTGCTGCCACCACATAGTGAGTGAAGGAGAGAATACAGTCAGAGTGCTGCCATCTCATACTGAGTGAAGGAGAGAATACAGTCAGAGTGCTGCCACCTCATAGTGAGTAATGGAGAGAATACAGTCATAGCGCTGCCACCTCATAGTGAGTAATGGAGAGAATACAGTCAGAGTGCTGCCACCTCATAGTGAGTGATGGAGAGAATACAGTCAGAGTGCTGCCACCTCATAGTGAGTGATGGAGAGAATACAGTCAGAGTGCTGCCACCTCATAGTGAGTGAAGGAGAGATTACAGTCAGAGTGCCGCCACCTCATAGTGAGTGATGGAGAGAATACAGTCAGAGTGCTGCCATCTCATAGGGAGTGATGGAGAGAATACAGTCGGAGTGCTGCCACCTCATAGTGAGTGACGGAGTGAATACAGTCAGAGTGCTGCCACCACATAGTGAGTGAAGGAGAGAATACAGTCTGAGTGCTGCCATCTCAAGGTGAATGAAGGAGAGAATACAGTCATAGCGCTGCCACCTCATAGTGAGTGAAGGGGAGAATACAGTAAGAGCGCTGCCACCTCATAGTGAGTGAAGGAGAGAATACAGTCAGAGTGCTGCCACCTCATAGTGAGTGAAGTAGAGAACACAGTCAGAGTGCTGCCATCTCATAGTGAGCGATGGAGAGAATACAGTCAGAGTGCTGCCACCTCATAGTGAGTAATGGAGAGAATACAGTCAGAGTGCTGCCACCACATAGTGAGTGAAGGAGAGAATACAGTCAGAGTGCTGCCACCACATAGTGAGTGAAGGAGAGAATACAGTCAGAATGCTGCCACCTCACAGTGAGTGAAGGAGAGAATACAGTCAGAGTGCTGCCATATCATAGTGAGTGTAGGAGAGAATACAGTCAGAGCGCTGCCACCTCATAGTGAGTAATGGAGAGAATACAGTCAGAGTGATGCCATCTCATAGTGAGTGAAGGAGAGAATGCAGTCAGAGTGCTGCCACCTCATAGTGAGTGAAGGAGAAAATACAGTCAGAGTGCTGCCACCACATAGTGAGTGATGGAGTGAATACCGTCAGAGTGCTGCCGCTGCACAGTGAATAACGGACAGAATACAGTCAGAGTGCTGCCACCTCACAGTGAGTGATGCAAAAAATTCAGTCAGAGTGCTGCCGCTGCACAGTGAGTGACAGGGAGAATACAGTCAGAGTGCTGCCACTGCACAGTCAGTGACAGGGAGAATACAGTCAGAGTGCTGCCACCTCATAGTGAGTGATGGAGAGAATACAGTCAGAGTGCTGCCACCTCATAGTGAGCGATGGAGAGAATACAGTCAGAGTCCTGCACTGCACAGTGAGCGATGGAGAGAATACAGTCAGAGTGCAGCCACCTCATAGTGAGCGATGGAGAGAATACAGTCAGAGTGCAGCCACCTCATAGTGAGCGATGGAGAGAGTACAGTCAGTGTGCAGCCACCTCATAGTGAGCGATGGAGAGAACACAGTCAGAGTTCTGCCGCTGTACATTGAGTGCCAGAGAGAATACAGTCAGAATGCTGCCCCTGCACAGTGAGTGATGGAGAGAATACAGTCAGAGTGCTGCCGCTGCACAGTGCGTGACGGAGAGAATACAGTCAGCGTGCTGCCACTGCACAGTGAGTGATGTTGAGAATACAGTCAGAGGGTTGCCACTGCACATTGAGTGACGGAGAGAATACAATCAGAGTAATGATGCTGCACAGTGAGTGTTGGAGAGAATACAGTCAGAGTGCTTTTGCTGCACAGTGAGTAATGGAGAGAATACAGTCAGAGTGCAGCCACCTCATAGTGAGCGATAGAGAGAATACAGTTAGAGTGCAGCCACCTCATAGTGAGCGATGGAGAGAATACAGTCAGAGTGCTGCCATCTCATAGTGAGCGATGGAGAGAATACAGTTAGAGTGCAGCCACCTCATAGTGAGCGCTGGAGAGAATACAGTTAGAGTGCAGCCACCTCATAGTGAGTAATGGAGAGAATACAGTCAGAGTGCAGCCACCTCATAGTGAGCGCTGGAGAGAATACAGTTAGAGTGCAGCCACCTCATAGTGAGTAATGGAGAGAATACAGTCAGAGTGCAGCCACCTCATAGTGAGCGATGGAGAGAATACAGTAAGAGTGCTGCCACCTCATAGTGAGTGACAGAGCGAATACAGTCAGAGTGCTGCCATCTCATAGTGAGTGATGGAGAGAATACAGTCAGAGTGCTGCCACCTCATAGTGAGTGAAGGACAGAATACAGTCAGAGTGCTGCCATCTCATAGTGAGTGAAGGAGAGAATACAGTCAGAGTGCTGCCATCTCATAGTGAGTGAAGGAGAGAATACAGTCAGAGTGCTGCCATCTCATAGTGAGTGAAGGAGAGAATACAGTCAGAGTGCTGCCACCTCATAGTGAGTGAAGGAGAGAATACAGTCAGAGTGCTGCCATCTCATAGTGAGTGAAGGGGAGAATACAGTCAGAGTCCTGCACTGCACAGTGAGCGATGGAGAGAATACAGTCAGAGTGCAGCCACCTCATAGTGAGCGATGGAGAGAATACAGTCAGAGTGCAGCCACCTCATAGTGAGCGATGGAGAGAATACAGTCAGAGTGCAGCCACCTCATAGTGAGCGATGGAGAATATACAGTCAGAGTTCTGCCGCTGTACATTGAGTGCCAGAGAGAATACAGTCAGAATGCTGCCCCTGCACAGTGAGTGATGGAGAGAATTCAATCAGAGCGCTGACACTGCACAGTGAGTGATGTTGAGAATACAGTCAGAGGGCTGCCACTGCACATTGAGTGACGGAGAGAATACAGTCAGAGTAATGACGCTGCACAGTGAGTGTTGGAGAGAATACCGTCAGAGTGCTTTTGCTGCACAGTGAGTAATGGAGAGAATACAGTCAGAGTGCAGCCACCTCATAGTGAGCGATAGAGAGAATACAGTTAGAGTGCAGCCACCTCATAGTGAGTAATGGAGAGAATACAGTCAGAGTGCAGCCACCTCATAGTGAGCGATGGAGAGAATACAGTAAGAGTGCTGCCACCTCATAGTGAGCGCTGGAGAGAATACAGTTAGAGTGCAGCCACCTCATAGTGAGTAATGGAGAGAATACCGTCAGAGTGCAGCCACCTCATAGTGAGCGATGGAGAGAATACAGTCAGAGTGCTGCCACCTCATAGTGAGTGAAGGAGAGAATACAGTCAGAGTGCTGCCACCTCACAGTGAGTGAAGGAGAGAATACAGTCAGAGTGCTGCCACCTCATAGTGAGTGACAGAGCGAATACAGTCAGAGTGCTGCCACCTCACAGTGAGTGAAGGAGAGAATACAGTCAGAGTGCTGCCACCTCATAGTGAGTGACAGAGCGAATACAGTCAGAGTGCTGCCACCTCATAGTGAGTGAAGGAGAGAATACAGTCAGAGTGCTGCCACCTCATAGTGAGTGAAGGAGAGAATACAATCAGAGTGCTGCCATCTCATAGTGAGTGAAGGACAGAATACAGTCAGAGTGCTGCCATCTCATAGTGAGTGAAGGAGAGAATACAGTCAGAGTGCTGCCATCTCATAGTGAGTGAAGGACAGAATACAGTCAGAGTGCTGCCATCTCATAGTGAGTGAAGGAGAGAATACAGTCAGAGTGCTGCCACCTCATAGTGAGTGAAGGAGAGAATACAGTCAGAGTGCTGCCATCTCATAGTGAGTGAAGGGGAGAATACAGTCAGAGCGCTGCCACCTCATAGTGAGTAATGGAGAGAATACAGTCAGAGTGCTGCCACCACATAGTGAGTGAAGGAGTGAATACAGTCAGAGTGCTGCCATCTCAAGGTGAGTGAAGGAGAGAATACAGTCAGAGTGCTGCCACCTCATAGTGAGTGAAGGAGAGAATACAGTCAGAGTGCTGCCATCTCATACTGAGTGAAGGGGAGAATACAGTCAGAGCGCTGCCACCTCATAGTGAGTAATGGAGAGAATACAGTCAGAGTGCTGCCACCACATAGTGAGTGAAGGAGAGAATACAGTCAGAGTGCTGCCATCTCATACTGAGTGAAGGAGAGAATACAGTCAGAGTGCTGCCACCTCATAGTGAGTAATGGAGAGAATACAGTCATAGCGCTGCCACCTCATAGTGAGTAATGGAGAGAATACAGTCAGAGGGCTGCCATCTCATAGGGAGTGATGGAGAAAATACAGTCTGAGTGCTGCCACCACATAGTGAGTGATGGAGTGAATACCGTCAGAGTGCTGCCGCTGCACAGTGAATAACGGACAGAATACAGTCAGAGTGCTGCCACCTCACAGTGAGTGATGCAAAAAATTCAGTCAGAGTGCTGCCGCTGCACAGTGAGTGACAGGGAGAATACAGTCAGAGTGCTGCCACTGCACAGTCAGTGACAGGGAGAATACAGTCAGAGTGCTGCCACCTCATAGTGAGTGATGGAGAGAATACAGTCAGAGTGCAGCCACCTCATAGTGAGCGATGGAGAGAATACAGTCAGAGTGCAGCCACCTCATAGTGAGCGATGGAGAGAGTACAGTCAGTGTGCAGCCACCTCATAGTGAGCGATGGAGAGAACACAGTCAGAGTTCTGCCGCTGTACATTGAGTGCCAGAGAGAATACAGTCAGAATGCTGCCCCTGCACAGTGAGTGATGGAGAGAATACAGTCAGAGTGCTGCCGCTGCACAGTGCGTGACGGAGAGAATACAGTCAGCGTGCTGCCACTGCACAGTGAGTGATGTTGAGAATACAGTCAGAGGGCTGCCACTGCACATTGAGTGACGGAGAGAATACAATCAGAGTAATGACGCTGCACAGTGAGTGTTGGAGAGAATACAGTCAGAGTGCTTTTGCTGCACAGTGAGTAATGGAGAGAATACAGTCAGAGTGCAGCCACCTCATAGTGAGCGATAGAGAGAATACAGTTAGAGTGCAGCCACCTCATAGTGAGCGATGGAGAGAATACAGTCAGAGTGCTGCCATCTCATAGTGAGCGATGGAGAGAATACAGTTAGAGTGCAGCCACCTCATAGTGAGCGCTGGAGAGAATACAGTTAGAGTGCAGCCACCTCATAGTGAGTAATGGAGAGAATACAGTCAGAGTGCAGCCACCTCATAGTGAGCGCTGGAGAGAATACAGTTAGAGTGCAGCCACCTCATAGTGAGTAATGGAGAGAATACAGTCAGAGTGCAGCCACCTCATAGTGAGCGATGGAGAGAATACAGTAAGAGTGCTGCCACCTCATAGTGAGTGACAGAGCGAATACAGTCAGAGTGCTGCCATCTCATAGTGAGTGAAGGAGAGAATACAGTCAGAGTGCTGCCATCTCATAGTGAGTGAAGGAGAGAATACAGTCAGAGTGCTGCCACCTCACAGTGAGTGAAGGAGAGAATAGAGTCAGAGTGCTGCCACCTCATAGTGAGTGACAGAGCGAATACAGTCAGAGTGCTGCCATCTCATAGTGAGTGAAGGAGAGAATACAGTCAGAGTGCTGCCACCTCATGGTGAGTGAAGGAGAGAATACAGTCAGAGTGCTGCCATCTCATAGTGAGTGAAGGGGAGAATACAGTCAGAGCGCTGCCACCTCATAGTGAGTAATGGAGAGAATACAGTCAGAGTGCTGCCACCACATAGTGAGTGAAGGAGAGAATACAGTCAGAGTGCTGCCATCTCAAGGTGAGTGAAGGAGAGAATACAGTCAGAGTGCTGCCACCTCATAGTGAGTGAAGGAGAGAATACAGTCAGAGTGCTGCCATCTCATACTGAGTGAAGGGGAGAATACAGTCAGAGCTCTGCCACCTCATAGTGAGTAATGGAGAGAATACAGTCAGAGTGCTGCCACCACATAGTGAGTAAAGGAGAGAATACAGTCAGAGTGCTGCCATCTCATAGTGAGTGAAGGAGAGAATACAGTCAGAATGCTGTCACCTCACAGTGTGTGAAGGAGAGAATACAGTCAGAGTGCTGCCACCTCATAGTGAGTGATGGAGAGAATACAGTCATAGCGCTGCCACCTCATAGTGAGTAATGGTGAGAATACAGTCAGAGGGCTGCCATCTCATCGGGAGTGATGGAGAGAATACAGTCAGAGTGCTGCCACCTCATAGTGAGTGAAGGAGAGAATACAGTCAGAGTGCTGACACCTCATAGTGAGTGATGGAGAGAATACAGTCGGAGTGCTGCCACCTCATAGTGAGTGTTGGAGTGAATACCGTCAGAGTGCTGCCACCTCATAGTGAGTGATGGAGAGAATACAGTCAGAGTGCTGCCGCTGCACATTGAATAACGGACAGAATACAATCAGAGTGCTGCCACCTCACAGTGAGTGATGGAGTGAATACCGTCAGAGTGCTGCCGCTGCACAGTGAATAACGGACAGAATACAGTCAGAGTGCTGCCACCTCACAGTGAGTGATGCAAAAAATTCAGTCAGAGTGCTGCCCCTGCACAGTGAGTGACAGGGAGAATACAGTCAGAGTGCTGCCACTGCACAGTCAGTGACAGGGAGAATACAGTCAGAGTGCTGCCACCTCACAGTGAGTGATGGAGAGAATACAGTCAGAGTGCTGCCACCTCATAGTGAGTGACAGAGCGAATACAGTCAGAGTGCTTCCATCTCATAGTGAGTGAAGGAGAGAATACAGTCAGAGTGCTGCCACCTCATAGTGAGTGAAGGAGAGAATACAGTCAGAGTGCTGCCACCTCATAGTGAGTGATGGAGAGAATACAGTCATAGCGCTGCCACCTCATAGTGAGTAATGGTGAGAATACAGTCAGAGGGCTGCCATCTCATAGGGAGTGATGGAGAGAATACAGTCAGAGTGCTGCCACCTCATAGTGAGTGAAGGAGAGAATACAGTCAGAGTGCTGCCACCTCATAGTGAGTGATGGAGAGAATACAGTCGGAGTGCTGCCACCTCATAGTGAGTGTTGGAGTGAATACCGTCAGAGTGCTGCCACCTCATAGGGAGTGATGGAGCGAATACAGTCAGAGTGCTGCCGCTGCACATTGAATAACGGACAGAATACAATCAGAGTGCTGCCACCTCACAGTGAGTGATGGAGTGAATACCGTCAGAGTGCTGCCGCTGCACAATGAATAACGGACAGAATACAGTCAGAGTGCTGCCACCTCACAGTGAGTGATGCAAAAAATTCAGTCAGAGTGCTGCCGCTGCACAGTGAGTGACAGGGAGAATACAGTCAGAGTGCTGCCACTGCACAGTCAGTGACAGGGAGAATACAGTCAGAGTGCTGCCACCTCATAGTGAGTGATGGAGAGAATACAGTCAGAGTGCTGCCACCTCATAGTGAGTGACAGAGCGAATACAGTCAGAGTGCTGCCACCACATAGTGAGTGAAGGAGAGAATACAGTCAGAGTGCTGCCATCTCATAGTGAGTGAAGGGGAGAATACAGTCAGAGCGCTGCCACCTCATGGTGAGTAATGGAGTGAATACAGTCAGAGTGCTGCCACCACATAGTGAGTGAAGGAGAGAATACAGTCAGAGTGCTGCCATCTCAAGGTGAATGAAGGAGAGAATACAGTCAGAGTGCTGCCACCTCATAGTGAGTGAAGGAGAGAATACAGTCAGAGTGCTGCCATCTCATAGTGAGTGAAGGGGAGAATACAGTCAGAGCGCTGCCACCTCATAGTGAGTAATGGAGAGAATACAGTCAGAGTGCTGCCACCACATAGTGAGTGAAGGAGAGAATACAGTCAGAGTGCTGCCATCTCATAGTGAGTGAAGGAGAGAATACAGTCCGAATGCTGCCACCTCACAGTGAGTGAAGGAGAGAGTACAGTCAGAGTGCTGCCATCTCATAGTGAGTGAAGGAGAGAATTCAGTCAGAGCGCTGCCACCTCATAGTGAGTAATGGAGAGAATACAGTCAGAGTGATACCATCTCATAGTGAGTGAAGGAGAGAATGCAGTCAGAGTGCTGCCACCTCATAGTGAGTGAAGGACAGAATACAGTCAGAGTGCTGCCACCTCATCGTGAGTGATGGAGAGAATACAGTCATAGCGCTGCCATCTCATAGTGAGTAATGGAGAGAATACAGTCAGAGTGCTGCCACCTCATAGTGAGCGATGGAGAGAATACAGTCAGAGTGCTGCCAACTCATAGTGAGTGATGGAGAGAATACAGTCAGAGTGCTGCCATCTCATAGTGAGCGATGGAGAGAATACAGTCAGAGCGCTGCCATCTCATAGTGAGTAATGGAGAGAATACAGTCAGAGTGCTGCCACCTCATAGTGCGTGATGGAGAGCATACAGTCAGAGTGCTCCCACCTCATAGTGAGTGATGGAGAGAATACAGTCAGAGTGCTGCCATCTCATAGGGAGTGATGGAGAGAATACAGTCAGAGTGCTGCCACCTCATAGTGAGTGATGGAGAGAATACCGTCAGAGTGCTGCCACCACATAGGGAGTGATGGAGGGAATACAGTCAGAGTGCTGCCACCTCATAGTCAGTGATGGAGAGAATACAGTCAGAGTGCTGCCACCTCATAGTGAGTGAAGGACAGAATACAGTCAGAGTGCTGCCATCTCATAGTGAGTGATGGAGAGAATACAGTCATAGCGCTGCCACCTCATAGTGAGTAATGGAGAGAATACAGTCAGAGGGCTGCCATCTCATAGGGAGTGATGGAGAGAATACAGTCAGAGTGCTGCCACCTCATAGTGAGTAATGGAGAGAATACAGTCAAAGTGCTGCCACCTCGTCGTGAGTGATGGAGAGAATACAGTCAGAGTGCTGCCACCTCATAGTGAGTAATGGAGAGAATACAGTCAAAGTGCTGCCACCTCGTCGTGAGTGATGGAGAGAATACAGTCAGAGTGCTGCCACCTCATAGTGAGTAATGGAGAGAATACAGTCAGAGTGCTGCCACCTCGTCGTGAGTGAAGGAGAGAATACAGTCAGAGGGCTGCCATCTCATAGGGAGTGATGGAGAGAATACAGTCAGAGTGCTGCCACCTCATAGTGAGTAATGTAGAGAATACAGTCAGAGTGCTGCCACCTCGTCGTGAGTGATGGAGAGAATACAGTCAGAGTGCTGCCACCTCATAGTGAGTAATGGAGAGAATACAGTCAGAGTGCTGCCACCTCGTCGTGAGTGATGGAGAGAATACAGTCAGAGTGCTGCCACCTCATAGTGAGTAATGGAGAGAATACAGTCAGAGTGCTGCCACCTCGTCGTGAGTGATGGAGAGAATACAGTCAGAGTGCTGCCACCTCATAGTGAGTAATGGAGAGAATACAGTCAGAGTGCTGCCACCTCGTCGTGAGTGATGGAGAGAATTCAATCAGAGCGCTGACACTGCACAGTGAGTGATGTTGAGAATACAGTCAGAGGGCTGCCACTGCACATTGAGTGACGGAGAGAATACAGTCAGAGTAATGACGCTGCACAGTAAGTGTTGGAGAGAATACCGTCAGAGTGCTTTTGCTGCACAGTGAGTAATGGAGAGAATACAGTCAGAGTGCAGCCACCTCTTAGTGAGCGATAGAGAGA
Source organism: Cetorhinus maximus (assembly GCF_964194155.1). Classification (NCBI taxonomy): domain Eukaryota; kingdom Metazoa; phylum Chordata; class Chondrichthyes; order Lamniformes; family Cetorhinidae; genus Cetorhinus; species Cetorhinus maximus. Next base: position 51,398,859 of record NC_135883.1, read on the forward strand.
ATACAGTTAGAGTGCAGCCACCTCATAGTGAGCGATAGAGAGAATACAGTAAGAGTGCTGCCACCTCATAGTGAGCGCTGGAGAGAATACAGTTAGAGTGCAGCCACCTCATAGTGAGTAATGGAGAGAATACAGTCAGAGTGCAGCCACCTCATAGTGAGCGATGGAGAGAATACAGTCAGAGTGCTGCCACCTCATAGTGAGTGAAGGAGAGAATACAGTCAGAGTGCTGCCACCTCACAGTGAGTGAAGGAGAGAATACAGTCAGAGTGCTGCCACCTCATAGTGAGTGACAGAGCGAATACAGTCAGAGTGCTGCCACCTCATAGTGAGTGAAGGAGAGAATACAGTCAGAGTGCTGCCACCTCATAGTGAGTGAAGGAGAGAATACAGTCAGAGTGCTGCCATCTCATAGTGAGTGAAGGAGAGAATACAGTCAGAGTGCTGCCATCTCATAGTGAGTGAAGGAGAGAATACAGTCAGAGTGCTGCCATCTCATAGTGAGTGAAGGACAGAATACAGTCAGAGTGCTGCCATCTCATAGTGAGTGAAGGAGAGAATACAGTCAGAGTGCTGCCACCTCATAGTGAGTGAAGGAGAGAATACAGTCAGAGTGCTGCCATCTCATAGTGAGTGAAGGGGAGAATACAGTCAGAGCGCTGCCACCTCATAGTGAGTAATGGAGAGAATACAGTCAGAGTGCTGCCACCACATAGTGAGTGAAGGAGAGAATACAGTCAGAGTGCTGCCATCTCAAGGTGAGTGAAGGAGAGAATACAGTCAGAGTGCTGCCACCTCATAGTGAGTGAAGGAGAGAATACAGTCAGAGTGCTGCCATCTCATAGTGAGTGAAGGGGAGAATACAGTCAGAGCGCTGCCACCTCATAGTGAGTAATGGAGAGAATACAGTCAGAGTGCTGCCACCACATAGTGAGTGAAGGAGAGAATACAGTCAGAGTGCTGCCATCTCATACTGAGTGAAGGAGAGAATACAGTCAGAGTGCTGCCACCTCATAGTGAGTAATGGAGAGAATACAGTCATAGCGCTGCCACCTCATAGTGAGTAATGGAGAGAATACAGTCAGAGGGCTGCCATCTCATAGGGAGTGATGGAGAGAATACAGTCAGAGTGCTGCCACCTCATAGTGAGTGATGGAGAGAATACAGTCAGAGTGCTGCCACCTCATAGTGAGTGAAGGAGAGATTACAGTCAGAGTGCCGCCACCTCATAGTGAGTGATGGAGAGAATACAGTCAGAGTGCTGCCACCTCATAGTGAGTAATGGAGAGAATACAGTCAGAGTGCTGCCACCTCGTCGTGAGTGATGGAGAGAATACAGTCAGAGTGCTGCCACCTCATAGTGAGTAATGGAGAGAATACAGTCAGAGTGCTGCCACCTCGTCGTGAGTGATGGAGAGAATTCAATCAGAGCGCTGACACTGCACAGTGAGTGATGTTGAGAATACAGTCAGAGGGCTGCCACTGCACATTGAGTGACGGAGAGAATACAGTCAGAGTAATGACGCTGCACAGTAAGTGTTGGAGAGAATACCGTCAGAGTGCTTTTGCTGCACAGTGAGTAATGGAGAGAATACAGTCAGAGTGCAGCCACCTCTTAGTGAGCGATAGAGAGAATACAGTTAGAGTGCAGCCACCTCATAGTGAGCGATAGAGAGAATACAGTAAGAGTGCTGCCACCTCATAGTGAGCGCTGGAGAGAATACAGTTAGAGTGCAGCCACCTCATAGTGAGTAATGGAGAGAATACAGTCAGAGTGCAGCCACCTCATAGTGAGCGATGGAGAGAATACAGTCAGAGTGCTGCCACCTCATAGTGAGTGAAGGAGAGAATACAGTCAGAGTGCTGCCACCTCACAGTGAGTGAAGGAGAGAATACAGTCAGAGTGCTGCCACCTCATAGTGAGTGACAGAGCGAATACAGTCAGAGTGCTGCCACCTCATAGTGAGTGAAGGAGAGAATACAGTCAGAGTGCTGCCACCTCATAGTGAGTGAAGGAGAGAATACAGTCAGAGTGCTGCCATCTCATAGTGAGTGAAGGAGAGAATACAGTCAGAGTGCTGCCATCTCATAGTGAGTGAAGGAGAGAATACAGTCAGAGTGCTGCCATCTCATAGTGAGTGAAGGACAGAATACAGTCAGAGTGCTGCCATCTCATAGTGAGTGAAGGAGAGAATACAGTCAGAGTGCTGCCACCTCATAGTGAGTGAAGGAGAGAATACAGTCAGAGTGCTGCCATCTCATAGTGAGTGAAGGGGAGAATACAGTCAGAGCGCTGCCACCTCATAGTGAGTAATGGAGAGAATACAGTCAGAGGGCTGCCACCACATAGTGAGTGAAGGAGAGAATACAGTCAGAGTGCTGCCACTGCACAGTCAGTGACAGGGAGAATACAGTCAGAGTGCTGCCACCTCATAGTGAGTGATGGAGAGAATACAGTCAGAGTGCTGCCACCTCATAATGAGCGATGGAGAGAATACAGTCAGAGTCCTGCACTGCACAGTGAGCGATGGAGAGAATACAGTCAGAGTGCAGCCACCTCATAGTGAGCGATGGAGAGAATACAGTCAGAGTGCAGCCACCTCATAGTGAGCGATGGAGAGAGTACAGTCAGTGTGCAGCCACCTCATAGTGAGCGATGGAGAGAACACAGTCAGAGTTCTGCCGCTGTACATTGAGTGCCAGAGAGAATACAGTCAGAATGCTGCCCCTGCACAGTGAGTGATGGAGAGAATACAGTCAGAGTGCTGCCGCTGCACAGTGCGTGACGGAGAGAATACAGTCAGCGTGCTGCCACTGCACAGTGAGTGATGTTGAGAATACAGTCAGAGGGCTGCCACTGCACATTGAGTGACGGAGAGAATACAATCAGAGTAATGACGCTGCACAGTGAGTGTTGGAGAGAATACAGTCAGAGTGCTTTTGCTGCACAGTGAGTAATGGAGAGAATACAGTCAGAGTGCAGCCACCTCATAGTGAGCGATAGAGAGAATACAGTTAGAGTGCAGCCACCTCATAGTGAGCGATGGAGAGAATACAGTCAGAGTGCTGCCATCTCATAGTGAGCGATGGAGAGAATACAGTTAGAGTGCAGCCACCTCATAGTGAGCGCTGGAGAGAATACAGTTAGAGTGCAGCCACCTCATAGTGAGTAATGGAGAGAATACAGTCAGAGTGCAGCCACCTCATAGTGAGCGCTGGAGAGAATACAGTTAGAGTGCAGCCACCTCATAGTGAGTAATGGAGAGAATACAGTCAGAGTGCAGCCACCTCATAGTGAGCGATGGAGAGAATACAGTAAGAGTGCTGCCACCTCATAGTGAGTGACAGAGCGAATACAGTCAGAGTGCTGCCATCTCATAGTGAGTGATGGAGAGAATACAGTCAGAGTGCTGCCACCTCATAGTGAGTGAAGGACAGAATACAGTCAGAGTGCTGCCATCTCATAGTGAGTGAAGGAGAGAATACAGTCAGAGTGCTGCCATCTCATAGTGAGTGAAGGAGAGAATACAGTCAGAGTGCTGCCATCTCATAGTGAGTGAAGGAGAGAATACAGTCAGAGTGCTGCCACCTCATAGTGAGTGAAGGAGAGAATACAGTCAGAGTGCTGCCATCTCATAGTGAGTGAAGGGGAGAATACAGTCAGAGTCCTGCACTGCACAGTGAGCGATGGAGAGAATACAGTCAGAGTGCAGCCACCTCATAGTGAGCGATGGAGAGAATACAGTCAGAGTGCAGCCACCTCATAGTGAGCGATGGAGAGAATACAGTCAGAGTGCAGCCACCTCATAGTGAGCGATGGAGAATATACAGTCAGAGTTCTGCCGCTGTACATTGAGTGCCAGAGAGAATACAGTCAGAATGCTGCCCCTGCACAGTGAGTGATGGAGAGAATTCAATCAGAGCGCTGACACTGCACAGTGAGTGATGTTGAGAATACAGTCAGAGGGCTGCCACTGCACATTGAGTGACGGAGAGAATACAGTCAGAGTAATGACGCTGCACAGTGAGTGTTGGAGAGAATACCGTCAGAGTGCTTTTGCTGCACAGTGAGTAATGGAGAGAATACAGTCAGAGTGCAGCCACCTCATAGTGAGCGATAGAGAGAATACAGTTAGAGTGCAGCCACCTCATAGTGAGTAATGGAGAGAATACAGTCAGAGTGCAGCCACCTCATAGTGAGCGATGGAGAGAATACAGTAAGAGTGCTGCCACCTCATAGTGAGCGCTGGAGAGAATACAGTTAGAGTGCAGCCACCTCATAGTGAGTAATGGAGAGAATACCGTCAGAGTGCAGCCACCTCATAGTGAGCGATGGAGAGAATACAGTCAGAGTGCTGCCACCTCATAGTGAGTGAAGGAGAGAATACAGTCAGAGTGCTGCCACCTCACAGTGAGTGAAGGAGAGAATACAGTCAGAGTGCTGCCACCTCATAGTGAGTGACAGAGCGAATACAGTCAGAGTGCTGCCACCTCACAGTGAGTGAAGGAGAGAATACAGTCAGAGTGCTGCCACCTCATAGTGAGTGACAGAGCGAATACAGTCAGAGTGCTGCCACCTCATAGTGAGTGAAGGAGAGAATACAGTCAGAGTGCTGCCACCTCATAGTGAGTGAAGGAGAGAATACAATCAGAGTGCTGCCATCTCATAGTGAGTGAAGGACAGAATACAGTCAGAGTGCTGCCATCTCATAGTGAGTGAAGGAGAGAATACAGTCAGAGTGCTGCCATCTCATAGTGAGTGAAGGACAGAATACAGTCAGAGTGCTGCCATCTCATAGTGAGTGAAGGAGAGAATACAGTCAGAGTGCTGCCACCTCATAGTGAGTGAAGGAGAGAATACAGTCAGAGTGCTGCCATCTCATAGTGAGTGAAGGGGAGAATACAGTCAGAGCGCTGCCACCTCATAGTGAGTAATGGAGAGAATACAGTCAGAGTGCTGCCACCACATAGTGAGTGAAGGAGTGAATACAGTCAGAGTGCTGCCATCTCAAGGTGAGTGAAGGAGAGAATACAGTCAGAGTGCTGCCACCTCATAGTGAGTGAAGGAGAGAATACAGTCAGAGTGCTGCCATCTCATACTGAGTGAAGGGGAGAATACAGTCAGAGCGCTGCCACCTCATAGTGAGTAATGGAGAGAATACAGTCAGAGTGCTGCCACCACATAGTGAGTGAAGGAGAGAATACAGTCAGAGTGCTGCCATCTCATACTGAGTGAAGGAGAGAATACAGTCAGAGTGCTGCCACCTCATAGTGAGTAATGGAGAGAATACAGTCATAGCGCTGCCACCTCATAGTGAGTAATGGAGAGAATACAGTCAGAGGGCTGCCATCTCATAGGGAGTGATGGAGAGAATACAGTCAGAGTGCTGCCACCTCATAGTGAGTGATGGAGAGAATACAGTCAGAGTGCTGCCACCTCATAGTGAGTGAAGGAGAGATTACAGTCAGAGTGCCGCCTCCTCATAGTGAGTGATGGAGAGAATACAGTCAGAGTGCTGCCATCTCATAGGGAGTGATGGAGAGAATACAGTCGGAGTGCTGCCACCTCATAGTGAGTGACGGAGTGAATACAGTCAGAGTGCTGCCACCACATAGTGAGTGATGCAGTGAATACCGTCAGAGTGCTGCCGCTGCACAGTGAATAACGGACAGAATACAGTCAGAGTGCTGCCACCTCACAGTGAGTGATGCAAAAAATTCAGTCAGAGTGCTGCCACCACATAGTGAGTGAAGGAGAGAATACAGTCAGAGTGCTGCCACCACATAGTGAGTGAAGGAGAGAATACAGTCAGAGTGCTGCCATCTCATACTGAGTGATGGAGAGAATACAGTCAGAGTGCTGCCACCTCATAGTGAGTGATGGAGTGAATACAGTCAGAGTGCTGCCACCACATAGTGAGTGAAGGAGAGAATACAGTCTGAGTGCTGCCATCTCAAGGTGAATGAAGGAGAGAATACAGTCATAGCGCTGCCACCTCATAGTGAGTGAAGGGGAGAATACAGTAAGAGCGCTGCCACCTCATAGTGAGTGAAGGAGAGAATACAGTCAGAGTGCTGCCACCTCATAGTGAGTGAAGTAGAGAACACAGTCAGAGTGCTGCCATCTCATAGTGAGCGATGGAGAGAATACAGTCAGAGTGCTGCCACCTCATAGTGAGTAATGGAGAGAATACAGTCAGAGTGCTGCCACCACATAGTGAGTGAAGGAGAGAATACAGTCAGAGTGCTGCCACCACATAGTGAGTGAAGGAGAGAATACAGTCAGAATGCTGCCACCTCACAGTGAGTGAAGGAGAGAATACAGTCAGAGTGCTGCCATCTCATAGTGAGTGTAGGAGAGAATACAGTCAGAGCGCTGCCACCTCATAGTGAGTAATGGAGAGAATACAGTCAGAGTGATGCCATCTCATAGTGAGTGAAGGAGAGAATGCAGTCAGAGTGCTGCCACCTCATAGTGAGTGAAGGAGAAAATACAGTCAGAGTGCTGCCACCACATAGTGAGTGATGGAGTGAATACCGTCAGAGTGCTGCCGCTGCACAGTGAATAACGGACAGAATACAGTCAGAGTGCTGCCACCTCACAGTGAGTGATGCAAAAAATTCAGTCAGAGTGCTGCCGCTGCACAGTGAGTGACAGGGAGAATACAGTCAGAGTGCTGCCACTGCACAGTCAGTGACAGGGAGAATACAGTCAGAGTGCTGCCACCTCATAGTGAGTGATGGAGAGAATACAGTCAGAGTGCTGCCACCTCATAGTGAGCGATGGAGAGAATACAGTCAGAGTCCTGCAATGCACAGTGAGCGATGGAGAGAATACAGTCAGAGTGCAGCCACCTCATAGTGAGCGATGGAGAGAATACAGTCAGAGTGCAGCCACCTCATAGTGAGCGATGGAGAGAGTACAGTCAGTGTGCAGCCACCTCATAGTGAGCGATGGAGAGAACACAGTCAGAGTTCTGCCGCTGTACATTGAGTGCCAGAGAGAATACAGTCAGAATGCTGCCCCTGCACAGTGAGTGATGGAGAGAATACAGTCAGAGTGCTGCCGCTGCACAGTGCGTGACGGAGAGAATACAGTCAGCGTGCTGCCACTGCACAGTGAGTGATGTTGAGAATACAGTCAGAGGGCTGCCACTGCACATTGAGTGACGGAGAGAATACAATCAGAGTAATGACGCTGCACAGTGAGTGTTGGAGAGAATACAGTCAGAGTGCTTTTGCTGCACAGTGAGTAATGGAGAGAATACAGTCAGAGTGCAGCCACCTCATAGTGAGCGATAGAGAGAATACAGTTAGAGTGCAGCCACCTCATAGTGAGCGATGGAGAGAATACAGTCAGAGTGCTGCCATCTCATAGTGAGCGATGGAGAGAATACAGTTAGAGTGCAGCCACCTCATAGTGAGCGCTGGAGAGAATACAGTTAGAGTGCAGCCACCTCATAGTGAGTAATGGAGAGAATACAGTCAGAGTGCAGCCACCTCATAGTGAGCGCTGGAGAGAATACAGTTAGAGTGCAGCCACCTCATAGTGAGTAATGGAGAGAATACAGTCAGAGTGCAGCCACCTCATAGTGAGCGATGGAGAGAGTACAGTAAGAGTGCTGCCACCTCATAGTGAGTGACAGAGCGAATACAGTCAGAGTGCTGCCATCTCATAGTGAGTGAAGGAGAGAATACAGTCAGAGTGCTGCCATCTCATAGTGAGTGAAGGAGAGAATACAGTCAGAGTGCTGCCACCTCACAGTGAGTGAAGGAGAGAATAGAGTCAGAGTGCTGCCACCTCATAGTGAGTGACAGAGCGAATACAGTCAGAGTGCTGCCATCTCATAGTGAGTGAAGGAGAGAATACAGTCAGAGTGCTGCCACCTCATGGTGAGTGAAGGAGAGAATACAGTCAGAGTGCTGCCATCTCATAGTGAGTGAAGGGGAGAATACAGTCAGAGCGCTGCCACCTCATAGTGAGTAATGGAGAGAATACAGTCAGAGTGCTGCCACCACATAGTGAGTGAAGGAGAGAATACAGTCAGAGTGCTGCCATCTCAAGGTGAGTGAAGGAGAGAATACAGTCAGAGTGCTGCCACCTCATAGTGAGTGAAGGAGAGAATACAGTCAGAGTGCTGCCATCTCATACTGAGTGAAGGGGAGAATACAGTCAGAGCTCTGCCACCTCATAGTGAGTAATGGAGAGAATACAGTCAGAGTGCTGCCACCACATAGTGAGAAAAGGAGAGAATACAGTCAGAGTGCTGCCATCTCATAGTGAGTGAAGGAGAGAATACAGTCAGAATGCTGTCACCTCACAGTGTGTGAAGGAGAGAATACAGTCAGAGTGCTGCCACCTCATAGTGAGTGATGGAGAGAATACAGTCATAGCGCTGCCACCTCATAGTGAGTAATGGTGAGAATACAGTCAGAGGGCTGCCATCTCATCGGGAGTGATGGAGAGAATACAGTCAGAGTGCTGCCACCTCATAGTGAGTGAAGGAGAGAATACAGTCAGAGTGCTGACACCTCGTAGTGAGTGATGGAGAGAATACAGTCGGAGTGCTGCCACCTCATAGTGAGTGTTGGAGTGAATACCGTCAGAGTGCTGCCACCTCATAGTGAGTGATGGAGAGAATACAGTCAGAGTGCTGCCGCTGCACATTGAATAACGGACAGAATACAATCAGAGTGCTGCCACCTCACAGTGAGTGATGGAGTGAATACCGTCAGAGTGCTGCCGCTGCACAGTGAATAACGGACAGAATGCAGTCAGAGTGCTGCCACCTCACAGTGATTGATGCAAAAAATTCAGTCAGAGTGCTGCCCCTGCACAGTGAGTGACAGGGAGAATACAGTCAGAGTGCTGCCACTGCACAGTCAGTGACAGGGAGAATACAGTCAGAGTGCTGCCACCTCACAGTGAGTGATGGAGAGAATACAGTCAGAGTGCTGCCACCTCATAGTGAGTAATGGTGAGAATACAGTCAGAGGGCTGCCATCTCATAGGGAGTGATGGAGAGAATACAGTCAGAGTGCTGCCACCTCATAGTGAGTGAAGGAGAGAATACAGTCAGAGTGCTGCCACCTCATAGTGAGTGATGGAGAGAATACAGTCGGAGTGCTGCCACCTCATAGTGAGTGTTGGAGTGAATACCGTCAGAGTGCTGCCACCTCATAGGGAGTGATGGAGCGAATACAGTCAGAGTGCTGCCGCTGCACATTGAATAACGGACAGAATACAATCAGAGTGCTGCCACCTCACAGTGAGTGATGGAGTGAATACCGTCAGAGTGCTGCCGCTGCACAATGAATAACGGACAGAATACAGTCAGAGTGCTGCCACCTCACAGTGAGTGATGCAAAAAATTCAGTCAGAGTGCTGCCGCTGCACAGTGAGTGACAGGGAGAATACAGTCAGAGTGCTGCCACTGCACAGTCAGTGACAGGGAGAATACAGTCAGAGTGCTGCCACCTCATAGTGAGTGATGGAGAGAATACAGTCAGAGTGCTGCCACCTCATAGTGAGTGACAGAGCGAATACAGTCAGAGTGCTGCCACCACATAGTGAGTGAAGGAGAGAATACAGTCAGAGTGCTGCCATCTCATAGTGAGTGAAGGGGAGAATACAGTCAGAGCGCTGCCACCTCATGGTGAGTAATGGAGTGAATACAGTCAGAGTGCTGCCACCACATAGTGAGTGAAGGAGAGAATACAGTCAGAGTGCTGCCATCTCAAGGTGATTGAAGGAGAGAATACAGTCAGAGTGCTGCCACCTCATAGTGAGTGAAGGAGAGAATACAGTCAGAGTGCTGCCATCTCATAGTGAGTGAAGGGGAGAATACAGTCAGAGCGCTGCCACCTCATAGTGAGTAATGGAGAGAATACAGTCAGAGTGCTGCCACCACATAGTGAGTGAAGGAGAGAATACAGTCAGAGTGCTGCCATCTCATAGTGAGTGAAGGAGAGAATACAGTCCGAATGCTGCCACCTCACAGTGAGTGAAGGAGAGAGTACAGTCAGAGTGCTGCCATCTCATAGTGAGTGAAGGAGAGAATTCAGTCAGAGCGCTGCCACCTCATAGTGAGTAATGGAGAGAATACAGTCAGAGTGATGCCATCTCATAGTGAGTGAAGGAGAGAATACAGTCAGAGTGCTGCCACCTCATAGTGAGTGAAGGACAGAATACAGTCAGAGTGCTGCCACCTCATCGTGAGTGATGGAGAGAATACAGTCATAGCGCTGCCATCTCATAGTGAGTAATGGAGAGAATACAGTCAGAGTGCTGCCACCTCATAGTGAGCGATGGAGAGAATACAGTCAGAGTGCTGCCAACTCATAGTGAGTGATGGAGAGAATACAGTCAGAGTGCTGCCATCTCATAGTGAGCGATGGAGAGAATACAGTCAGAGCGCTGCCATCTCATAGTGAGTAATGGAGAGAATACAGTCAGAGTGCTGCCACCTCATAGTGCGTGATGGAGAGCATACAGTCAGAGTGCTCCCACCTCATAGTGAGTGATGGAGAGAATACAGTCAGAGTGCTGCCATCTCGTAGGGAGTGATGGAGAGAATACAGTCAGAGTGCTGCCACCTCATAGTGAGTGATGGAGAGAATACCGTCAGAGTGCTGCCACCACATAGGGAGTGATGGAGGGAATACAGTCAGAGTGCTGCCACCTCATAGTCAGTGATGGAGAGAATACAGTCAGAGTGCTGCCACCTCATAGTGCGTGAAGGACAGAATACAGTCAGAGTGCTGCCATCTCATAGTGAGTGATGGAGAGAATACAGTCATAGCGCTGCCACCTCATAGTGAGTAATGGAGAGAATACAGTCAGAGGGCTGCCACCTCATAGTGAGTAATGGAGAGAATACAGTCAAAGTGCTGCCACCTCGTCGTGAGTGATGGAGAGAATACAGTCAGAGTGCTGCCACCTCATAGTGAGTAATGGAGAGAATACAGTCAGAGTGCTGCCACCTCGTCGTGAGTGAAGGAGAGAATACAGTCAGAGGGCTGCCATCTCATAGGCAGTGATGGAGAGAATACAGTTAGAGTGCAGCCATCTCATAGTGAGTAATGGAGAGAATACAGTCAGAGTGCAGCCACCTCATAGTGAGCGATGGAGAGAATACAGTCAGAGTGCTGCCACCTCACAGTGAGTGAAGGAGAGAATACAGTCAGAATGCTGCCACCTCATAGTGAGTGACAGAGCGAATACAGTCAGAGTGCTGCCACCTCATAGTGAGTGAAGGAGAGAATACAGTCAGAGTGCTGCCACCTCATAGTGAGTGAAGGAGAGAATACAGTCAGAGTGCTGCCATCTCATAGTGAGTGAAGGAGAGAATACAGTCAGAGTGCTGCCATCTCATAGTGAGTGAAGGAGAGAATACAGTCAGAGTGCTGCCATCTCATAGTGAGTGAAGGACAGAATACAGTCAGAGTGCTGCCATCTCATAGTGAGTGAAGGAGAGAATACAGTCAGAGTGCTGCCACCTCATAGTGAGTGAAGGAGAGAATACAGTCAGAGTGCTGCCATCTCATAGTGAGTGAAGGGGAGAATACAGTCAGAGCGCTGCCACCTCATAGTGAGTAATGGAGAGAATACAGTCAGAGTGCTGCCACCACATAGTGAGTGAAGGAGAGAATACAGTCAGAGTGCTGCCATCTCAAGGTGAGTGAAGGAGAGAATACAGTCAGAGTGCTGCCACCTCATAGTGAGTGAAGGAGAGAATACAGTCAGAGTGCTGCCATCTCATAGTGAGTGAAGGGGAGAATACAGTCAGAGCGCTGCCACCTCATAGTGAGTAATGGAGAGAATACAGTCAGAGTGCTGCCACCACATAGTGAGTGAAGGAGAGAATACAGTCAGAGTGCTGCCATCTCATACTGAGTGAAGGAGAGAATACAGTCAGAGTGCTGCCACCTCATAGTGAGTAATGGAGAGAATACAGTCATAGCGCTGCCACCTCATAGTGAGTAATGGAGAGAATACAGTCAGAGGGCTGCCATCTCATAGGGAGTGATGGAGAGAATACAGTCAGAGTGCTGCCACCTCATAGTGAGTGATGGAGAGAATACAGTCAGAGTGCTGCCACCTCATAGTGAGTGAAGGAGAGATTACAGTCAGAGTGCCGCCACCTCATAGTGAGTGATGGAGAGAATACAGTCAGAGTGCTGCCATCTCATAGGGAGTGATGGAGAGAATACAGTCGGAGTGCTGCCACCTCATAGTGAGTGACGGAGTGAATACAGTCAGAGTGCTGCCACCACATAGTGAGTGAAGGAGAGAATACAGTCTGAGTGCTGCCATCTCAAGGTGAATGAAGGAGAGAATACAGTCATAGCGCTGCCACCTCATAGTGAGTGAAGGGGAGAATACAGTAAGAGCGCTGCCACCTCATAGTGAGTGAAGGAGAGAATACAGTCAGAGTGCTGCCACCTCATAGTGAGTGAAGTAGAGAACACAGTCAGAGTGCTGCCATCTCATAGTGAGCGATGGAGAGAATACAGTCAGAGTGCTGCCACCTCATCGTGAGTAATGGAGAGAATACAGTCAGAGTGCTGCCACCACATAGTGAGTGAAGGAGAGAATACAGTCAGAGTGCTGCCACCACATAGTGAGTGAAGGAGAGAATACAGTCAGAATGCTGCCACCTCACAGTGAGTGAAGGAGAGAATACAGTCAGAGTGCTGCCATCTCATAGTGAGTGTAGGAGAGAATACAGTCAGAGCGCTGCCACCTCATAGTGAGTAATGGAGAGAATACAGTCAGAGTGATGCCATCTCATAGTGAGTGAAGGAGAGAATGCAGTCAGAGTGCTGCCACCTCATAGTGAGTGAAGGAGAAAATACAGTCAGAGTGCTGCCACCACATAGTGAGTGATGGAGTGAATACCGTCAGAGTGCTGCCGCTGCACAGTGAATAACGGACAGAATACAGTCAGAGTGCTGCCACCTCACAGTGAGTGATGCAAAAAATTCAGTCAGAGTGCTGCCGCTGCACAGTGAGTGACAGGGAGAATACAGTCAGAGTGCTGCCACTGCACAGTCAGTGACAGGGAGAATACAGTCAGAGTGCTGCCACCTCATAGTGAGTGATGGAGAGAATACAGTCAGAGTGCTGCCACCTCATAGTGAGCGATGGAGAGAATACAGTCAGAGTCCTGCACTGCACAGTGAGCGATGGAGAGAATACAGTCAGAGTGCAGCCACCTCATAGTGAGCGATGGAGAGAATACAGTCAGAGTGCAGCCACCTCATAGTGAGCGATGGAGAGAGTACAGTCAGTGTGCAGCCACCTCATAGTGAGCGATGGAGAGAACACAGTCAGAGTTCTGCCGCTGTACATTGAGTGCCAGAGAGAATACAGTCAGAATGCTGCCCCTGCACAGTGAGTGATGGAGAGAATACAGTCAGAGTGCTGCCGCTGCACAGTGCGTGACGGAGAGAATACAGTCAGCGTGCTGCCACTGCACAGTGAGTGATGTTGAGAATACAGTCAGAGGGCTGCCACTGCACATTGAGTGACGGAGAGAATACAATCAGAGTAATGACGCTGCACAGTGAGTGTTGGAGAGAATACAGTCAGAGTGCTTTTGCTGCACAGTGAGTAATGGAGAGAATACAGTCAGAGTGCAGCCACCTCATAGTGAGCGATAGAGAGAATACAGTTAGAGTGCAGCCACCTCATAGTGAGCGATGGAGAGAATACAGTCAGAGTGCTGCCATCTCATAGTGAGCGATGGAGAGAATACAGTCAGCGTGCTGCTGCTGCACAGTGAGTGATGGAGAGAATACAGTCAGAGGGCTGCCATCTCATCGGGAGTGATGGAGAGAATACAGTCAGAGTGCTGCCACCTCATAGTGAGTGAAGGAGAGAATACAGTCAGAGTGCTGACACCTCATAGTGAGTGATGGAGAGAATACAGTCGGAGTGCTGCCACCTCATAGTGAGTGTTGGAGTGAATACCGTCAGAGTGCTGCCACCTCATAGTGAGTGATGGAGAGAATACAGTCAGAGTGCTGCCGCTGCACATTGAATAACGGACAGAATACAATCAGAGTGCTGCCACCTCACAGTGAGTGATGGAGTGAATACCGTCAGAGTGCTGCCGCTGCACAGTGAATAACGGACAGAATACAGTCAGAGTGCTGCCACCTCACAGTGAGTGATGCAAAAAATTCAGTCAGAGTGCTGCCCCTGCACAGTGAGTGACAGGGAGAATACAGTCAGAGTGCTGCCACTGCACAGTCAGTGACAGGGAGAATACAGTCAGAGTGCTGCCACCTCACAGTGAGTGATGGAGAGAATACAGTCAGAGTGCTGCCACCTCATAGTGAGTGACAGAGCGAATACAGTCAGAGTGCTTCCATCTCATAGTGAGTGAAGGAGAGAATACAGTCAGAGTGCTGCCACCTCATAGTGAGTGAAGGAGAGAATACAGTCAGAGTGCTGCCATCTCATAGTGAGTGAAGGGGAGAATACAGTCAGAGCGCTGCCACCTCATAGTGAGTGAAGGAGAGAATACAGTCAGAGTGCTGCCATCTCAAGGTGAGTGAAGGAGAGAATACAGTCAGAGTGCTGCCACCTCATAGTGAGTGAAGGAGAGAATACAGTCAGAGTGCTGCCATCTCATAGTGAGTGAAGGGGAGAATACAGTCAGAGCGCTGCCACCTCATAGTGAGTAATGGAGAGAATACAGTCAGAGTGCTGCCACCACATAGTGAGTGAAGGAGAGAATACAGTCAGAGTGCTGCCATCTCATACTGAGTGAAGGAGAGAATACAGTCAGAGTGCTGCCACCTCATAGTGAGTAATGGAGAGAATACAGTCATAGCGCTGCCACCTCATAGTGAGTAATGGAGAGAATACAGTCAGAGGGCTGCCATCTCATAGGGAGTGATGGAGAGAATACAGTCAGAGTGCTGCCACCTCATAGTGAGTGATGGAGAGAATACAGTCAGAGTGCTGCCACCTCACAGTGAGTGAAGGAGAGATTACAGTCAGAGTGCCGCCACCTCATAGTGAGTGATGGAGAGAATACAGTCAGAGTGCTGCCATCTCATAGGGAGTGATGGAGAGAATACAGTCGGAGTGCTGCCACCTCATAGTGAGTGACGGAGTGAATACAGTCAGAGTGCTGCCACCACATAGTGAGTGAAGGAGAGAATACAGTCTGAGTGCTGCCATCTCAAGGTGAATGAAGGAGAGAATACAGTCATAGCGCTGCCACCTCATAGTGAGTGAAGGGGAGAATACAGTAAGAGCGCTGCCACCTCATAGTGAGTGAAGGAGAGAATACAGTCAGAGTGCTGCCACCTCATAGTGAGTGAAGTAGAGAACACAGTCAGAGTGCTGCCATCTCATAGTGAGCGATGGAGAGAATACAGTCAGAGTGCTGCCACCTCATAGTGAGTAATGGAGAGAATACAGTCAGAGTGCTGCCACCACATAGTGAGTGAAGGAGAGAATACAGTCAGAGTGCTGCCACCACATAGTGAGTGAAGGAGAGAATACAGTCAGAATGCTGCCACCTCACAGTGAGTGAAGGAGAGAATACAGTCAGAGTGCTGCCATCTCATAGTGAGTGTAGGAGAGAATACAGTCAGAGCGCTGCCACCTCATAGTGAGTAATGGAGAGAATACAGTCAGAGTGATGCCATCTCATAGTGAGTGAAGGAGAGAATGCAGTCAGAGTGCTGCCACCTCATAGTGAGTGAAGGAGAAAATACAGTCAGAGTGCTGCCACCACATAGTGAGTGATGGAGTGAATACCGTCAGAGTGCTGCCGCTGCACAGTGAATAACGGACAGAATACAGTCAGAGTGCTGCCACCTCACAGTGAGTGATGCAAAAAATTCAGTCAGAGTGCTGCCGCTGCACAGTGAGTGACAGGGAGAATACAGTCAGAGTGCTGCCACTGCACAGTCAGTGACAGGGAGAATACAGTCAGAGTGCTGCCACCTCATAGTGAGTGATGGAGAGAATACAGTCAGAGTGCTGCCACCTCATAGTGAGCGATGGAGAGAATACAGTCAGAGTCCTGCACTGCACAGTGAGCGATGGAGAGAATACAGTCAGAGTGCAGCCACCTCATAGTGAGCGATGGAGAGAATACAGTCAGAGTGCAGCCACCTCATAGTGAGCGATGGAGAGAGTACAGTCAGTGTGCAGCCACCTCATAGTGAGCGATGGAGAGAACACAGTCAGAGTTCTGCCGCTGTACATTGAGTGCCAGAGAGAATACAGTCAGAATGCTGCCCCTGCACAGTGAGTGATGGAGAGAATACAGTCAGAGTGCTGCCGCTGCACAGTGCGTGACGGAGAGAATACAGTCAGCGTGCTGCCACTGCACAGTGAGTGATGTTGAGAATACAGTCAGAGGGCTGCCACTGCACATTGAGTGACGGAGAGAATACAATCAGAGTAATGACGCTGCACAGTGAGTGTTGGAGAGAATACAGTCAGAGTGCTTTTGCTGCACAGTGAGTAATGGAGAGAATACAGTCAGAGTGCAGCCACCTCATAGTGAGCGATAGAGAGAATACAGTTAGAGTGCAGCCACCTCATAGTGAGCGATGGAGAGAATACAGTCAGAGTGCTGCCATCTCATAGTGAGCGATGGAGAGAATACAGTTAGAGTGCAGCCACCTCATAGTGAGCGCTGGAGAGAATACAGTTAGAGTGCAGCCACCTCATAGTGAGTAATGGAGAGAATACAGTCAGAGTGCAGCCACCTCATAGTGAGCGCTGGAGAGAATACAGTTAGAGTGCAGCCACCTCATAGTGAGTAATGGAGAGAATACAGTCAGAGTGCAGCCACCTCATAGTGAGCGATGGAGAGAATACAGTAAGAGTGCTGCCACCTCATAGTGAGTGACAGAGCGAATACAGTCAGAGTGCTGCCATCTCATAGTGAGTGATGGAGAGAATACAGTCAGAGTGCTGCCACCTCATAGTGAGTGAAGGACAGAATACAGTCAGAGTGCTGCCACCTCATAGTGAGTGAAGGAGAGAATACAGTCAGAGTGCTGCCATCTCATAGTGAGTGAAGGAGAGAATACAGTCAGAGTGCTGCCATCTCATAGTGAGTGAAGGAGAGAATACAGTCAGAGTGCTGCCACCTCATAGTGAGTGAAGGAGAGAATACAGTCAGAGTGCTGCCATCTCATAGTGAGTGAAGGGGAGAATACAGTCAGAGTCCTGCACTGCACAGTGAGCGATGGAGAGAATACAGTCAGAGTGCAGCCACCTCATAGTGAGCGATGGAGAGAATACAGTCAGAGTGCAGCCACCTCATAGTGAGCGATGGAGAGAATACAGTCAGAGTGCAGCCACCTCATAGTGAGCGATGGAGAATATACAGTCAGAGTTCTGCCGCTGTACATTGAGTGCCAGAGAGAATACAGTCAGAATGCTGCCCCTGCACATTGAGTGATGGAGAGAATTCAATCAGAGCGCTGACACTGCACAGTGAGTGATGTTGAGAATACAGTCAGAGGGCTGCCACTGCACATTGAGTGACGGAGAGAATACAGTCAGAGTAATGACGCTGCACAGTGAGTGTTGGAGAGAATACCGTCAGAGTGCTTTTGCTGCACAGTGAGTAATGGAGAGAATACAGTCAGAGTGCAGCCACCTCATAGTGAGCGATAGAGAGAATACAGTTAGAGTGCAGCCACCTCATAGTGAGTAATGGAGAGAATACAGTCAGAGTGCAGCCACCTCATAGTGAGCGATGGAGAGAATACAGTAAGAGTGCTGCCACCTCATAGTGAGCGCTGGAGAGAATACAGTTAGAGTGCAGCCACCTCATAGTGAGTAATGGAGAGAATACCGTCAGAGTGCAGCCACCTCATAGTGAGCGATGGAGAGAATACAGTCAGAGTGCTGCCACCTCATAGTGAGTGAAGGAGAGAATACAGTCAGAGTGCTGCCACCTCACAGTGAGTGAAGGAGAGAATACAGTCAGAGTGCTGCCACCTCATAGTGAGTGACAGAGCGAATACAGTCAGAGTGCTGCCACCTCACAGTGAGTGAAGGAGAGAATACAGTCAGAGTGCTGCCACCTCATAGTGAGTGACAGAGCGAATACAGTCAGAGTGCTGCCACCTCATAGTGAGTGAAGGAGAGAATACAGTCAGAGTGCTGCCACCTCATAGTGAGTGAAGGAGAGAATACAATCAGAGTGCTGCCATCTCATAGTGAGTGAAGGACAGAATACAGTCAGAGTGCTGCCATCTCATAGTGAGTGAAGGAGAGAATACAGTCAGAGTGCTGCCATCTCATAGTGAGTGAAGGACAGAATACAGTCAGAGTGCTGCCATCTCATAGTGAGTGAAGGAGAGAATACAGTCAGAGTGCTGCCACCTCATAGTGAGTGAAGGAGAGAATACAGTCAGAGTGCTGCCATCTCATAGTGAGTGAAGGGGAGAATACAGTCAGAGCGCTGCCACCTCATAGTGAGTAATGGAGAGAATACAGTCAGAGTGCTGCCACCACATAGTGAGTGAAGGAGTGAATACAGTCAGAGTGCTGCCATCTCAAGGTGAGTGAAGGAGAGAATACAGTCAGAGTGCTGCCACCTCATAGTGAGTGAAGGAGAGAATACAGTCAGAGTGCTGCCATCTCATACTGAGTGAAGGGGAGAATACAGTCAGAGCGCTGCCACCTCATAGTGAGTAATGGAGAGAATACAGTCAGAGTGCTGCCACCACATAGTGAGTGAAGGAGAGAATACAGTCAGAGTGCTGCCATCTCATACTGAGTGAAGGAGAGAATACAGTCAGAGTGCTGCCACCTCATAGTGAGTAATGGAGAGAATACAGTCATAGCGCTGCCACCTCATAGTGAGTAATGGAGAGAATACAGTCAGAGGGCTGCCATCTCATAGGGAGTGATGGAGAGAATACAGTCAGAGTGCTGCCACCTCATAGTGAGTGATGGAGAGAATACAGTCAGAGTGCTGCCACCTCATAGTGAGTGAAGGAGAGATTACAGTCAGAGTGCCGCCTCCTCATAGTGAGTGATGGAGAGAATACAGTCAGAGTGCTGCCATCTCATAGGGAGTGATGGAGAGAATACAGTCGGAGTGCTGCCACCTCATAGTGAGTGACGGAGTGAATACAGTCAGAGTGCTGCCACCACATAGTGAGTGATGCAGTGAGTACCGTCAGAGTGCTGCCGCTGCACAGTGAATAATGGACAGAATACAGTCAGAGTGCTGCCACCTCACAGTGAGTGATGCAAAAAATTCAGTCAGAGTGCTGCCACCACATAGTGAGTGAAGGAGAGAATACAGTCAGAGTGCTGCCACCACATAGTGAGTGAAGGAGAGAATACAGTCAGAGTGCTGCCATCTCATACTGAGTGATGGAGAGAATACAGTCAGAGTGCTGCCACCTCATAGTGAGTGATGGAGTGAATACAGTCAGAGTGCTGCCACCACATAGTGAGTGAAGGAGAGAATACAGTCTGAGTGCTGCCATCTCAAGGTGAATGAAGGAGAGAATACAGTCATAGCGCTGCCACCTCATAGTGAGTGAAGGGGAGAATACAGTAAGAGCGCTGCCACCTCATAGTGAGTGAAGGAGAGAATACAGTCAGAGTGCTGCCACCTCATAGTGAGTGAAGTAGAGAACACAGTCAGAGTGCTGCCATCTCATAGTGAGCGATGGAGAGAATACAGTCAGAGTGCTGCCACCTCATAGTGAGTAATGGAGAGAATACAGTCAGAGTGCTGCCACCACATAGTGAGTGAAGGAGAGAATACAGTCAGAGTGCTGCCACCACATAGTGAGTGAAGGAGAGAATACAGTCAGAATGCTGCCACCTCACAGTGAGTGAAGGAGAGAATACAGTCAGAGTGCTGCCATCTCATAGTGAGTGTAGGAGAGAATACAGTCAGAGCGCTGCCACCTCATAGTGAGTAATGGAGAGAATACAGTCAGAGTGATGCCATCTCATAGTGAGTGAAGGAGAGAATGCAGTCAGAGTGCTGCCACCTCATAGTGAGTGAAGGAGAAAATACAGTCAGAGTGCTGCCACCACATAGTGAGTGATGGAGTGAATACCGTCAGAGTGCTGCCGCTGCACAGTGAATAACGGACAGAATACAGTCAGAGTGCTGCCACCTCACAGTGAGTGATGCAAAAAATTCAGTCAGAGTGCTGCCGCTGCACAGTGAGTGACAGGGAGAATACAGTCAGAGTGCTGCCACTGCACAGTCAGTGACAGGGAGAATACAGTCAGAGTGCTGCCACCTCATAGTGAGTGATGGAGAGAATACAGTCAGAGTGCTGCCACCTCATAGTGAGCGATGGAGAGAATACAGTCAGAGTCCTGCACTGCACAGTGAGCGATGGAGAGAATACAGTCAGAGTGCAGCCACCTCATAGTGAGCGATGGAGAGAATACAGTCAGAGTGCAGCCACCTCATAGTGAGCGATGGAGAGAGTACAGTCAGTGTGCAGCCACCTCATAGTGAGCGATGGAGAGAACACAGTCAGAGTTCTGCCGCTGTACATTGAGTGCCAGAGAGAATACAGTCAGAATGCTGCCCCTGCACAGTGAGTGATGGAGAGAATACAGTCAGAGTGCTGCCGCTGCACAGTGCGTGACGGAGAGAATACAGTCAGCGTGCTGCCACTGCACAGTGAGTGATGTTGAGAATACAGTCAGAGGGCTGCCACTGCACATTGAGTGACGGAGAGAATACAATCAGAGTAATGACGCTGCACAGTGAGTGTTGGAGAGAATACAGTCAGAGTGCTTTTGCTGCACAGTGAGTAATGGAGAGAATACAGTCAGAGTGCAGCCACCTCATAGTGAGCGATAGAGAGAATACAGTTAGAGTGCAGCCACCTCATAGTGAGCGATGGAGAGAATACAGTCAGAGTGCTGCCATCTCATAGTGAGCGATGGAGAGAATACAGTCAGCGTGCTGCTGCTGCACAGTGAGTGATGGAGAGAATACAGTCAGAGGGCTGCCATCTCATCGGGAGTGATGGAGAGAATACAGTCAGAGTGCTGCCACCTCATAGTGAGTGAAGGAGAGAATACAGTCAGAGTGCTGACACCTCGTAGTGAGTGATGGAGAGAATACAGTCGGAGTGCTGCCACCTCATAGTGAGTGTTGGAGTGAATACCGTCAGAGTGCTGCCACCTCATAGTGAGTGATGGAGAGAATACAGTCAGAGTGCTGCCGCTGCACATTGAATAACGGACAGAATACAATCAGAGTGCTGCCACCTCACAGTGAGTGATGGAGTGAATACCGTCAGAGTGCTGCCGCTGCACAGTGAATAACGGACAGAATGCAGTCAGAGTGCTGCCACCTCACAGTGATTGATGCAAAAAATTCAGTCAGAGTGCTGCCCCTGCACAGTGAGTGACAGGGAGAATACAGTCAGAGTGCTGCCACTGCACAGTCAGTGACAGGGAGAATACAGTCAGAGTGCTGCCACCTCACAGTGAGTGATGGAGAGAATACAGTCAGAGTGCTGCCACCTCATAGTGAGTAATGGTGAGAATACAGTCAGAGGGCTGCCATCTCATAGGGAGTGATGGAGAGAATACAGTCAGAGTGCTGCCACCTCATAGTGAGTGAAGGAGAGAATACAGTCAGAGTGCTGCCACCTCATAGTGAGTGATGGAGAGAATACAGTCGGAGTGCTGCCACCTCATAGTGAGTGTTGGAGTGAATACCGTCAGAGTGCTGCCACCTCATAGGGAGTGATGGAGCGAATACAGTCAGAGTGCTGCCGCTGCACATTGAATAACGGACAGAATACAATCAGAGTGCTGCCACCTCACAGTGAGTGATGGAGTGAATACCGTCAGAGTGCTGCCGCTGCACAATGAATAACGGACAGAATACAGTCAGAGTGCTGCCACCTCACAGTGAGTGATGCAAAAAATTCAGTCAGAGTGCTGCCGCTGCACAGTGAGTGACAGGGAGAATACAGTCAGAGTGCTGCCACTGCACAGTCAGTGACAGGGAGAATACAGTCAGAGTGCTGCCACCTCATAGTGAGTGATGGAGAGAATACAGTCAGAGTGCTGCCACCTCATAGTGAGTGACAGAGCGAATACAGTCAGAGTGCTGCCACCACATAGTGAGTGAAGGAGAGAATACAGTCAGAGTGCTGCCATCTCATAGTGAGTGAAGGGGAGAATACAGTCAGAGCGCTGCCACCTCATGGTGAGTAATGGAGTGAATACAGTCAGAGTGCTGCCACCACATAGTGAGTGAAGGAGAGAATACAGTCAGAGTGCTGCCATCTCAAGGTGATTGAAGGAGAGAATACAGTCAGAGTGCTGCCACCTCATAGTGAGTGAAGGAGAGAATACAGTCAGAGTGCTGCCATCTCATAGTGAGTGAAGGGGAGAATACAGTCAGAGCGCTGCCACCTCATAGTGAGTAATGGAGAGAATACAGTCAGAGTGCTGCCACCACATAGTGAGTGAAGGAGAGAATACAGTCAGAGTGCTGCCATCTCATAGTGAGTGAAGGAGAGAATACAGTCCGAATGCTGCCACCTCACAGTGAGTGAAGGAGAGAGTACAGTCAGAGTGCTGCCATCTCATAGTGAGTGAAGGAGAGAATTCAGTCAGAGCGCTGCCACCTCATAGTGAGTAATGGAGAGAATACAGTCAGAGTGATGCCATCTCATAGTGAGTGAAGGAGAGAATACAGTCAGAGTGCTGCCACCTCATAGTGAGTGAAGGACAGAATACAGTCAGAGTGCTGCCACCTCATCGTGAGTGATGGAGAGAATACAGTCATAGCGCTGCCATCTCATAGTGAGTAATGGAGAGAATACAGTCAGAGTGCTGCCACCTCATAGTGAGTGAAGGAGAGAATACAGTCAGAGTGCTGCCATCTCATAGTGAGTGAAGGGGAGAATACAGTCAGAGCGCTGCCACCTCATAGTGAGTAATGGAGAGAATACAGTCAGAGTGCTGCCACCACATAGTGAGTGAAGGAGAGAATACAGTCAGAGTGCTGCCATCTCAAGGTGAGTGAAGGAGAGAATACAGTCAGAGTGCTGCCACCTCATAGTGAGTGAAGGAGAGAATACAGTCAGAGTGCTGCCATCTCATAGTGAGTGAAGGGGAGAATACAGTCAGAGTGCTGCCACCACATAGTGAGTGAAGGAGAGAATACAGTCAGAGTGCTGCCATCTCATACTGAGTGAAGGAGAGAATACAGTCAGAGTGCTGCCACCTCATAGTGAGTAATGGAGAGAATACAGTCATAGCGCTGCCACCTCATAGTGAGTAATGGAGAGAATACAGTCAGAGGGCTGCCATCTCATAGGGAGTGATGGAGAGAATACAGTCAGAGTGCTGCCACCTCATAGTGAGTGATGGAGAGAATACAGTCAGAGTGCTGCCACCTCATAGTGAGTGAAGGAGAGATTACAGTCAGAGTGCCGCCACCTCATAGTGAGTGATGGAGAGAATACAGTCAGAGTGCTGCCATCTCATAGGGAGTGATGGAGAGAATACAGTCGGAGTGCTGCCACCTCATAGTGAGTGACGGAGTGAATACAGTCAGAGTGCTGCCACCACATAGTGAGTGAAGGAGAGAATACAGTCTGAGTGCTGCCATCTCAAGGTGAATGAAGGAGAGAATACAGTCATAGCGCTGCCACCTCATAGTGAGTGAAGGGGAGAATACAGTAAGAGCGCTGCCACCTCATAGTGAGTGAAGGAGAGAATACAGTCAGAGTGCTGCCACCTCATAGTGAGTGAAGTAGAGAACACAGTCAGAGTGCTGCCATCTCATAGTGAGCGATGGAGAGAATACAGTCAGAGTGCTGCCACCTCATCGTGAGTAATGGAGAGAATACAGTCAGAGTGCTGCCACCACATAGTGAGTGAAGGAGAGAATACAGTCAGAGTGCTGCCACCACATAGTGAGTGAAGGAGAGAATACAGTCAGAATGCTGCCACCTCACAGTGAGTGAAGGAGAGAATACAGTCAGAGTGCTGCCATCTCATAGTGAGTGTAGGAGAGAATACAGTCAGAGCGCTGCCACCTCATAGTGAGTAATGGAGAGAATACAGTCAGAGTGATGCCATCTCATAGTGAGTGAAGGAGAGAATGCAGTCAGAGTGCTGCCACCTCATAGTGAGTGAAGGAGAAAATACAGTCAGAGTGCTGCCACCACATAGTGAGTGATGGAGTGAATACCGTCAGAGTGCTGCCGCTGCACAGTGAATAACGGACAGAATACAGTCAGAGTGCTGCCACCTCACAGTGAGTGATGCAAAAAATTCAGTCAGAGTGCTGCCCCTGCACAGTGAGTGACAGGGAGAATACAGTCAGAGTGCTGCCACTGCACAGTCAGTGACAGGGAGAATACAGTCAGAGTGCTGCCACCTCATAGTGAGTGATGGAGAGAATACAGTCAGAGTGCTGCCACCTCATAGTGAGCGATGGAGAGAATACAGTCAGAGTCCTGCACTGCACAGTGAGCGATGGAGAGAATACAGTCAGAGTGCAGCCACCTCATAGTGAGCGATGGAGAGAATACAGTCAGAGTGCAGCCACCTCATAGTGAGCGATGGAGAGAGTACAGTCAGTGTGCAGCCACCTCATAGTGAGCGATGGAGAGAACACAGTCAGAGTTCTGCCGCTGTACATTGAGTGCCAGAGAGAATACAGTCAGAATGCTGCCCCTGCACAGTGAGTGATGGAGAGAATACAGTCAGAGTGCTGCCGCTGCACAGTGCGTGACGGAGAGAATACAGTCAGCGTGCTGCCACTGCACAGTGAGTGATGTTGAGAATACAGTCAGAGGGCTGCCACTGCACATTGAGTGACGGAGAGAATACAATCAGAGTAATGACGCTGCACAGTGAGTGTTGGAGAGAATACAGGCAGAGTGCTTTTGCTGCACAGTGAGTAATGGAGAGAATACAGTCAGAGTGCAGCCACCTCATAGTGAGCGATAGAGAGAATACAGTTAGAGTGCAGCCACCTCATAGTGAGCGATGGAGAGAATACAGTCAGAGTGCTGCCATCTCATAGTGAGCGATGGAGAGAATACAGTCAGCGTGCTGCTGCTGCACAGTGAGTGATGGAGAGAATACAGTCAGAGGGCTGCCATCTCATCGGGAGTGATGGAGAGAATACAGTCAGAGTGCTGCCACCTCATAGTGAGTGAAGGAGAGAATACAGTCAGAGTGCTGACACCTCATAGTGAGTGATGGAGAGAATACAGTCGGAGTGCTGCCACCTCATAGTGAGTGTTGGAGTGAATACCGTCAGAGTGCTGCCACCTCATAGTGAGTGATGGAGAGAATACAGTCAGAGTGCTGCCGCTGCACATTGAATAACGGACAGAATACAATCAGAGTGCTGCCACCTCACAGTGAGTGATGGAGTGAATACCGTCAGAGTGCTGCCGCTGCACAGTGAATAACGGACAGAATACAGTCAGAGTGCTGCCACCTCACAGTGAGTGATGCAAAAAATTCAGTCAGAGTGCTGCCCCTGCACAGTGAGTGACAGGGAGAATACAGTCAGAGTGCTGCCACTGCACAGTCAGTGACAGGGAGAATACAGTCAGAGTGCTGCCACCTCACAGTGAGTGATGGAGAGAATACAGTCAGAGTGCTGCCACCTCATAGTGAGTGACAGAGCGAATACAGTCAGAGTGCTTCCATCTCATAGTGAGTGAAGGAGAGAATACAGTCAGAGTGCTGCCACCTCATAGTGAGTGAAGGAGAGAATACAGTCAGAGTGCTGCCACCTCATTGTGAGTGATGGAGAGAATACAGTCATAGCGCTGCCACCTCATAGTGAGTAATGGTGAGAATACAGTCAGAGGGCTGCCATCTCATAGGGAGTGATGGAGAGAATACAGTCAGAGTGCTGCCACCTCATAGTGAGTGAAGGAGAGAATACAGTCAGAGTGCTGCCACCTCATAGTGAGTGATGGAGAGAATACAGTCGGAGTGCTGCCACCTCATAGTGAGTGTTGGAGTGAATACCGTCAGAGTGCTGCCACCTCATAGGGAGTGATGGAGCGAATACAGTCAGAGTGCTGCCGCTGCACATTGAATAACGGACAGAATACAATCAGAGTGCTGCCACCTCACAGTGAGTGATGGAGTGAATACCGTCAGAGTGCTGCCGCTGCACAATGAATAACGGACAGAATACAGTCAGAGTGCTGCCACCTCACAGTGAGTGATGCAAAAAATTCAGTCAGAGTGCTGCCGCTGCACAGTGAGTGACAGGGAGAATACAGTCAGAGTGCTGCCACTGCACAGTCAGTGACAGGGAGAATACAGTCAGAGTGCTGCCACCTCATAGTGAGTGATGGAGAGAATACAGTCAGAGTGCTGCCACCTCATAGTGAGTGACAGAGCGAATACAGTCAGAGTGCTGCCACCACATAGTGAGTGAAGGAGAGAATACAGTCAGAGTGCTGCCATCTCATAGTGAGTGAAGGGGAGAATACAGTCAGAGCGCTGCCACCTCATGGTGAGTAATGGAGTGAATACAGTCAGAGTGCTGCCACCACATAGTGAGTGAAGGAGAGAATACAGTCAGAGTGCTGCCATCTCAAGGTGAATGAAGGAGAGAATACAGTCAGAGTGCTGCCACCTCATAGTGAGTGAAGGAGAGAATACAGTCAGAGCGCTGCCATCTCATAGTGAGTGAAGGGGAGAATACAGTCAGAGCGCTGCCACCTCATAGTGAGTAATGGAGAGAATACAGTCAGAGTGCTGCCACCACATAGTGAGTGAAGGAGAGAATACAGTCAGAGTGCTGCCATCTCATAGTGAGTGAAGGAGAGAATACAGTCCGAATGCTGCCACCTCACAGTGAGTGAAGGAGAGAGTACAGTCAGAGTGCTGCCATCTCATAGTGAGTGAAGGGGAGAATTCAGTCAGAGCGCTGCCACCTCATAGTGAGTAATGGAGAGAATACAGTCAGAGTGATGCCATCTCATAGTGAGTGAAGGAGAGAATGCAGTCAGAGTGCTGCCACCTCATAGTGAGTGAAGGACAAAATACAGTCAGAGTGCTGCCACCTCATAGTGAGTGAAGGACAGAATACAGTCAGAGTGCTGCCACCTCATCGTGAGTGATGGAGAGAATACAGTCATAGCGCTGCCATCTCATAGTGAGTAATGGAGAGAATACAGTCAGAGTGCTGCCACCTCATAGTGAGAGATGGAGAGAATACAGTCAGAGTGCTGCCAACTCATAGTGAGTGATGGAGAGAATACAGTCAGAGTGCTGCCATCTCATAGTGAGCGATGGAGAGAATACAGTCAGAGTGCTGCCACCTCATAGTGAGTAATGGAGAGAATACAGTCAGAGTGCTGCCACCTCGTCGTGAGTGATGGAGAGAATACAGTCAGAGTGCTGCCACCTCATAGTGAGTAATGGAGAGAATACAGTCAGAGTGCTGCCACCTCGTCGTGAGTAATGGAGAGAATACAGTCAGAGTGCTGCCACCTCATAGTGAGTAATGGAGAGAATACAGTCAGAGTGCTGCCACCTCATAGTGAGTGATGGAGAGAATACAGTCAGAGTGCTGCCACCTCATAGTGAGTGAAGGAGAGATTACAGTCAGAGTGCCGCCACCTCATAGTGAGTGATGGAGAGAATACAGTCAGAGTGCTGCCATCTCATAGGGAGTGATGGAGAGAATACAGTCGGAGTGCTGCCACCTCATAGTGAGTGACGGAGTGAATACAGTCAGAGTGCTGCCACCACATAGTGAGTGAAGGAGAGAATACAGTCTGAGTGCTGCCATCTCAAAGTGAATGAAGGAGAGAATACAGTCATAGCGCTGCCACCTCATAGTGAGTGAAGGGGAGAATACAGTAAGAGCGCTGCCACCTCATAGTGAGTGAAGGAGAGAATACAGTCAGAGTGCTGCCACCTCATAGTGAGTGAAGTAGAGAACACAGTCAGAGTGCTGCCATCTCATAGTGAGCGATGGAGAGAATACAGTCAGAGTGCTGCCACCTCATAGTGAGTAATGGAGAGAATACAGTCAGAGTGCTGCCACCACATAGTGAGTGAAGGAGAGAATACAGTCAGAGTGCTGCCACCACATAGTGAGTGAAGGAGAGAATACAGTCAGAATGCTGCCACCTCACAGTGAGTGAAGGAGAGAATACAGTCAGAGTGCTGCCATCTCATAGTGAGTGTAGGAGAGAATACAGTCAGAGCGCTGCCACCTCATAGTGAGTAATGGAGAGAATACAGTCAGAGTGATGCCATCTCATAGTGAGTGAAGGAGAGAATGCAGTCAGAGTGCTGCCACCTCATAGTGAGTGAAGGAGAAAATACAGTCAGAGTGCTGCCACCACATAGTGAGTGATGGAGTGAATACCGTCAGAGTGCTGCCGCTGCACAGTGAATAACGGACAGAATACAGTCAGAGTGCTGCCACCTCACAGTGAGTGATGCAAAAAATTCAGTCAGAGTGCTGCCGCTGCACAGTGAGTGACAGGGAGAATACAGTCAGAGTGCTGCCACTGCACAGTCAGTGACAGGGAGAATACAGTCAGAGTGCTGCCACCTCATAGTGAGTGATGGAGAGAATACAGTCAGAGTGCTGCCACCTCATAGTGAGCGATGGAGAGAATACAGTCAGAGTCCTGCACTGCACAGTGAGCGATGGAGAGAATACAGTCAGAGTGCAGCCACCTCATAGTGAGCGATGGAGAGAATACAGTCAGAGTGCAGCCACCTCATAGTGAGCGATGGAGAGAGTACAGTCAGTGTGCAGCCACCTCATAGTGAGCGATGGAGAGAACACAGTCAGAGTTCTGCCGCTGTACATTGAGTGCCAGAGAGAATACAGTCAGAATGCTGCCCCTGCACAGTGAGTGATGGAGAGAATACAGTCAGAGTGCTGCCGCTGCACAGTGCGTGACGGAGAGAATACAGTCAGCGTGCTGCCACTGCACAGTGAGTGATGTTGAGAATACAGTCAGAGGGCTGCCACTGCACATTGAGTGACGGAGAGAATACAATCAGAGTAATGACGCTGCACAGTGAGTGTTGGAGAGAATACAGTCAGAGTGCTTTTGCTGCACAGTGAGTAATGGAGAGAATACAGTCAGAGTGCAGCCACCTCATAGTGAGCGATAGAGAGAATACAGTTAGAGTGCAGCCACCTCATAGTGAGCGATGGAGAGAATACAGTCAGAGTGCTGCCATCTCATAGTGAGCGATGGAGAGAATACAGTTAGAGTGCAGCCACCTCATAGTGAGCGCTGGAGAGAATACAGTTAGAGTGCAGCCACCTCATAGTGAGTAATGGAGAGAATACAGTCAGAGTGCAGCCACCTCATAGTGAGCGCTGGAGAGAATACAGTTAGAGTGCAGCCACCTCATAGTGAGTAATGGAGAGAATACAGTCAGAGTGCAGCCACCTCATAGTGAGCGATGGAGAGAATACAGTAAGAGTGCTGCCACCTCATAGTGAGTGACAGAGCGAATACAGTCAGAGTGCTGCCATCTCATAGTGAGTGAAGGAGAGAATACAGTCAGAGTGCTGCCATCTCATAGTGAGTGAAGGAGAGAATACAGTCAGAGTGCTGCCACCTCACAGTGAGTGAAGGAGAGAATAGAGTCAGAGTGCTGCCACCTCATAGTGAGTGACAGAGCGAATACAGTCAGAGTGCTGCCATCTCATAGTGAGTGAAGGAGAGAATACAGTCAGAGTGCTGCCACCTCATGGTGAGTGAAGGAGAGAATACAGTCAGAGTGCTGCCATCTCATAGTGAGTGAAGGGGAGAATACAGTCAGAGCGCTGCCACCTCATAGTGAGTAATGGAGAGAATACAGTCAGAGTGCTGCCACCACATAGTGAGTGAAGGAGAGAATACAGTCAGAGTGCTGCCATCTCAAGGTGAGTGAAGGAGAGAATACAGTCAGAGTGCTGCCACCTCATAGTGAGTGAAGGAGAGAATACAGTCAGAGTGCTGCCATCTCATACTGAGTGAAGGGGAGAATACAGTCAGAGCTCTGCCACCTCATAGTGAGTAATGGAGAGAATACAGTCAGAGTGCTGCCACCACATAGTGAGTGAAGGAGAGAATACAGTCAGAGTGCTGCCATCTCATAGTGAGTGAAGGAGAGAATACAGTCAGAATGCTGTCACCTCACAGTGTGTGAAGGAGAGAATACAGTCAGAGTGCTGCCACCTCATAGGGAGTGATGGAGAGAATACAGTCATAGCGCTGCCACCTCATAGTGAGTAATGGAGAGAATACAGTCAGAGGGCTGCCATCTCATCGGGAGTGATGGAGAGAATACAGTCAGAGTGCTGCCACCTCATAGTGAGTGAAGGAGAGAATACAGTCAGAGTGCTGCCACCTCATAGTGAGTGATGGAGAGAATACAGTCGGAGTGCTGCCACCTCATAGTGAGTGTTGGAGTGAATACCGTCAGAGTGCTGCCACCTCATAGTGAGTGATGGAGAGAATACAGTCAGAGTGCTGCCGCTGCACATTGATTAACGGACAGAATACAATCAGAGTGCTGCCACCTCACAGTAAGTGATGGAGTGAATACCGTCAGAGTGCTGCCGCTGCACAGTGAATAACGGACAGAATACAGTCAGAGTGCTGCCACCTCACAGTGAGTGATGCAAAAAATTCAGTCAGAGTGCTGCCCCTGCACAGTGAGTGACAGGGAGAATACAGTCAGAGTGCTGCCACCTCACAGTGAGTGATGGAGAGAATACAGTCAGAGTGCTGCCACCTCATAGTGAGTGACAGAGCGAATACAGTCAGAGTGCTTCCATCTCATAGTGAGTGAAGGAGAGAATACAGTCAGAGTGCTGCCACCTCATAGTGAGTGAAGGAGAGAATACAGTCAGAGTGCTGCCACCTCATAGTGAGTGATGGAGAGAATACAGTCATAGCGCTGCCACCTCATAGTGAGTAATGGTGAGAATACAGTCAGAGGGCTGCCATCTCATAGGGAGTGATGGAGAGAATACAGTCAGAGTGCTGCCACCTCATAGTGAGTGAAGGAGAGAATACAGTCAGAGTGCTGCCACCTCATAGTGAGTGATGGAGAGAATACAGTCGGAGTGCTGCCATCTCATAGGGAGTGATGGAGAGAATACAGTCAGAGTGCTGCCACCACATAGGGAGTGATGGAGGGAATACAGTCAGAGTTCTGCCACCTCATAGTGAGTGAAGGACAGAATACAGTCAGAATGCTGCCATCTCATAGTGAGTGATGGAGAGAATACAGTCAGAGGGCTGCCATCTCATAGGGAGTGATGGAGAGAATACAGTCAGAGTGCTGCCACCTCGTCGTGAGTGATGGAGAGAATACAGTCAGAGTGCTGCCACCTCATAGTGAGTAATGGAGAGAATACAGTCAGAGTGCTGCCACCTCGTCGTGAGTGATGGAGAGAATACAGTCAGAGTGCTGCCACCTCATAGTGAGTAATGGAGAGAATACAGTAAGTGTGCTGCCACCTCGTCGTGAGTGATGGAGAGAATACAGTCAGAGTGCTGCCACCTCATAGTGAGTAATGGAGAGAATACAGTCAGAGTGCTGCCACCTCGTCGTGAGTAATGGAGAGAATTCAATCAGAGCGCTGACACTGCACAGTGAGTGATGTTGAGAATACAGTCAGAGGGCTGCCACTGCACATTGAGTGACGGAGAGAATACAGTCAGAGTAATGACGCTGCACAGTGAGTGTTGGAGAGAATACCGTCAGAGTGCTTTTGCTGCACAGTGAGTAATGGAGAGAATACAGTCAGAGTGCAGCCACCTCATAGTGAGCGATAGAGAGAATACAGTTAGAGTGCAGCCACCTCATAGTGAGTAATGGAGAGAATACAGTCAGAGTGCAGCCACCTCATAGTGAGCGATGGAGAGAATACAGTAAGAGTGCTGCCACCTCATAGTGAGCGCTGGAGAGAATACAGTTAGAGTGCAGCCACCTCATAGTGAGTAATGGAGAGAATACAGTCAGAGTGCAGCCACCTCATAGTGAGCGATGGAGAGAATGCAGTCAGAGTGCTGCCACCTCATAGTGAGTGAAGGAGAGAATACAGTCAGAGTGCTGCCACCTCACAGTGAGTGATGGAGAGAATACAGTCAGAGTGCTGCCACCTCATAGTGAGTGACAGAGCGAATACAGTCAGAGTGCTGCCACCTCACAGTGAGTGAAGGAGAGAATACAGTCAGAGTGCTGCCACCTCATAGTGAGTGACAGAGCGAAT
Source organism: Cetorhinus maximus (assembly GCF_964194155.1). Classification (NCBI taxonomy): domain Eukaryota; kingdom Metazoa; phylum Chordata; class Chondrichthyes; order Lamniformes; family Cetorhinidae; genus Cetorhinus; species Cetorhinus maximus. The sequence goes on from NC_135883.1 coordinate 51,431,102, forward strand.
ACAGTCAGAGTGCTGCCACCTCATAGTGAGTGAAGGAGAGAATACAGTCAGAGTGCTGCCACCTCATAGTGAGTGAAGGACAGAATACAGTCAGAGTGCTGCCACCTCATAGTGAGTGAAGGAGAGAATACAGTCAGAGTGCTGCCACCTCATAGTGAGTGAAGGAGAGAATACAGTCAGAGTGCTGCCATCTCATAGTGAGTGAAGGAGAGAATACAGTCAGAGTGCTGCCATCTCATAGTGAGTGAAGGAGAGAATACAGTCAGAGTGCTGCCATCTCATAGTGAGTGAAGGACAGAATACAGTCAGAGTGCTGCCATCTCATAGTGAGTGAAGGAGAGAATACAGTCAGAGTGCTGCCACCTCATAGTGAGTGAAGGAGAGAATACAGTCAGAGTGCTGCCATCTCATAGTGAGTGAAGGGGAGAATACAGTCAGAGCGCTGCCACCTCATAGTGAGTAATGGAGAGAATACAGTCAGAGTGCTGCCACCACATAGTGAGTGAAGGAGAGAATACAGTCAGAGTGCTGCCATCTCAAGGTGAGTGAAGGAGAGAATACAGTCAGAGTGCTGCCACCTCATAGTGAGTGAAGGAGAGAATACAGTCAGAGTGCTGCCATCTCATACTGAGTGAAGGGGAGAATACAGTCAGAGCGCTGCCACCTCATAGTGAGTAATGGAGAGAATACAGTCAGAGTGCTGCCACCACATAGTGAGTGAAGGAGAGAATACAGTCAGAGTGCTGCCATCTCATACTGAGTGAAGGAGAGAAAACAGTCAGAGTGCTGCCACCTCATAGTGAGTAATGGAGAGAATACAGTCATAGCGCTGCCACCTCATAGTGAGTAATGGAGAGAATACAGTCAGAGGGCTGCCATCTCATAGGGAGTGATGGAGAGAATACAGTCAGAGTGCTGCCACCTCATTGTGAGTGAAGGAGAGATTACAGTCAGAGTGCCGCCACCTCATAGTGAGTGATGGAGGGAATACAGTCAGAGTGCTGCCATCTCATAGGGAGTGATGGAGAGAATACAGTCGGAGTGCTGCCACCTCATAGTGAGTGACGGAGTGAATACAGTCAGAGTGCTGCCACCTCACAGTGAGTGATGCAAAAAATTCAGTCAGAGTGCTGCCACCACATAGTGAGTGAAGGAGAGAATACAGTCAGAGTGCTGCCACCACATAGTGAGTGAAGGAGAGAATACAGTCAGAGTGCTGCCATCTCATACTGAGTGAAGGAGAGAATACAGTCAGATTGCTGCCACCTCATAGTGAGTGATGGAGTGAATACAGTCAGAGTGCTGCCACCACATAGTGAGTGAAGGAGAGAATACAGTCTGAGTGCTGCCATCTCAAGGCGAATGAAGGAGAGAATACAGTCATAGCGCTGCCCCCTCATAGTGAGTGAAGGGGAGAATACAGTAAGAGCGCTGCCACCTCATAGTGAGTGAAGGAGAGAATACAGTCAGAGTGCTGCCACCTCATAGTGAGTGAAGTAGAGAACACAGTCAGAGTGCTGCCATCTCATAGTGAGCGATGGAGAGAATACAGTCATAGTGCTGCCACCTCATAGTGAGTAATGGAGAGAATACAGTCAGAGTGCTGCCACCACATAGTGAGTGAAGGAGAGAATACAGTCAGAGTGCTGCCACCACATAGTGAGTGAAGGAGAGAATACAGTCAGAATGCTGCCACCTCACAGTGAGTGAAGGAGAGAATACAGTCAGAGTGCTGCCATCTCATAGTGAGTGTAGGAGAGAATACAGTCAGAGCGCTGCCACCTCATAGTGAGTAATGGAGAGAATACAGTCAGAGTGATGCCATCTCATAGTGAGTGAAGGAGAGAATGCAGTCAGAGTGCTGCCACCTCATAGTGAGTGAAGGAGAAAATACAGTCAGAGTGCTGCCACCACATAGTGAGTGATGGAGTGAATACCGTCAGAGTGCTGCCGCTGCACAGTGAATAACGGACAGAATACAGTCAGAGTGCTGCCACCTCACAGTGAGTGATGCAAAAAATTCAGTCAGAGTGCTGCCGCTGCACAGTGAGTGACAGGGAGAATACAGTCAGAGTGCTGCCACTGCACAGTCAGTGACAGGGAGAATACAGTCAGAGTGCTGCCACCTCATAGTGAGTGATGGAGAGAATACAGTCAGAGTGCTGCCACCTCATAGTGAGCGATGGAGAGAATACAGTCAGAGTCCTGCACTGCACAGTGAGCGATGGAGAGAATACAGTCAGAGTGCAGCCACCTCATAGTGAGCGATGGAGAGAATACAGTCAGAGTGCAGCCACCTCATAGTGAGCGATGGAGAGAGTACAGTCAGTGTGCAGCCACCTCATAGTGAGCGATGGAGAGAACACAGTCAGAGTTCTGCCGCTGTACATTGAGTGCCAGAGAGAATACAGTCAGAATGCTGCCCCTGCACAGTGAGTGATGGAGAGAATACAGTCAGAGTGCTGCCGCTGCACAGTGCGTGACGGAGAGAATACAGTCAGCGTGCTGCCGCTGCACAGTGAGTGATGTTGAGAATACAGTCAGAGGGCTGCCACTGCACATTGAGTGACGGAGAGAATACAATCAGAGTAATGACGCTGCACAGTGAGTGTTGGAGAGAATACAGTCAGAGTGCTTTTGCTGCACAGTGAGTAATGGAGAGAATACAGTCAGAGTGCAGCCACCTCATAGTGAGCGATAGAGAGAATACAGTTAGAGTGCAGCCACCTCATAGTGAGCGATGGAGAGAATACAGTCAGAGTGCTGCCATCTCATAGTGAGCGATGGAGAGAATACAGTCAGCGTGCTGCTGCTGCACAGTGAGTGATGGAGAGAATACAGTCAGAGGGCTGCCATCTCATCGGGAGTGATGGAGAGAATACAGTCAGAGTGCTGCCACCTCATAGTGAGTGAAGGAGAGAATACAGTCAGAGTGCTGACACCTCATAGTGAGTGATGGAGAGAATACAGTCGGAGTGCTGCCACCTCATAGTGAGTGTTGGAGTGAATACCGTCAGAGTGCTGCCACCTCATAGTGAGTGATGGAGAGAATACAGTCAGAGTGCTGCCGCTGCACATTGAATAACGGACAGAATACAATCAGAGTGCTGCCACCTCACAGTGAGTGATGGAGTGAATACCGTCAGAGTGCTGCCGCTGCACAGTGAATAACGGACAGAATACAGTCAGAGTGCTGCCACCTCACAGTGAGTGATGCAAAAAATTCAGTCAGAGTGCTGCCCCTGCACAGTGAGTGACAGGGAGAATACAGTCAGAGTGCTGCCACTGCACAGTCAGTGACAGGGAGAATACAGTCAGAGTGCTGCCACCTCACAGTGAGTGATGGAGAGAATACAGTCAGAGTGCTGCCACCTCATAGTGAGTGACAGAGCGAATACAGTCAGAGTGCTTCCATCTCATAGTGAGTGAAGGAGAGAATACAGTCAGAGTGCTGCCACCTCATAGTGAGTGAAGGAGAGAATACAGTCAGAGTGCTGCCACCTCATTGTGAGTGATGGAGAGAATACAGTCATAGCGCTGCCACCTCATAGTGAGTAATGGTGAGAATACAGTCAGAGGGCTGCCATCTCATAGGGAGTGATGGAGAGAATACAGTCAGAGTGCTGCCACCTCATAGTGAGTGAAGGAGAGAATACAGTCAGAGTGCTGCCACCTCACAGTGAGTGATGGAGAGAATACAGTCGGAGTGCTGCCACCTCATAGTGAGTGTTGGAGTGAATACCGTCAGAGTGCTGCCACCTCATAGGGAGTGATGGAGCGAATACAGTCAGAGTGCTGCCGCTGCACATTGAATAACGGACAGAATACAATCAGAGTGCTGCCACCTCACAGTGAGTGATGGAGTGAATACCGTCAGAGTGCTGCCGCTGCACAATGAATAACGGACAGAATACAGTCAGAGTGCTGCCACCTCACAGTGAGTGATGCAAAAAATTCAGTCAGAGTGCTGCCGCTGCACAGTGAGTGACAGGGAGAATACAGTCAGAGTGCTGCCACTGCACAGTCAGTGACAGGGAGAATACAGTCAGAGTGCTGCCACCTCATAGTGAGTGATGGAGAGAATACAGTCAGAGTGCTGCCACCTCATAGTGAGTGACAGAGCGAATACAGTCAGAGTGCTGCCACCACATAGTGAGTGAAGGAGAGAATACAGTCAGAGTGCTGCCATCTCATAGTGAGTGAAGGGGAGAATACAGTCAGAGCGCTGCCACCTCATGGTGAGTAATGGAGTGAATACAGTCAGAGTGCTGCCACCACATAGTGAGTGAAGGAGAGAATACAGTCAGAGTGCTGCCATCTCAAGGTGAATGAAGGAGAGAATACAGTCAGAGTGCTGCCACCTCATAGTGAGTGAAGGAGAGAATACAGTCAGAGCGCTGCCATCTCATAGTGAGTGAAGGGGAGAATACAGTCAGAGCGCTGCCACCTCATAGTGAGTAATGGAGAGAATACAGTCAGAGTGCTGCCACCACATAGTGAGTGAAGGAGAGAATACAGTCAGAGTGCTGCCATCTCATAGTGAGTGAAGGAGAGAATACAGTCCGAATGCTGCCACCTCACAGTGAGTGAAGGAGAGAGTACAGTCAGAGTGCTGCCATCTCATAGTGAGTGAAGGGGAGAATTCAGTCAGAGCGCTGCCACCTCATAGTGAGTAATGGAGAGAATACAGTCAGAGTGATGCCATCTCATAGTGAGTGAAGGAGAGAATGCAGTCAGAGTGCTGCCACCTCATAGTGAGTGAAGGACAAAATACAGTCAGAGTGCTGCCACCTCATAGTGAGTGAAGGACAGAATACAGTCAGAGTGCTGCCACCTCATCGTGAGTGATGGAGAGAATACAGTCATAGCGCTGCCATCTCATAGTGAGTAATGGAGAGAATACAGTCAGAGTGCTGCCACCTCATAGTGAGAGATGGAGAGAATACAGTCAGAGTGCTGCCAACTCATAGTGAGTGATGGAGAGAATACAGTCAGAGTGCTGCCATCTCATAGTGAGCGATGGAGAGAATACAGTCAGAGTGCTGCCACCTCATAGTGAGTAATGGAGAGAATACAGTCAGAGTGCTGCCACCTCGTCGTGAGTGATGGAGAGAATACAGTCAGAGTGCTGCCACCTCATAGTGAGTAATGGAGAGAATACAGTCAGAGTGCTGCCACCTCGTCGTGAGTGATGGAGAGAATACAGTCAGAGTGCTGCCACCTCATAGTGAGTAATGGAGAGAATACAGTCAGAGTGCTGCCACCTCATAGTGAGTGATGGAGAGAATACAGTCAGAGTGCTGCCACCTCATAGTGAGTGAAGGAGAGATTACAGTCAGAGTGCCGCCACCTCATAGTGAGTGATGGAGAGAATACAGTCAGAGTGCTGCCATCTCATAGGGAGTGATGGAGAGAATACAGTCGGAGTGCTGCCACCTCATAGTGAGTGACGGAGTGAATACAGTCAGAGTGCTGCCACCACATAGTGAGTGAAGGAGAGAATACAGTCTGAGTGCTGCCATCTCAAGGTGAATGAAGGAGAGAATACAGTCATAGCGCTGCCACCTCATAGTGAGTGAAGGGGAGAATACAGTAAGAGCGCTGCCACCTCATAGTGAGTGAAGGAGAGAATACAGTCAGAGTGCTGCCACCTCATAGTGAGTGAAGTAGAGAACACAGTCAGAGTGCTGCCATCTCATAGTGAGCGATGGAGAGAATACAGTCAGAGTGCTGCCACCTCATAGTGAGTAATGGAGAGAATACAGTCAGAGTGCTGCCACCACATAGTGAGTGAAGGAGAGAATACAGTCAGAGTGCTGCCACCACATAGTGAGTGAAGGAGAGAATACAGTCAGAATGCTGCCACCTCACAGTGAGTGAAGGAGAGAATACAGTCAGAGTGCTGCCATCTCATAGTGAGTGTAGGAGAGAATACAGTCAGAGCGCTGCCACCTCATAGTGAGTAATGGAGAGAATACAGTCAGAGTGATGCCATCTCATAGTGAGTGAAGGAGAGAATGCAGTCAGAGTGCTGCCACCTCATAGTGAGTGAAGGAGAAAATACAGTCAGAGTGCTGCCACCACATAGTGAGTGATGGAGTGAATACCGTCAGAGTGCTGCCGCTGCACAGTGAATAACGGACAGAATACAGTCAGAGTGCTGCCACCTCACAGTGAGTGATGCAAAAAATTCAGTCAGAGTGCTGCCGCTGCACAGTGAGTGACAGGGAGAATACAGTCAGAGTGCTGCCACTGCACAGTCAGTGACAGGGAGAATACAGTCAGAGTGCTGCCACCTCATAGTGAGTGATGGAGAGAATACAGTCAGAGTGCTGCCACCTCATAGTGAGCGATGGAGAGAATACAGTCAGAGTGCAGCCACCTCATAGTGAGCGACGGAGAGAATACAGTCAGAGTGCAGCCACCTCATAGTGAGCGATGGAGAGAGTACAGTCAGTGTGCAGCCACCTCATAGTGAGCGATGGAGAGAACACAGTCAGAGTTCTGCCGCTGTACATTGAGTGCCAGAGAGAATACAGTCAGAATGCTGCCCCTGCACAGTGAGTGATGGAGAGAATACAGTCAGAGTGCTGCCGCTGCACAGTTCGTGACGGAGAGAATACAGTCAGCGTGCTGCCACTGCACAGTGAGTGATGTTGAGAATACAGTCAGAGGGCTGCCACTGCACATTGAGTGACGGAGAGAATACAATCAGAGTAATGACGCTGCACAGTGAGTGTTGGAGAGAATACAGTCAGAGTGCTTTTGCTGCACAGTGAGTAATGGAGAGAATACAGTCAGAGTGCAGCCACCTCATAGTGAGCGATAGAGAGAATACAGTTAGAGTGCAGCCACCTCATAGTGAGCGATGGAGAGAATACAGTCAGAGTGCTGCCATCTCATAGTGAGCGATGGAGAGAATACAGTTAGAGTGCAGCCACCTCATAGTGAGCGCTGGAGAGAATACAGTTAGAGTGCAGCCACCTCATAGTGAGTAATGGAGAGAATACAGTCAGAGTGCAGCCACCTCATAGTGAGCGCTGGAGAGAATACAGTTAGAGTGCAGCCACCTCATAGTGAGTAATGGAGAGAATACAGTCAGAGTGCAGCCACCTCATAGTGAGCGATGGAGAGAATACAGTAAGAGTGCTGCCACCTCATAGTGAGTGACAGAGCGAATACAGTCAGAGTGCTGCCATCTCATAGTGAGTGAAGGAGAGAATACAGTCAGAGTGCTGCCATCTCATAGTGAGTGAAGGAGAGAATACAGTCAGAGTGCTGCCACCTCACAGTGAGTGAAGGAGAGAATAGAGTCAGAGTGCTGCCACCTCATAGTGAGTGACAGAGCGAATACAGTCAGAGTGCTGCCATCTCATAGTGAGTGAAGGAGAGAATACAGTCAGAGTGCTGCCACCTCATGGTGAGTGAAGGAGAGAATACAGTCAGAGTGCTGCCATCTCATAGTGAGTGAAGGGGAGAATACAGTCAGAGCGCTGCCACCTCATAGTGAGTAATGGAGAGAATACAGTCAGAGTGCTGCCACCACATAGTGAGTGAAGGAGAGAATACAGTCAGAGTGCTGCCATCTCAAGGTGAGTGAAGGAGAGAATACAGTCAGAGTGCTGCCACCTCATAGTGAGTGAAGGAGAGAATACAGTCAGAGTGCTGCCATCTCATACTGAGTGAAGGGGAGAATACAGTCAGAGCTCTGCCACCTCATAGTGAGTAATGGAGAGAATACAGTCAGAGTGCTGCCACCACATAGTGAGTGAAGGAGAGAATACAGTCAGAGTGCTGCCATCTCATAGTGAGTGAAGGAGAGAATACAGTCAGAATGCTGTCACCTCACAGTGTGTGAAGGAGAGAATACAGTCAGAGTGCTGCCACCTCATAGTGAGTGATGGAGAGAATACAGTCATAGCGCTGCCACCTCATAGTGAGTAATGGAGAGAATACAGTCAGAGGGCTGCCATCTCATCGGGAGTGATGGAGAGAATACAGTCAGAGTGCTGCCACCTCATAGTGAGTGAAGGAGAGAATACAGTCAGAGTGCTGCCACCTCATAGTGAGTGATGGAGAGAATACAGTCGGAGTGCTGCCACCTCATAGTGAGTGTTGGAGTGAATACCGTCAGAGTGCTGCCACCTCATAGTGAGTGATGGAGAGAATACAGTCAGAGTGCTGCCGCTGCACATTGAATAACGGACAGAATACAATCAGAGTGCTGCCACCTCACAGTAAGTGATGGAGTGAATACCGTCAGAGTGCTGCCGCTGCACAGTGAATAACGGACAGAATACAGTCAGAGTGCTGCCACCTCACAGTGAGTGATGCAAAAAATTCAGTCAGAGTGCTGCCCCTGCACAGTGAGTGACAGGGAGAATACAGTCAGAGTGCTGCCACCTCACAGTGAGTGATGGAGAGAATACAGTCAGAGTGCTGCCACCTCATAGTGAGTGACAGAGCGAATACAGTCAGAGTGCTTCCATCTCATAGTGAGTGAAGGAGAGAATACAGTCAGAGTGCTGCCACCTCATAGTGAGTGAAGGAGAGAATACAGTCAGAGTGCTGCCACCTCATAGTGAGTGATGGAGAGAATACAGTCATAGCGCTGCCACCTCATAGTGAGTAATGGTGAGAATACAGTCAGAGGGCTGCCATCTCATAGGGAGTGATGGAGAGAATACAGTCAGAGTGCTGCCACCTCATAGTGAGTGAAGGAGAGAATACAGTCAGAGTGCTGCCACCTCATAGTGAGTGATGGAGAGAATACAGTCGGAGTGCTGCCACCTCATTGTGAGTGATGGAGAGCATACAGTCAGAGTGCTCCCACCTCATAGTGAGTGATGGAGAGAATACAGTCAGAGTGCAGCCACCTCATAGTGAGCGATGGAGAGAATACAGTAAGAGTGCTGCCACCTCATAGTGAGTGACAGAGCGAATACAGTCAGAGTGCTGCCATCTCATAGTGAGTGAAGGAGAGAATACAGTCAGAGTGCTGCCATCTCATAGTGAGTGAAGGAGAGAATACAGTCAGAGTGCTGCCACCTCACAGTGAGTGAAGGAGAGAATAGAGTCAGAGTGCTGCCACCTCATAGTGAGTGACAGAGCGAATACAGTCAGAGTGCTGCCATCTCATAGTGAGTGAAGGAGAGAATACAGTCAGAGTGCTGCCACCTCATGGTGAGTGAAGGAGAGAATACAGTCAGAGTGCTGCCATCTCATAGTGAGTGAAGGGGAGAATACAGTCAGAGCGCTGCCACCTCATAGTGAGTAATGGAGAGAATACAGTCAGAGTGCTGCCACCACATAGTGAGTGAAGGAGAGAATACAGTCAGAGTGCTGCCATCTCAAGGTGAGTGAAGGAGAGAATACAGTCAGAGTGCTGCCACCTCATAGTGAGTGAAGGAGAGAATACAGTCAGAGTGCTGCCATCTCATACTGAGTGAAGGGGAGAATACAGTCAGAGCTCTGCCACCTCATAGTGAGTAATGGAGAGAATACAGTCAGAGTGCTGCCACCACATAGTGAGTGAAGGAGAGAATACAGTCAGAGTGCTGCCATCTCATAGTGAGTGAAGGAGAGAATACAGTCAGAATGCTGTCACCTCACAGTGTGTGAAGGAGAGAATACAGTCAGAGTGCTGCCACCTCATAGTGAGTGATGGAGAGAATACAGTCATAGCGCTGCCACCTCATAGTGAGTAATGGAGAGAATACAGTCAGAGGGCTGCCATCTCATCGGGAGTGATGGAGAGAATACAGTCAGAGTGCTGCCACCTCATAGTGAGTGAAGGAGAGAATACAGTCAGAGTGCTGCCACCTCATAGTGAGTGATGGAGAGAATACAGTCAGAGTGCTGCCGCTGCACATTGAATAACGGACAGAATACAATCAGAGTGCTGCCACCTCACAGTAAGTGATGGAGTGAATACCGTCAGAGTGCTGCCGCTGCACAGTGAATAACGGACAGAATACAGTCAGAGTGCTGCCACCTCACAGTGAGTGATGCAAAAAATTCAGTCAGAGTGCTGCCCCTGCACAGTGAGTGACAGGGAGAATACAGTCAGAGTGCTGCCACCTCACAGTGAGTGATGGAGAGAATACAGTCAGAGTGCTGCCACCTCATAGTGAGTGACAGAGCGAATACAGTCAGAGTGCTTCCATCTCATAGTGAGTGAAGGAGAGAATACAGTCAGAGTGCTGCCACCTCATAGTGAGTGAAGGAGAGAATACAGTCAGAGTGCTGCCACCTCATAGTGAGTGATGGAGAGAATACAGTCATAGCGCTGCCACCTCATAGTGAGTAATGGTGAGAATACAGTCAGAGGGCTGCCATCTCATAGGGAGTGATGGAGAGAATACAGTCAGAGTGCTGCCACCTCATAGTGAGTGAAGGAGAGAATACAGTCAGAGTGCTGCCACCTCATAGTGAGTGATGGAGAGAATACAGTCGGAGTGCTGCCACCTCATTGTGAGTGATGGAGAGCATACAGTCAGAGTGCTCCCACCTCATAGTGAGTGATGGAGAGAATACAGTCAGAGTGCTGCCATCTCATAGGGAGTGATGGAGAGAATACAGTCAGAGTGCTGCCACCACATAGGGAGTGATGGAGGGAATACAGTCAGAGTGCTGCCACCTCATAGTGAGTGAAGGACAGAATACAGTCAGAATGCTGCCATCTCATAGTGAGTGATGGAGAGAATACAGTCAGAGGGCTGCCATCTCATAGGGAGTGATGGAGAGAATACAGTCAGAGTGCTGCCACCTCGTCGTGAGTGATGGAGAGAATACAGTCAGAGTGCTGCCACCTCATAGTGAGTAATGGAGAGAATACAGTCAGAGTGCTGCCACCTCGTCGTGAGTGATGGAGAGAATACAGTCAGAGTGCTGCCACCTCATAGTGAGTAATGGAGAGAATACAGTAAGTGTGCTGCCACCTCGTCGTGAGTGATGGAGAGAATACAGTCAGAGTGCTGCCACCTCATAGTGAGTAATGGAGAGAATACAGTCAGAGTGCTGCCACCTCGTCGTGAGTAATGGAGAGAATTCAATCAGAGCGCTGACACTGCACAGTGAGTGATGTTGAGAATACAGTCAGAGGGCTGCCACTGCACATTGAGTGACGGAGAGAATACAGTCAGAGTAATGACGCTGCACAGTGAGTGTTGGAGAGAATACCGTCAGAGTGCTTTTGCTGCACAGTGAGTAATGGAGAGAATACAGTCAGAGTGCAGCCACCTCATAGTGAGCGATAGAGAGAATACAGTTAGAGTGCAGCCACCTCATAGTGAGTAATGGAGAGAATACAGTCAGAGTGCAGCCACCTCATAGTGAGCGATGGAGAGAATACAGTAAGAGTGCTGCCACCTCATAGTGAGCGCTGGAGAGAATACAGTTAGAGTGCAGCCACCTCATAGTGAGTAATGGAGAGAATACAGTCAGAGTGCAGCCACCTCATAGTGAGCGATGGAGAGAATGCAGTCAGAGTGCTGCCACCTCATAGTGAGTGAAGGAGAGAATACAGTCAGAGTGCTGCCACCTCACAGTGAGTGATGGAGAGAATACAGTCAGAGTGCTGCCACCTCATAGTGAGTGACAGAGCGAATACAGTCAGAGTGCTGCCACCTCACAGTGAGTGAAGGAGAGAATACAGTCAGAGTGCTGCCACCTCATAGTGAGTGACAGAGCGAATACAGTCAGAGTGCTGCCACCTCATAGTGAGTGAAGGAGAGAATACAGTCAGAGTGCTGCCACCTCATAGTGAGTGAAGGACAGAATACAGTCAGAGTGCTGCCACCTCATAGTGAGTGAAGGAGAGAATACAGTCAGAGTGCTGCCACCTCATAGTGAGTGAAGGAGAGAATACAGTCAGAGTGCTGCCATCTCATAGTGAGTGAAGGAGAGAATACAGTCAGAGTGCTGCCATCTCATAGTGAGTGAAGGAGAGAATACAGTCAGAGTGCTGCCATCTCATAGTGAGTGAAGGACAGAATACAGTCAGAGTGCTGCCATCTCATAGTGAGTGAAGGAGAGAATACAGTCAGAGTGCTGCCACCTCATAGTGAGTGAAGGAGAGAATACAGTCAGAGTGCTGCCATCTCATAGTGAGTGAAGGGGAGAATACAGTCAGAGCGCTGCCACCTCATAGTGAGTAATGGAGAGAATACAGTCAGAGTGCTGCCACCACATAGTGAGTGAAGGAGAGAATACAGTCAGAGTGCTGCCATCTCAAGGTGAGTGAAGGAGAGAATACAGTCAGAGTGCTGCCACCTCATAGTGAGTGAAGGAGAGAATACAGTCAGAGTGCTGCCATCTCATACTGAGTGAAGGGGAGAATACAGTCAGAGCGCTGCCACCTCATAGTGAGTAATGGAGAGAATACAGTCAGAGTGCTGCCACCACATAGTGAGTGAAGGAGAGAATACAGTCAGAGTGCTGCCATCTCATACTGAGTGAAGGAGAGAAAACAGTCAGAGTGCTGCCACCTCATAGTGAGTAATGGAGAGAATACAGTCATAGCGCTGCCACCTCATAGTGAGTAATGGAGAGAATACAGTCAGAGGGCTGCCATCTCATAGGGAGTGATGGAGAGAATACAGTCAGAGTGCTGCCACCTCATTGTGAGTGAAGGAGAGATTACAGTCAGAGTGCCGCCACCTCATAGTGAGTGATGGAGGGAATACAGTCAGAGTGCTGCCATCTCATAGGGAGTGATGGAGAGAATACAGTCGGAGTGCTGCCACCTCATAGTGAGTGACGGAGTGAATACAGTCAGAGTGCTGCCACCTCACAGTGAGTGATGCAAAAAATTCAGAGTGCTGCCACCACATAGTGAGTGAAGGAGAGAATACAGTCAGAGTGCTGCCACCACATAGTGAGTGAAGGAGAGAATACAGTCAGAGTGCTGCCATCTCATACTGAGTGAAGGAGAGAATACAGTCAGATTGCTGCCACCTCATAGTGAGTGATGGAGTGAATACAGTCAGAGTGCTGCCACCACATAGTGAGTGAAGGAGAGAATACAGTCTGAGTGCTGCCATCTCAAGGCGAATGAAGGAGAGAATACAGTCATAGCGCTGCCCCCTCATAGTGAGTGAAGGGGAGAATACAGTAAGAGCGCTGCCACCTCATAGTGAGTGAAGGAGAGAATACAGTCAGAGTGCTGCCACCTCATAGTGAGTGAAGTAGAGAACACAGTCAGAGTGCTGCCATCTCATAGTGAGCGATGGAGAGAATACAGTCATAGTGCTGCCACCTCATAGTGAGTAATGGAGAGAATACAGTCAGAGTGCTGCCACCACATAGTGAGTGAAGGAGAGAATACAGTCAGAGTGCTGCCACCACATAGTGAGTGAAGGAGAGAATACAGTCAGAATGCTGCCACCTCACAGTGAGTGAAGGAGAGAATACAGTCAGAGTGCTGCCATCTCATAGTGAGTGTAGGAGAGAATACAGTCAGAGCGCTGCCACCTCATAGTGAGTAATGGAGAGAATACAGTCAGAGTGATGCCATCTCATAGTGAGTGAAGGAGAGAATGCAGTCAGAGTGCTGCCACCTCATAGTGAGTGAAGGAGAAAATACAGTCAGAGTGCTGCCACCACATAGTGAGTGATGGAGTGAATACCGTCAGAGTGCTGCCGCTGCACAGTGAATAACGGACAGAATACAGTCAGAGTGCTGCCACCTCACAGTGAGTGATGCAAAAAATTCAGTCAGAGTGCTGCCGCTGCACAGTGAGTGACAGGGAGAATACAGTCAGAGTGCTGCCACTGCACAGTCAGTGACAGGGAGAATACAGTCAGAGTGCTGCCACCTCATAGTGAGTGATGGAGAGAATACAGTCAGAGTGCTGCCACCTCATAGTGAGCGATGGAGAGAATACAGTCAGAGTCCTGCACTGCACAGTGAGCGATGGAGAGAATACAGTCAGAGTGCAGCCACCTCATAGTGAGCGATGGAGAGAATACAGTCAGAGTGCAGCCACCTCATAGTGAGCGATGGAGAGAGTACAGTCAGTGTGCAGCCACCTCATAGTGAGCGATGGAGAGAACACAGTCAGAGTTCTGCCGCTGTACATTGAGTGCCAGAGAGAATACAGTCAGAATGCTGCCCCTGCACAGTGAGTGATGGAGAGAATACAGTCAGAGTGCTGCCGCTGCACAGTGCGTGACGGAGAGAATACAGTCAGCGTGCTGCCGCTGCACAGTGAGTGATGTTGAGAATACAGTCAGAGGGCTGCCACTGCACATTGAGTGACGGAGAGAATACAATCAGAGTAATGACGCTGCACAGTGAGTGTTGGAGAGAATACAGTCAGAGTGCTTTTGCTGCACAGTGAGTAATGGAGAGAATACAGTCAGAGTGCAGCCACCTCATAGTGAGCGATAGAGAGAATACAGTTAGAGTGCAGCCACCTCATAGTGAGCGATGGAGAGAATACAGTCAGAGTGCTGCCATCTCATAGTGAGCGATGGAGAGAATACAGTTAGAGTGCAGCCACCTCATAGTGAGCGCTGGAGAGAATACAGTTAGAGTGCAGCCACCTCATAGTGAGTAATGGAGAGAATACAGTCAGAGTGCAGCCACCTCATAGTGAGCGCTGGAGAGAATACAGTTAGAGTGCAGCCACCTCATAGTGAGTAATGGAGAGAATACAGTCAGAGTGCAGCCACCTCATAGTGAGTGACAGAGCGAATACAGTCAGAGTGCCATCTCATAGTGAGTGAAGGAGAGAATACAGTCAGAGTGCTGCCACCTCACAGTGAGTGAAGGAGAGAATAGAGTCAGAGTGCTGCCACCTCATAGTGAGTGACAGAGCGAATACAGTCAGAGTGCTGCCATCTCATAGTGAGTGAAGGAGAGAATACAGTCAGAGTGCTGCCACCTCATGGTGAGTGAAGGAGTGAATACAGTCAGAGTGCTGCCATCTCATAGTGAGTGAAGGGGAGAATACAGTCAGAGCGCTGCCACCTCATAGTGATTAATGGAGAGAATACAGTCAGAGTGCTGCCACCACATAGTGAGTGAAGGAGAGAATACAGTCAGAGTGCTGCCATCTCAAGGTGAGTGAAGGAGAGAATACAGTCAGAGTGCTGCCACCTCATAGTGAGTGAAGGAGAGAATACAGTCAGAGTGCTGCCATCTCATACTGAGTGAAGGGGAGAATACAGTCAGAGCTCTGCCACCTCATAGTGAGTAATGGAGAGAATACAGTCAGAGTGCTGCCACCACATAGTGAGTAAAGGAGAGAATACAGTCAGAGTGCTGCCATCTCATAGTGAGTGAAGGAGAGAATACAGTCAGAATGCTGTCACCTCACAGTGTGTGAAGGAGAGAATACAGTCAGAGTGCTGCCACCTCATAGTGAGTGATGGAGAGAATACAGTCATAGCGCTGCCACCTCATAGTGAGTAATGGTGAGAATACAGTCAGAGGGCTGCCATCTCATCGGGAGTGATGGAGAGAATACAGTCAGAGTGCTGCCACCTCATAGGGAGTGAAGGAGAGAATACAGTCAGAGTGCTGCCACCTCATAGTGAGTGATGGAGAGAATACAGTCGGAGTGCTGCCACCTCATAGTGAGTGTTGGAGTGAATACCGTCAGAGTGCTGCCACCTCATAGTGAGTGATGGAGAGAATACAGTCAGAGTGCTGCCGCTGCACATTGAATAACGGACAGAATACAATCAGAGTGCTGCCACCTCACAGTGAGTGATGGAGTGAATACCGTCAGAGTGCTGCCGCTGCACAGTGAATAACGGACAGAATACAGTCAGAGTGCTGCCACCTCACAGTGAGTGATGCAAAAAATTCAGTCAGAGTGCTGCCCCTGCACAGTGAGTGACAGGGAGAATACAGTCAGAGTGCTGCCACTGCACAGTCAGTGACAGGGAGAATACAGTCAGAGTGCTGCCACCTCACAGTGAGTGATGGAGAGAATACAGTCAGAGTGCTGCCACCTCATAGTGAGTGACAGAGCGAATACAGTCAGAGTGCTTCCATCTCATAGTGAGTGAAGGAGAGAATACAGTCAGAGTGCTGCCACCTCATAGTGAGTGATGGAGAGAATACAGTCATAGCGCTGCCACCTCATAGTGAGTAATGGTGAGAATACAGTCAGAGGGCTGCCATCTCATAGGGAGTGATGGAGAGAATACAGTCAGAGTGCTGCCACCTCATAGTGAGTGAAGGAGAGAATACAGTCAGAGTGCTGCCACCTCATAGTGAGTGATGGAGAGAATACAGTCGGAGTGCTGCCACCTCATAGTGAGTGTTGGAGTGAATACCGTCAGAGTGCTGCCACCTCATAGGGAGTGATGGAGCGAATACAGTCAGAGTGCTGCCGCTGCACATTGAATAACGGACAGAATACAATCAGAGTGCTGCCACCTCACAGTGAGTGATGGAGTGAATACCGTCAGAGTGCTGCCGCTGCACAATGAATAACGGACAGAATACAGTCAGAGTGCTGCCACCTCACAGTGAGTGATGCAAAAAATTCAGTCAGAGTGCTGCCGCTGCACAGTGAGTGACAGGGAGAATACAGTCAGAGTGCTGCCACTGCACAGTCAGTGACAGGGAGAATACAGTCAGAGTGCTGCCACCTCATAGTGAGTGATGGAGAGAATACAGTCAGAGTGCTGCCACCTCATAGTGAGTGACAGAGCGAATACAGTCAGAGTGCTGCCACCACATAGTGAGTGAAGGAGAGAATACAGTCAGAGTGCTGCCATCTCATAGTGAGTGAAGGGGAGAATACAGTCAGAGCGCTGCCACCTCATGGTGAGTAATGGAGTGAATACAGTCAGAGTGCTGCCACCACATAGTGAGTGAAGGAGAGAATACAGTCAGAGTGCTGCCATCTCAAGGTGAATGAAGGAGAGAATACAGTCAGAGTGCTGCCACCTCATAGTGAGTGAAGGAGAGAATACAGTCAGAGTGCTGCCATCTCATAGTGAGTGAAGGGGAGAATACAGTCAGAGCGCTGCCACCTCATAGTGAGTAATGGAGAGAATACAGTCAGAGTGCTGCCACCACATAGTGAGTGAAGGAGAGAATACAGTCAGAGTGCTGCCATCTCATAGTGAGTGAAGGAGAGAATACAGTCCGAATGCTGCCACCTCACAGTGAGTGAAGGAGAGAGTACAGTCAGAGTGCTGCCATCTCATAGTGAGTGAAGGAGAGAATTCAGTCATAGCGCTGGCACCTCATAGTGAGTGAAGGAGAGAATGCAGTCAGAGTGCTGCCACCTCATAGTGAGTGAAGGACAAAATACAGTCAGAGTGCTGCCACCTCATAGTGAGTGAAGGACAGAATACAGTCAGAGTGCTGCCACCTCATCGTGAGTGATGGAGAGAATACAGTCATAGCGCTGCCATCTCATAGTGAGTAATGGAGAGAATACAGTCAGAGTGCTGCCACCTCATAGTGAGCGATGGAGAGAATACAGTCAGAGTGCTGCCAACTCATAGTGAGTGATGGAGAGAATACAGTCAGAGTGCTGCCATCTCATAGTGAGCGATGGAGAGAATACAGTCAGAGCGCTGCCATCTCATAGTGAGTAATGGAGAGAATACAGTCAGAGTGCTGCCACCTCATAGTGAGTGATGGAGAGCATACAGTCAGAGTGCTCCCACCTCATAGTCAGTGATGGAGAGAATACAGTCAGAGTGCTGCCACCTCATAGTGAGTGAAGGACAGAATACAGTCAGAGTGCTGCCATCTCATAGTGAGTGATGGAGAGAATACAGTCATAGCGCTGCCACCTCATAGTGAGTAATGGAGAGAATACAGTCAGAGGGCTGCCATCTCATAGGGAGTGATGGAGAGAATACAGTCAGAGTGCTGCCATCTCATAGGGAGTGATGGAGAGAATACAGTCATAGCGCTGCCACCTCATAGTGAGTAATGGAGAGAATACAGTCAGAGGGCTGCCATCTCATATTGAGTGAAGGAGAGAATACAGTCAGAGTGCTGCCACCTCGTCGTGAGTGATGGAGAGAATACAGTCAGAGTGCTGCCACCTCATAGTGAGTAATGGAGAGAATACAGTCAGAGTGCTGCCACCTCGTCGTGAGTGATGGAGAGAATACAGTCAGAGTGCTGCCACCTCATAGTGAGTAATGGAGAGAATACAGTCAGAGTGCTGCCACCTCATAGTGAGTGAAGGAGAGAATACAGTCAGAGTGCTGCCACCTCATAGTGAGTGATGGAGTGAATACCGTCAGAGTGCTGCCACCACATAGTGAGTGATGGAGTGAATACCGTCAGAGTGCTGCCACCTCATAGTGAGTGACGGAGAGAATACAGTCAGAGTGCTGCCACCTCATAGTGAATGAAGGAGAGAATACAGTCAAAGTGCTGCCACCTCATAGTGAATGAAGGAGAGAATACAGTCAGAGTGCTGCCACCTCATAGTGAATGAAGGAGAGAATACAGTCAGAGTGCTGCCACCTCATAGTGAATGAAGGAGAGAATACAGTCAGAGTGCTGCCACCTCATAGTGAATGAAGGAGAGAATACAGTCAGAGTGCTGCCACCTCATAGTGAGTGATGGAGTGAATACCGTCAGAGTGCTGCCACC
Source organism: Cetorhinus maximus (assembly GCF_964194155.1). NCBI lineage: Eukaryota > Metazoa > Chordata > Chondrichthyes > Lamniformes > Cetorhinidae > Cetorhinus > Cetorhinus maximus. The sequence goes on from NC_135883.1 coordinate 51,449,689, forward strand.
TCATAGTGAGTGATGGAGTGAATACCGTCAGAGTGCTGCCACCTCATAGTGAGTGACGGAGAGAATACAGTCAGAGTGCTGCCACCTCATAGTGAGTGAAGGACAGAATACAGTCAGAGTGCTGCCATCTCATAGTGAGTGAAGGGGAGAATACAGTCATAGCGCTGCCACCTCATAGTGAGTAATGGAGAGAATACAGTCAGAGTGCTGCCACCTCATAGTGAGTAATGGAGAGAATACAGTCAGAGTGCTGCCGCCTCATCGTGAGTGATGGAGAGAATACAGTCATAGCGCTGCCACCTCATAGTGAGTAATGGAGAGAATACAGTCAGAGTGCTGCCACCTCATAGTGAGTGAAGGAGAGAATACAGTCAGAGTGCTGCCACCTCATAGTGAGTGATGGAGAGAATACAGTCAGAGTGCTGCCACCACATAGTGAGCGATGGAGAGAATACAGTCAGAGTGCTGCCACCTCATAGTGAGTGACGGAGAGAATACAGTCAGAGTGCTGCCACCACATAGTGAGCGATGGAGAGAATACAGTCAGAGTGCTGCCACCTCATAGTGAGTGAAGGAGGGAATACAGTCAGAGTGTTGCCACCACATAGTGAGTGATGGAGAGAATACAGTCAGAGTGCTGCCATCTCATAGGGAGTGATGGAGAGAATACAGTCAGAGTGCTGCCACCTCATAGTGAGTGATGGAGTGAATACAGTCAGAGTGCTGCCACCACATAGTGAGTGATGGAGAGAATACAGTCAGAGTGCTGCCACCACATAGTGAGTGATGGAGAGAATACAGTCAGAGTGCTGCCACCACATAGTGAGTGACGGAGAGAATACAGTCAGAGTGCTGCCACCACATAGTGAGTGATGGAGAGAATACAGTCAGAGTGCTGCCACCACATAGTGAGTGATGCAGTGAACACCGTCAGAGTGCTGCCGCTGCACAGTGAATAACGGACAGAATACAGTCAGAGTGCTGCCACCTCACTGTGAGTGATGCAAAAAATTCAGTCAGAGTGCTGCCGCTGCACAGTCAGTGACAGGGAGAATACAGTCAGAGTGCTGCCACTGCACAGTCAGTGACAGGGAGAATACAGTCAGAGTGCTGCCACCTCATAGTCAGTGATGGAGAGAATACAGTCAGAGTCCTGCACTGCACAGTGAGCGATGGAGAGAATACATTCAGAGTGCAGCCACCTCATAGTGAGCGATGGAGAGAATACAGTCAGAGTGCTGCCACCTCATAGTGAGCGATGGAGAGAATACAGTCAGAGTGCTGCCACCTCATAGTGAGCGATGGAGAGAATACAGTCAGAGTGCTGCCACCTCATAGTGAGCGATGGAGAGAATACAGTCAGAGTTCTGCCGCTGTACATTGAGTGCCAGAGAGAATACAGTCAGAATGCTGCCCCTGCACAGTGAGTGTTGGAGAGAATACAATCAGAGCGCTGACACTGCACAGTGAGTGACAGAGAGAATACAGTCAGAGTGTCGCCACCTCATAGTGAGTGATGGAGAGAATACAGTCAGCGCGCCGCTGCACAGTGAGTGTTGTTGAGAATGCAGTCAGAGTGCTGCTGTTGCACAGTGAGTGATGTTGAGAATACAGTCAGAGGGCTGCCACAGCACATTGAGTGACGGAGAGAATACAGTCAGAGTAATGACGCTGCACAGTGAGTGTTGGAGAGAATACCGTCAGAGTGCTTTTGCTGCACAGTGAGTAATGGAGAGAATACCGTCAGAGTGCTTTTGCTGCACAGTGAGTGTTGGAGAGAATACCGTCAGAGTGCTGCCACTGCACAGTGAGCGATGGAGAGAATACAGTAAGAGTGCTGCCACTGCACTGTGAGTGACAGAGAGAATACAGTCAGAGTGCTGCCACCTCATAGTGAGTGACGGAGCGAATACAGTCAGAGCGCTGCCACTTAATAGTGAGTGACGGAGAGAATACAGTCAGAGTGCTGGCACCTCATAGTGAGTGACAGAGAGAATACAGTCAGCGCGCCGCTGCTCAGTGAGTGATGTGGAGAATACAGTCAGAGTGCTGCCACTGCACAGTTGGTGATGGAGAGAATACAGTTAGAGCGCTGCTGCTGCACAGTTTGTGACAGAGAGAATACAGTCAGAGTGCTGGCACCTCATAGTGAGTGACAGAGAGAATACAGTCAGCGCGCCGCTGCTCAGTGAGTGATGTGGAGAATACAGTCAGAGTGCTGCCACTGCACAGTTGGTGATGGAGAGAATACAGTTAGAGCGCTGCTGCTGCACAGTTTGTGACAGAGAGAATACAGTCGGAGCGCTGCCTCTGCACATTGAGTGATGGAGAGAATACAGTCAGATTGCTGTCGCTGCACAGTGAGCGATGGAGAGAATACAGTCAAAGTGCTGCCACTGCACAGTGAGTGGTGGAGAGAATACAGTCAGATTGCTGTCGCTGCACAGTGAGCGATGGAGAGAATACAGTCAGAATTGGAAACTGGTTTGCAGTTAGCGATGTGAGGCGCAGCCAGTTGTGGAGTGTGTGCAGTCAGGAATGGATGGAATAGAGTCAGGGTCAGAGGCTTCGCCGTCAGAGTGGGAGCGGTCGCTGCGAGGGCTGGAGCGGGTGCGGTCAGGGTCAGAGGTGTTGTCTTCAGCTTCAGAGGGAATGCGGTGAGAGCTGGAGCGGGCGCCGTCCAGGTCAGTGTTGCTGCCGTCTGGGTCAGATAGGGCTCGGTCAGGGCTGGAGGGGGCATGGTCAGGGTCAGAGGGGGCGTGGTCAGGGTCAGAGGGGGCGTGGTCAGGGTCAGAGGGGGCGCGGTCAGGGTCGGAGGAGTCGCGGTCAGGGTCGGATGGGGCACGGTCAGGGCCAGAGGGGCGCGGTCAGGGTCAGAGGGGGCGCGGTCAGGGTCGGAGGGGGCGTGGTCAGGGTCAGAGTGTGCGCGGTCAGGGTCATTTATAAAGTATGTGTTTCCTTTGAAACTCACAATCACGAGATTACAACTTTGTTATGGGACAGTCTGAAGAAATATTCGACTGTCAGTTTCAGAACTAGCACTTGCTATTTTCTTCATTTTGCTATTAGCCATTTTGTTGTGTTATTCAACTGTCATTGCAGTGTTTCATTAGAAAAGGGTGTTGGCCTTTCAATGAATAATCAATTCATTTGTTAATCCACAGATCTGGGTGAGCAGAAATTTATTCCAAATATATATTGGGAAGACTGAAGGCACAATTTTCTGTCCACACCACAAACTGCATTGCATAGCTATCGATTCCATTCCTCTCCCTGGCAACAGACTGAGATTAAGCCATTCTGTCTGCAACCTTGTTGTCACATTTGTTCCTAGGGTTAGTTTCCGACCATCTGTTTCCAGCTCTGTAACATCTCCCGACCTCGCCCTGTCTCAGCTTATCTGCTGCTGAAACCTTCATCCATGACTTTGTTATCTCTAGACTTGACTATTCCAACGCACTCCTGGCTGCTCTCCCACATTCTACTCTCTGTCATCTTGAGGTCATCCAAAACTCTATTGCCCGTGTCTTAACTCACAGCAAGTCCCATTCACCTCTCACTCCTGTGCTCACTGACCTACATTAGCTCCTGGTCAAGCAACGTCTTGATTTTAAAATCTTTGTTTTCAAATCCCTCCATGGCCTTGTCCCTCTCCATCTCTGTAATCTCCTCCAGCCCCACAATCCTCCGAGATATCTGTGCTCCTCTAATTCTGGTCCCTTGAGCCTCCCCGATTTTAATGTTGTCCGTGTTGTCCCCAAGCCCTGGAATTCCCTCCCTACACCTCTCTGCCTCTCTACCTCACTTTCCTCCATTAAGACACTCATTAAACTCATTTGACCAAGCTTTTGGTCACCTGCCCTATCTCCTTGTGTGACTCACTGTCATACTTTGTTTTATAATGTTCCTGTGAAGTGCCTTGGGACATTTCATTATGTTTAAGGTGTTATATAAATAAGCTGTTGTTGTTGAAAGAATAGGCTTCAGATTGTGTGCTCATCTTAGGACACTGTTCGTTAACCCTTTGTCAGCTGTATTATAGTGAAGTTGATGGCCTGTTTTAAAGTAAGTGCGTTAATGATGCTCAAATGGGAACACATTAACCACTGTGCCTGGGAGATTTGCCTTGAGAGAAATTATGCAAACAATAGTTCTATGAAGGATAAATGTAAAATGCAGGTCCAGTACCCATACATGACAAAATTGATACTCTAAAGAAAAGCAAGATGTGTGAATCCTGTAATGTTTTTAATATATAGAGCATAAAGATGTTGTTGATGTTTAAATCCTGATGCTTGATATTTTGCAGTAATCTGTTCAATTGATATGTTGATGAACAAATTGTACAAACTATATTTAACTTTCCAAATGCCTGGCTGAATTGGTTCTGCCCTCTCAGCAGACCCTGTGTTTCTGTAACTCCCAAGAAGGTCAGCAGCCTGATACTCAGCATGTCTTGAAATAGGGGTTGAACAAAGACTGACATTTTTCAACATTAAAATCACCCAAATCAAACTTTGATGATTTGCTCCTGCAGCTTGCGCAGTCACACACACAAATCATCAGCATGTCGATCGTTAACCATGTAACCATGCCAACACTTTCACACTCCACCAAACACAGACCATCTCCTGCTTGTTATATTGATCTGTGCTAATGAAAGCGTTTATCCTGCTGTGTATAACATTAGTAAATAATTGTAAAATATTTAATATTTAACTGTATCATGGCTTTTTTTTGGTTGAATTGTTTTAACATTCATCCAGCCAACTTTCCAGCATTTTTGAATGGTTGAAATCATTAACTGTTTTCTGATTCATGTTTTTAAGAGTGCATTGCCTTTATGATTTACAATCTAACATTATATTCCTTCTTTGTTTTCCTTTTCTGTCCTCTTTCTCTTCCACCATTGGATACCATGTACTGGCATTAGTGAAATACAGCACTCTCTTGACAGGGCTAGGAGTGCTAGCACCAACTGTTTGAGACCAGATACTAGTTTACAGTCACCAGAACGAGACAGGTATATCCAACCCTTTATTATCGTTGTCACCTGTGCTGATGATTCCATGTTTCTTTCGATATGACCCTGTAGGATTCTTGGATTTGTGTCATGTTCACACAATAACAGTGTTTGCAATGTTTTCTGCCCTTTTGCTTAGGCCTCAGGCCTGAACCATTTAACCTCTTGCCGTTTGTTTGTATTGAATGCTTGTCATTCCAGTAGTTTGACTTTCCTTGCTCACCCTTCCTTCTTCCGGTTCTGTGATTGTTCCTTTGGAGAGCCTTTCATATGTTGACAGTGCTACTGTTTATCATATCTCAATGACTGGAGTTTAAAAATCAAAATAGGAATTGGAAATTGAAACTTATTTTTAATCATTTTCTATCATCTTATTATCCTGATAGTTCTCTTAAAAGGGAAAGTAAATCCTTCCTGTTACTGCCCCAACATATTTAACCAGCTTTCTGAGATATGTTTTAAAAAGATGTTCTTAGGCTCGTTGAGTTAACTATCCACTGTGTTACTGAACTAGACAAAGTCCCAGCTCCATTCTCGGTCTGTACTTAGCTGACCTCAGCTGAGGCAACACAGGGAAATAGTCAGGTTTCCGGCTCCTGATTATTATCTGTTCACCCCTGCTGGAGAGTGTTTGTGTGCCTGGGGATCGGGTGAAGACAGAATGGGAGTGTGCAGAATGTGCAGAAGTTCAATATCTCACAACCACTCATGGTGATTGTGTAGCCTCGCAAATTCAGAATGGCCATTTAGTTGTCACACCAGGGAGTGTTTAGTACCATGACTGGGGCCCAGTGACAGGCACAAACCCTGCAGAAATAGCCTAAAAGTTTGATGATGCAACTGGCTGTTTCCCAATTGTGGGTAGGATCACTATTTCTTGTTGGATGTAATCCAGGAGGTTTTATCACATGATCTCCCACTGTCTTGCCCCCCACATTCCTGCCATTGGTTGCTTAATATGTCTATTCTCATGGTTTTCCACCTGCACAAGCCAATTAGAAAGCAAGCACACACTTCCTTAGCCAGTAGGATGATCCAGGAATGTCCCATCTGCAACATTTTTATAGAAATAACAATGTTCATAAAATGCTACTGCCAAAAAAGATGATGTTGTTTAAGAGATTAATCTTTAATTGCTGGGGCTGGACATGAATCCTGAAGGATTGGTAATCTTACTGAATGGGTTAGGTCAGAAGTACCCTTAATACTCAATTATCTAGAAGAATCATTTGAACATTTCTGTCTTTCTGCTGATTGGTGGAAACACTGCAATTTTGTGAATACTTCCAATATTTAAACACTGCAGTGATCACCTTAACAACCATCCAGTATTTTGAAACACAAAGAGGATCACGAATAAAATCACTTGTCAAGAATCCCCCCTAATGCTGAAGATGAAACACAAAATTCACTTTGTTTTGCATGTCACGTTTATTTGAGGGAATGTTTGTGTATTGAGGAGTTTTTTCAGTTGATTCTCTTTGGGGATTGACTTTTGCACATTGACCTTTCACCTTGTGTGGTGTGAGTTTGATTCCAGCTTTGTTTAATGATCCAGTGGTCTCCGTTCCCCAATCCCTGGGAATGTTTAATGATCCAGTGGTCTCTGATTCCTGATCCCTGGGAATTTTTAATGATCCAGTGATCTCTGTTTCCTGATCCCTGGGAATGTTTAATGATCCAATGATCTTTGTTCCCTAATCCCTGTAAAATAAGTTTGGGCAGCCTGATTCCAGGGTCAAGATTTTTGGGCCCCAACAAGATTAGGAATGGAGACAGAGAGGGCCTGAAAATACGGGCACTAGTAGGCATGTCGATTTCCTGCCTCCTACAGGGTGGGCAGTAAGTTAAGGAGGCCAACTGGGGTTTCCAATTGGCCTCCAGTTTGCCAATGCAGCAAGGGGCAGTTCAGCTGCTTGGGTGTGGGTGCTCAGCAGTGGGCTGGTGTGGGGAGGGGCATTGTTCCTGGCAGGCCTACAGGTCCTCTTTGCCTGCCTGGGTAGGGGTGTAGCCAAGAGCCTCCCTTTTCAGGAGTTCCACCCCCAAGTATTCCAGAGTGGTGGCCTGGCAGTTTTTTTTTAATTAAATGCTTTTAAAAAGTTGCTGAGCGGGCACTCTCACACTGAAGCACCCTGTCAGTTACTTGCTGCCAGCTGCTCCTCTCAAGCTGAAGGACAGTGTAGAGGGAGTTTTATTCGGATCTAATACTGCGCTGTAGCTGGTTTGGGAGTGTTTGACGGGGACAGTATAGAAGGAGCTTTATCCTGTATCTAACCCTGTGCTGCAGCTTATTCCAGCAGAAGGCAGCCGGTTCCTGTAAATTTCAAATAGTTACAGTTGAAGTGAGCTGGGAAAGTGGAATCACAATTGGTTTTCCGCTGTAGATGCCAGTTATTCCAGTTGTATTCAGTTTAACTAGTAAACCAGTCAACTGGTTCCACTAAGATTCCAATGCCCCTACCAAAGCCAGCTGGGCGAGTGGGGATGCCAACTGGTTCCCAGTTATAACCTTCAGTTATCTCAGCTGCATTCAATTACCAATTATCAACCAAGCCAGTTGTGACCTGTTATTTCCAGTGGGACCAGCTGGTATTCGTGACTGGCTCCAACTGATTTTTCCTTGAGGGAGGTCTCTGATTGACCCTCCAGCTTCCAGAGCCTACCCAACACCCTTAAATGGACAGGGAACCTGTCTCCATGACAGTTAAGTCGACACTCCAGTCAAAATTCCAGATCAGTGACTGGAGGAGAGTTTGAGTTCCAGAAAGAGTCTCAGCTTCTATTTCTGCCCCACCTCTTCAACCCCCGCCTCCCACCCCAAAGTGAAAGTTCAGCTCCAGAGGTCAGAGTAGGCTTGTATTCCAACACAATGCACGTAAGGGCAGATATTACAGTGCTGCTCTCAGGATTGGTGTTCTGAAGTTGGGGTGATCACAAGTCTTCACTGTGCATCGAGTCACCATATCCTAATGTCAACTCAGTTCCCAAAACACACAACATTTTCCAGCTCTTATCACCCATCATCTTGCCAATCACAACGGTTTAAGTATTTTTACCCCCAACACCTAGATCAAACTTGGAAACAAGCCCAGTGGATCCAGATTAGTTTAATTTGAAATTTCTCAAACTTTGGTAGTCTACCTCCTCCCAGAAATTCTCAAGCAATGTCCAATAATATTATGTTACTACCTCAGATTGCTTCAAGTGGCTGATATTTCAGTCTCAAAAGTCAGCATATTTGTGCTCAAGGTATGGAACATGGCGTGGTATTGTACAGCACAGTTTGAAGACATGGGTGTGGGGCTATTAGCATTGATCGTTATTCGCACTGTACTAAGAGACTGATTTCACTATCTGTACTCAAACAAAGGATAGAGTGGCTGCACATGTCAGCAGGAGTGCAAACAGTGATTCTCTTCAGCCTGTATCCACTAATTTGGAATTTTTAAAATGGTACAAAAGCCACTCGACCCCCAAGCGTATGCACATTTCAGTAAAGTGAATGAAAATGTTAAAAGAGCATTACCAGCTGAGCATCACTATGATTAAAATTCAGTGGAATGTCATTAATGGTGATTAGCATCTCTTCATCATTGATTATTTTAATCAGGCTGCCCAAACTTATTTTACATGGAACATTCCCAGGGATTAGGGAACAAAAATCATTGGATCATTAAACATTCCCAGGAACTGCTGCTGTGAACAGAACGAATCAGAGGGAGGTATCCCTTGTTCAACCTTTCTCAATTTTGACAGTACTGCATGTAATTTTCAAATCATAGGTCAGGTTTAATCTTCCAGATTCATGTATGGTGGTACATACATATATCTTAAATCTGTATCATGCATCATGATGCCAAATCCAAATTAATACCAGATAGGTAACAAGTTAAATAATCAATGATATAATAACCCTACATAGCAGGATAATCCCTTGTGGTGGATCTGGCTCAGGGCAGACTTAGAGGGCTGCAGTTGACTTTCTTTTAATTTGTCCGTGGGATATGGGCGTTGCTGGCTAGGCCAGCATTTATTGTCCATCCCTAATTGCCCTTGTTCAGAGGGCATTTAAGAGTCAACCACATTGCTGTGGGTCTGGAGTCACATGTAGGCCAGATCAGGTAAGGACGGCAGATTTCCTTTCCTAAAGGACATTATGAAAGGGTTAGGGGAAGAATCAAAAAGGTCCTACCTATTGTACTGAGCAGCATCAGACTCCACCATGATACCTTTCCGTTGTTAAATAGACAGCTGACACTTATTGCCATAGGATGAGGCACTGGAAGAGCAATATCCTGTGCCCAGCAACCTCAAGATACAAGGGGAAGTAATTATCAAAAATAAATTCAAATCGGTATTTACTTTGTGACATGTAAGTACAGTGATATCTTCCAAAAGCATCAAACTCTAATCTCCTTGTACAGGAGAATAATGTCACCAAAAGATAAGCAAGATTTGCACTGAAAACGTAAGTTCCCATGAATGCATTAATTGCAATCTGTCATCATAGTAAAGGCTTCTCTTCCTCCATGTTCTGTGGAGTTTTTATTCTACGTTGGCTTTGCTTGATCCTTGAACAGAGCAATTCAGAAGCAATGAGCATTTAAGCAATGTGTGATTCCCTTTGAAAGGCAACATTTGGCTTTAATCTGAACAGGTGAAATGCATGGAAGCCATCCAGCACTTTCTGAGCACTGAACAAGGTACAGGCACCATGGCAGCTTCCTCCTCCCTCACTCTCAGCTGTTTTAACTTGATCACTATTATTATGCTTTGTAAGGTTGACAGGACCTTGATGTTTTCTTGTATCGCTCAGCGGTAAACAGCCAACTGGAACAATGCCCCAGCTAGAGAGTGGTTTTGTAACATGTGATGGTGATCTGTTTAGATGCAATCTATCTACTGACAAGAACAACTCAATGTTAAACAATAACAATGTCAAGCTAATAGTTCCCTTCTGAATGTTTTCCGTGTTACTTGACTGCATTCCCTGGCATCTGTCACTTTTGGCCAGCCAGTATTTTTGGGCCAATTTTTGCTGCCAGCTTGACCCAGGACCTTGACTTGCTCAGATTGGTTACCGGTAGAACCAAGTTTTCCGCGACCTTTTCTATTGCATAACCCATAGTCTCCTTTAATCCTTATATTCTTGCTCAGTAACCATTGAACACAAGACCAAATTCCCACTGACTTACTCACCCAACAATCACACTTACATTCTTTCAATACAGACAAACAGGTGCCTACACAACATAGATTAGGCATAGTTTATTTGAAGGAATAACAATTATATTTGCATTTGAAAAAAAGTAAAACAGAATCTGGCGATGGAAAAAGTTGCTGTAGTGGGATTTGAACCCTTGTTGCCAGTTTGGGCCTCTGGATTACTAATCCAATGACATTACGATTATGCCACTGTCTTCCCTCTGGAGCTACACACCATAACTAAAGAACTGCTAGGAGGCTTCTGCGGTTGAGCAGAGTGGTGGGACCCTTACTCTGTATCTAACTGGGCTGAATGTTGACACTGGGTGACGGAGATAAAAAGTGCTTCATCCCTCATCATTGGCATCCTTGGTCAAACTTCAGAACAAAAAGCTTTAGGATACCAGTAGTTCATTGTGCTGTCCCTTCCTGAAACGTCAGAACCTTAACTAGGATCACAATATTGGAATCCAAATTCCAAGCAGTGGTACAATTTATAGACACCTTAAAGCAAATTCAGCTTCTCTTATGGCTAAGCTGATTAAGGCAGTGAATAGCTGAATCACGTGAAGCTGGAAGCATAGGTGAGTCATCTCCAGCCTGTGCTGATGATGCTGATTTGTTATTGGGTTAGCAGTAAAAATCTTCAGCGGGGTTTAGGATTCCTGAGAGCGAGATAGGAGATCAGCAAGAGACCTATTCCTGATCTCTCTCAGGTGGCCTGCTTGGTGTGTGTACACGTGTGTGTGTGTGTGAGTGTGTGTGCGTGCGTGTGAATTGCAGGGAGAAACGGGATCAGGTTTGACTGTGACGCCGATGTGTTAGAATAGCTGCTCACATCCATATCAAGATATCATGATGGATCATGATTTGTGTGAGGTAATGAACAATGATTGACCCCAGCAAGGAATCAATGGCCCTGAATTTCCTCGAGATCTGAGAGGGTGAGATGATAAAAGTCCTGGTAAGGGAGGAAATTCCAAGTTTCCAAGTGAAAGAGTGCCTTCTGGCAGTACTGGATGGAGCCAGAGGCAGTTGCAGCTTCTGTTTGCCTCATAACAGGTCACAAGAAGACAGGGCTGGAATTCCCAATTCCCGCTCCCACTCCACCACACATCCACCGCTGAACACAATGAAAGAGCATGAAGGGAGAGAAATGTGCAGACTTTATTTTAAAAACAGCATTCCAATAATTCATTTAGCTCTGATTTCTTGTAATTCTTTTATGAAATGTGTGCATCACTGGCAAGTATTTGTTGCCCTTGAACTGAGTGACTTGCTAGACCATTTCAAAGGGCAGTTATGAGTCATCCACATTGCTGTGGGTCTGGAGTCACATGTAGGCCAGACCAGGTGAACATGGCAGATTTCCTTCCCTACAGGCCATCAGTGGACCAGATGGGTTTTTACAATAATCAATGTTATTGACTATTTTTATATTCCAGATCTATTAACTGAATTTAAATCCCACCAGCTGCTGTGTTGGGATTTGAACCCATGTTCCCAGGGCATTAGCCTGGGCCTCTGGCCTAGCCTGGGCCTCGGGATTAGCCAGGGCCTTGGGATTAGCCTGGGCCTTGGGATTACTAGGCCAGTGACATTACCACTATGCCACCATCATTTCTGGCATTCTTAGTGGGAAACCATAGCTTTGCAGAGATTCTGCATGTCCTGTAAATTTATAACCCTAGCTAATTAATCTGCATAGTTGGTAGAAATATATATATATATCATATATATATATATATAGATATAATATGTATATATATAAATATATATGCGCACCAAGTGGAACCAGTTCTGTGAGCACAACTTGCACGCCACTGCTAAAGAAAAGTTTTAGCCGTCAATTGCTTTTTTTACCCCATTTACACATTAAGTGTTTATATTCAGAAGGATTTCAATAGTTTCCATACCACATTTCAAACTCACTTCATTCCTGTTCCGTCACCATTGTTTTCACCAGCATCACACATAGCTGACTCGCAATGGCGACAGCAATGGCAATTCCACAGATCATTATTCTGAAATGAGATTAATCCTGAGCATGTGCTGGCAAATTGATTAAAAAGATTGGAAGTTTGCAGTTGTGACCTGTGTCACTGGGCAGGCATGGAAGGTTAATTCTACCACTGGTAGCACAATAAAACACTTTAAAAATAGTATACAGGTCTCTTTAATCGCTCACTGGTAAACTGCCCGAATTTGCATGATTCTGTGTTCAATAGAGCAGAAGACTCTCATGTTTCATCCTTGGTCTGTGAAGAGACAGGTCCACAGAAGGAGTTTAATAGGTGGCCTCACCATACATCAGACAAGCAACATTGTGCATGTGCAGTGGGTAACACAGAGATAGATCAGGCAAACCATATCTTACATGTGGAGGAGATAACACAGGTATACTGGACAAACATCTTCAGACATGTGCAGCTCACCAGCTTTTCCCCCACTGTGTACTGAAACTTTGACCTTTGACCCTAAAACAATATAGATTTGAACAAAACATGTTCAGGATATTATATTACAAATGTTCAATAGTGCAAGTGGATTTGCCATCACCATTCTCCAACTCTGGATCATTGTCACATGTGCAGCGTTGTCATTCTAAGATCTGGATCAAGTTAGTCTCCCTGTTACTTGTGTTTAGACACCTGGGGTACACTCCGAGTCAGCCATCTACCGCTAAGCCAATTCTAGCAGCTCCTGGCTCCCAGTCTCTACTTAACTTGTCTATGTATCTTCCTGTTTCATTGGTGGGACAGATGGTTTCACTCCCTAGATAGGAAACGGCCTACTAGTCCCAGGATTCACATCCAGCATGCCTCTCCAGAGGATGACAGGTACTGACTAATTGAAAGAGTACATGAAATTTTACAATGTGTGCAGGCTCAATTGGAACAGTTAAATATATTTAGCTTGAATAGTGTTTTCCAATAACAAATATATTTGGTTTTTCTGATACTTTTAGCATGATCCATAGTAATATTATTTCCAATTTACATACAGCTTTTTAGATGTCCCAGTCTGTTTTAGTTTATGGTACCATAAAGATAGAATTTCATCATCAGTTTAAAAATTAAACTTCTGATATTAACATGCTTTTGGTTTGTTTCATATATTGCCGCTGATTTGAATATTGAATGCAGATCATCTCCGCAGCAGTTCAAATAAAGAGGAAACTGAGTCCAAAAAGCGAAAAAAAAAGCTGAATCTCTTGCAGAACTGTTCTATCATATGCATTTTAATCCAAGGTTCAACATTAATTATCTCCCAGCAAAGGGCACAGTGTGCCCAGTGATTTCATCACTTGTGTAGAAACAAAATTATTTTGAAAAACACCAACGGCAGAATTTTCTGTTTGGCGGGGTGGAGGGGAGGGTGCGGAGCAGGACTGGGCCTGGGCAGGCGCTGCCCACGATCGGCTCCGTGCTGCCATTTTACGCAGGCGGGCCAATTAAGGCCCATCCAGCGCATTTCCCGACTCCTGAGGATTGCGGGCAGTGGCGGGCGTGCACAGACCACCAGGTCCGATGGCAACCCGGCGGTCTGTTTAAAAGAAGGCCTGGCAGATGCTCACAATGGTCGGGGCTAGGCCACATGAGAGGGGTTCGGGTGAGCAGGCCGGGCTGGAGGGTAGGCCAGTGCGCCCCTCGCTTTTGTGATGACCGCCTCCTAGAGTAGCTGGCAGCACGGCAGGAGGTGTTGGTCCCCGAGGATGGGAGGAGGCCCACCCCCACATGACAAAACATGCCTGGGAGAAGGTGGCGGAGGTGGTGAGCTCCCGCAACGCGGTGCAGCACACCTGGATCCAGTGCCGTAAGCACTTCAATGACTTGTTGCGCTCTGGCAGGGTGAGTACCATATTGGTATTGGGCATTTAACCCAGCAGGTAGCCTTGTGGCCCCCCCACCCCTCCAAGTCTAAGTGTCATGACTGCATTGAATCATTGATGGCATTTTCCCTTTGCTGGGTGGGAAAGCAGATAGTGCCCATGCTGAGGTCAGCCTGAGTGGGTCATGAGGAGATGAGTTATCCTCCGCAGCATGTGTTGATCTGAGTCCCACATGACTGGTTTAGGGGCAACCTGGAGGAGCTGCATCTAGGCGCAGACTTAGAACTCCAGGACATGTCCTAGTCAGGGTGATGAGATGGTGGAAGGGGAACTTCAAGGTGGCATGGCAACGAACCATCTGCTGCCCTCTATGCTGCTCATGCTTGCGCACCCTTGCTGTACCGTGTGATTCGTAATGTGATGTAGGCAGCTTGTGTCCAAGGGGACGTTGGGGGAGTGGAGAACAGGCCTAGCATCTTTGTCTGAGTGTTCAGCAGCAGCAGGGTGAGGAGGCATTGGAGGCCTGATATGTCCCACTCTGGTTGGGGTGGGCCGCGTACGAACAGAGTCCATGTGCAATTTTCCCTAATCAATGCTCTTCTCTCTTTTTCAGGAGAAGAATGCTCATAACGCGGCCAAGCGTGTGAGGTCTGGAGGCGGCCAGGCACAGCTCTCCATACTAACCCGCTTCAAGCAGGAGGCCCTTTAACTGGAGAGGCACCATGCACTCAGATCTACTGGTGTCGGTGAGGCTGGGGTGCCACGGCCAGGTATTTAAGCCAAACAGTGAGGTCCGCATTGTCCTCCCAACAGCCATAGCACTGATGATTGTTAAATTAGTTGTTGTTGCAGCATTGCTGGGCCATTGGTTATGGAAGGTTGAGCACATAATGAGCTGGGGGGAAAGGGATGAATTTTGTAATTGTCTGCATGCTAACTGATCCACTGTCCTTGTTCTTCTTTTCAGCATCATCAGAGCATGGCCAGGAGAGGAGCAGCAGATGCCCCCTCTCACACCTGAGGGGCCTGAAGTCTCACCAGCGTCACACCATTTCTGCAAGGCAGGCACAAGCACAGATACTAGCACCTTGGTGGGAATTAGAACAACGGCTAGTGTCCCAGGGCACAGTGGTGAGGGCACTTCACAGTCGCTGGAGGATCTGGCAGAGACAGGGAGTGCCCAGGGTGCTAGAAGTTGGAGGCTCAGCCTCTGGAGTTGTCTGCAATGCAGCAGGTGCAGGAAATGCGGCCAGGTGTACAGGAGCATCTCGGGGAGATAAATGAGGCTATGCTTGGCTTGGTCTCCACGATGGAGGAGTCCATGTGGACGCTTGCCAAAGCAAGGAACCACATGTCCGAGCGCCATGTTTCCTCCATGGAGAAAGTGGCACTCTCATGGAGAACCTACTCCAGGAGACCTGCCAGGGCTTCCTGGGGATGTGCTCTGACCAGCAAGCCCTCGCTTCGGCAATGACCTCAGCTGGTCACTGCCAGTGTGGGAGATGGTGTGGGCATCAAGTTTGCCAGCTCGGTGCCCATCCATCCATGGTGAACAGGGAGGTCCGAAGTGACCTCACATCGGCTGCTCCTCCGCCCCTCTCCCAGTGACCGTAGCATCCAGTGAGGCTGCGACGACTGGGGAGATGCCAGCTGTTGAACTGACAGCTCCCTCCCAGGCGGGGCCAGCACAGGCTCCACAGGCCAGAGGACGACCACCAAGATCACCAAGGCCAACAGGACAGCAGAGTCAGCAGGCTGGCTCAGATGCCACTTCCAGCGATGGGGCAACACCAAGACGTAGCACCCATAAATGAAAGCGTAAGGCATCTTAGGCACACCAGGGGTTTTTCACTAGTGTTTTTGTGTTGGCCCGAGATGAGGTCCTTATGATTTCCTTTTGATTGTTAACGCTATTGTTTTCCCTTTGTGATAAGTTCTTTGCTTCACACATTAAATGCAGATGTGTGACCACTGCTGAGGGTGCCTCGTTTCTTCTGCATGTAAATGGTTGACAAAAGTGTAACGAGTGATTTGTTGGACATTCAGCTTTATTTACAAGGCCCTTAGGTCATGCTGCTGACCTGGCAGATTTTGCACTTAGGTGTCACGTATCGAGGTGGCAGCCCAGGCTTGTCCTGGAGATCCATCTGTGTTGTGCTAGCTGAAGGTTTGTTGGATTAAAGCATCCCGGGTGTCCCTGCCTCCCTGGAGTAGTCCCGGGTCAGTGTCTACCCCCTCAGCATCTCCCTGTGCATGCTCATCCTCAGAATCATCATGTGCAGCCGCAGCCACTGCATCAACGTCTTCAGCATCCACTGTGTCCCCCCCTTTCCAGCGCCAGATTGTGGAGAGCGCAGCATGCAACCGCTATCACCGAGACACGATATGGGGGGTACTGGAGTGTGCCCCCTGAACGGTCCAGGCACTGGAAGTGCATCTTGAGAAGACCGATGGCTCTCACAACGCAGAGATCACCCACTGACCCCTGGAAGGAGCCAGAGGCATAAAAGTCGAGGGCAGCTGTGAACTTCAGAGCCACTGGCATGGGATGTCCACCCACACAGTTAGGGGATATCTCAGGCCCAATCATCTGACTGATATAGTTGACTGTCTCCCTTGAGAGACAGAGCCTCCTTTGGCACTGCACCTCAGCTTCGCTGCCTGGCAGCAGGATAGTGGGGTCTTCTGCAGCCCCTTCCGCCTTGGACTACCTTTTGGCCCAGTGCCCCTTGTACCTGTGCCTGTACTCCCAAAGGTGGCTCCCCTGGAGGCTGAATGCGCACTCCTGGCCTCCTCCCCCTTCTAGCCCTCCCTTCCTCCTCAGAGGAGCTGCCTCCAGTGGACAGTTCAGCTCCCATTCCCAGGCTAAGGGAAGGCTTCCTGAAACCCGCAGGCCCAGAAAAGATTCCTCACTGCAGAGGGCTGACCTGATGGTTAAGAGTCCAGAAAAAGCTGCTGGGATGTGTTCTGAAGTACTGCAGATCACACAGGCAAGTTTGAAAAACTTTCAACAATAAACACTTTTCAGAGCAGATTCGCGACCCCACTGAGCCCTATTATCCTGCCCATGGATGAGGTTAATACAAACGTCTCCAACCCACCTGCCCGTTGTGCCGTGCACCTACCTGAAGATTGCACGGGTGCTGAAAAATCGGCGTCGATTGAAGACTAAAGGGCCTTAAGTGGTCGTTAATTAATGGCGGGTGCGCGTCAGACTTTATTGCGCGCACGCCAAGCGAAATATTGCGATGGCGCATGGTGACGTCAGGATGCTCTCCCGTCGTCACCGTGCTTCGTTTTATGCGTGGATGTGCGTGCATGTCAAACAGAAAATTCTACCCCAAATTGGATTGACCATACACAAGGCAGTTCCCATTATTTATAACGGAATCTGATTATTTGATGTTTTAGGAGGGGTTATACCCTCCATGAAATAAGTGTTTGAATCCTTTTTTTTCATTTTGTTACACAGATGTACATCCCAAGAATTAATGCAAAAGATTAAATCCATCTGTGCTTCACCTACACATGAGTAATAAGCACAGCTCCCCTTTATCTGCAATAAAATGTTTTCAGGGCACTGTGGGGAATGTGGCCTTTACAGGAGGTTGTCCAGTAAGACACGCCCTTTCACTTCAGGTTCCTGTAAAAGCTATTTTGTTTTAATAACCCAATCTAATGTTCCTAGAATCTGAATTTTTGTGATATACAATAAACAATTTTAATTAACATATACTCAAGTCAAACATGGATTAAAGTGACCAGGTGGAGATGTGTTACATGTTTCAGAAGCACCTTTTTAAATCATTAAAACTATTGTCCTGACC
This sequence comes from Cetorhinus maximus, assembly GCF_964194155.1. NCBI lineage: Eukaryota > Metazoa > Chordata > Chondrichthyes > Lamniformes > Cetorhinidae > Cetorhinus > Cetorhinus maximus. The sequence continues at coordinate 51,467,576 of NC_135883.1, forward strand.
TACTGTAAAATCATATCGGAAATGAAATCAGATTGAAATATCTTTTCACAATTATGGAGAAAAGCTTTCTTGTAGAAGGCAATTGTAGAAGATGATGGGGGAAGTAAGGGCTGAGTTAAGACTGCTCTGTATTAACTGCCCCAGTACCTAGGTGACATAGATTCATTACCTGATGCTTGCATTACAATGTGCTTGCCACCAAAGAGACACTTACTCCATTGTCCACCTTCCTTGTGTGATGTTTGTCTTTCTGTCCATCACTTATATGGATGCTTCTCTTAGCTTTCTATTCTATTCCAATATTTTTTCCTCTGCAATATCTACACATTATTGTAATTCATGCATGGACAGAGTAATTTTTAAAAAAGGGTTAATGTTGATGTGTTTAATGATGACACACTGTAATTTTAATTGTGTTTCTGCCTGCTCAGGGCAGTTGGTCCCACAATGCTCTTTCACTTCTGGGGCTATTGGGCTGAATCCAAGACAGACTGATTGGGTGACTGATCACATGAAAAACACTCTTGGAGCAGCTTTGTCCAATTCTCAGTGTGTGTGGATAACATTACACCTAAACTGGAAATTTCAGTATGACCAATCTCAAATATTGAAAGTGCTAAACAGTTACAGGTGCTATTCCCAGACAGTGGTTAAAGCAAATTATTGGGGCAGAGTAGAGGGAGCTTTATTGTGCTTCAAACTGTGTTGTACCTCATCTGGGGAGAAATTGATACTGATATTGGTTGGGTTGCACTCTCATCCTGACCTTAATAAACAAAAGTCACCAATTTTTTGAAATCTTACTTAATAGATAATATTGACAAGTAAATAGGATTCACAAGTAGACAATATTCATGAGTAGGTAATATTCATGAGAACATGGTGGGGGACATATTTAATTTTTTAATTGGATGATAAAGATTTCATCACCCTTTTTCTAACCTGCCTGATTTTCTTTTCCATTGACGCCACTGGAAAAGAAGATCAGGGGAGATATACAATGGGCGGCTGATAACTGTTAAAATTACCCCAATGTCCCCAAATTACTGTGTTGCTTTCTGGTTAGTTGTAGCTACAATTCTGAGTCACACCTTTTCTCTGGAGCTTACTTCCTTTACTTTGTCAAACTTTGACCTACCCTTCGCTGCATGTGACTTTCTTTTCTCTCTCTCTTTTCTTCTGTCTGGTCACGCTGTTCCTCCCCACTTCATGTGTCTCGTTGATTGTTGTTTTGAAGAACCAGGACGCTGGAGTCTGTCATACCTAAACAGGACAGCAAAAACCATCTGAGTGCTAAAGCGAAAGCAGCACAGAGGTATTTGAATGAGAGGCTGCCGATTATAGACCAATACAGTGGAAACACAGCAAGAAATAAGTTACTGTTAAAATCGCAACCAGCAACCGATTGATGGCAGTAAAGCAATTTTTTCTTCTTTCTCTACAGTTTAAATCTCTCAAGTGTAGGCAGGGGTAGATTTGGGGTGCTGTAAATTACAATGTCTGCACCTTATTCTGCAAAATATTTTTGTGATGTCTGTTGTATTTATGGCACGTTCCCATTACAGTGCCATTTCCTGATAGTTTATATGGTAGTGATATGGTTTATAAAAGCTGCTTTGTGCTTTCATTTATGTCTGGTATAGTATGCAGCCAGGATTGTCCCTGGTTGAATCCTTGACCTGTGCTGAGTTAGCAATGAGACACTGCAATTGCCCAGAGCTCCCCTGAACTAGAGAGGGCAATAATCAGCAAGGGCTCCGACTCCTGATTATTGTCAGGTGGCTACGATTGTAAAGGATGCACATGTGGCTATCAGGTGAACACAGGTTGAACTTGACTGTGATCTTCCTAGTGAATAAGTTTGGTTTCCACAGGAAATGGCAGCAAAAAAAATCACAGTTTCCCTGTAAAGGTCCTCCAGCATTGGTTATGTTCTGCGAGTGAGGCAGAAAGTAATACGATAAAGAACAGTTAAAAGACCAAGATATTTCAAGCTCAATAGTGAATGCGAGACAGCCACCTCGTCACAGACTTACACAACGTTAGATTAAAAACAAATGTTCAAATAACAAAAATATTATAAATTGCAACTCATAAATTACTGTTCTAACTGCCACATCTGAAATGAATGAGAGATGCTTAAAAGCCTGCCAAATGTCTCTTTTCAAAATGTGTCACTTTTTAATTTTAATGGATGTATAATAAAATAACAACTGCCAGGCAGTGGTGAATACTAGACTCAGTTGTGAGAAGGTCCTCAATATTCAGCCCTGTCTGGGAGAGATAAGAAGCTTTTTCACAATGAACTAAACTCAGCAAACACTTCATCGCCAATGCAATATCCTCCCTAAACCCCTGCAATTTTCTCACTAAATCTAATGCAATTTCCTCACTAAATCCAATGCAATTCCCCCACTAAATCCATGCAATTTTCGCACTAAATCCATGCAATTTCTTCACTAAATCCAATGCAATTTCCTCACTAAATCCAATGCAATTCCCCCACTAAATCCATGCAATTTCTTCACTAAATCCATGCAATTTCTTCACTAAATCCAATGCAATTTCTTCACTAAATCCAATGCAATTTCTCCACTAAATCCATGCAATTTCCTCACTAAATCCATGCAATTTCCTCACTAAATCCAATGCAATTTCCTTACTAATTCCAATGCAATTTCCTCACTAATTCCAATGCAATTTCCTCACTAAATCTATGCAATTTCCTCTCTAATTCCATGCAATTTCCTCACTAAATCCATGCAATTTCCTCACTAATTCCAATGCAATTTCCTCACTAAATCTATGCAATTTCCTCACTAAATCCATGCAATTTCCTCATTAAATCCATGCAATTTCCCCACTAAATCCAATGCAATTTCCTCACTAATTCCAATGCAATTTCCTCACTAAATCCATGCAATTTCCTCACTAAATCCATGCAATTTCCTCACTAAATCCAATGCAATTTCCTTACTAATTCCAATGCAATTTCCTCACTAAATCCATGCAATTTCCTCTCTAATTCCATGCAATTTCCTCACTAAATCCATGCAATTTCCTCACTAATTCCAATGCAATTTCCTCACTAAATCTATGCAATTTCCTCACTAAATCCATGCAATTTCCTCACTAATTCCATGCAATTTCCTCACTAATTCCAATGCAATTTCCTCACTAAATCCATGCAATTTCCTCACTAATTCCAATGCAATTTCCTCACTAAATCCATGCAATTTCCCCACTAAATCCATGCAATATCCTTACTAAATCCATGCAATTTCTTTACTAAATCCATGCAATTTCCTCACTAAATCCGATAAAATTTTCCCACTAAATCCATGCAATTTCTTCACTAAGTCCATGTAATACCCACACTAAATCCATGCGATTTCTTCACTAAATCCAATGCAATTTCCTCAATAAAACCATGCAATTTCCTCACTAAATCCATGCATTGATTTGAATTCTCTCCTGTTAATGTACAGATTCATGAGGTTTCACTGCCCAAATATGTAATTTCATTTTTATTAATTGTCATTGCTCAATACAATTTTATTTTTTTATTCATTAATGGGATGTGGGCATCTCTGGCTCAGCCAGCATTTATTGCCCATTCCTGATTGCCCTTGAGAAGGTGGTGGTGAGCTGCCTTCTTGAACCACTGCAGTCCCTGTGCTGTGGGTACGATTGAAATGCCTTAGGTATTTGTGCCCTGATATTCTTCTGTTCTCTTATTGTTTCTCCTTGTTGGTCCATGTCTTTCAAATAAGATTTGATCAGAAATATTTGATCACATAACTTTTTCTACTAAATCACTATAAGTTGCAATTTGAAAAACATTAACAACATCTTTCCAGAGGTATTGACTCTTTCAGTTGGTTTGTGATTTATTTTCTATTTCTACAGCTGTATTTGATGAATTACAGAATATAGAAGGCCATGTGTATACATTTGGCCACCCAGCTGCTCTTGCTTGTAATTATGACAGGGTGATTCATAGCTAATTAAAAAGTTGTTCTCTACAGGAAACCTTTAAAAACCTAGTCATCACCTTTTCTGTAATTTGTTGGAATGCTCCTTTTTCTAAGTTACAGAAAAAAAGCTGTTATCAAATTTAAGAAAACCTTAGAGTTTTGCACATAGGGCTTTATTTAAACGAAATGGCTATTAAGTAGAATCGCTTATTTAGAGTAACTTTCTTAACTGAGGACAGGGTAGATTTTTATCTTCACTTGGACAAAGCTGAATCTATCCAATTATAAAATATAAATCAGGTAGGTTTGATAAAAAGCAGGAAATCCTTTTCACTGGATTACAACCCAGATGGTGTAAGACAGATGTCTACCCTGTAGTGAAAGAGTACTACTATCAGTACCACTTCTCACTTTAATTCTCTCATGAGACACCTTGGAATGCTTTCTAATGTTAAGGCACTATGTATATGCAAGTTGTTGTGAAGTTTTTTACTCACCCATCTTTAAACTGATTTTGAAGACCATGCACACAAGCAGTGGTTGGTCACCAAACTTCACCAAAAAAGGAAACTTCAACCCTTCCTATCTGACTGAACTCAAGTTAGTGCATAGTTAAAACTGATTTCCCCCTCCCCCATTTCTCAGACTGAGCATCGCAGATTTCCCCCTCCCCCATTTCTGAGACTGAGCAGAGCTGATTCCCCCCACCACACCCACTTCTGAGACTGAGCAGAGCTGATTTCCCCTGTCCCCACCTCTCCATTTTGCAGATTTGCAGATGACATTCACCTGAGTTCTGCTAACTCAGCATGGGTCAGGAAGCAAGCCACTCATCATGCCTCAGTAATACCCTCCATCATGCATTTATATTACAGGTCTATAATTTGTACCCCCTCCTCACCCAAAGCCCCACCTTTGATTAGAGTACACATCTGTTGGGGTGGCATTCCCACCTGCCCCACACATAAACATAGGGCAGAATTTTCCCCCCATCAACGGGGTTGTGCGGGAGTGGGCGTGAGTGGGCAGGTTCCCAATTGGGGGCGCGCTGCCATTTTACATGGGCGGGCCAATTAAGGCCCATCCAGCGTGACGTGCGCCAGGAAACGCTGAGCGCTCCCTGTGCCGGGGGGGAGGGATTCCCCGCGCACAGATCTCCCTGAGGCAAAGTGCTGCCTCAGGGAGATCAGTGTTACTTTTAAAAAGATAATAAACGATGAGGAAGGTTTTATTAACATGTCCCCTCATGTGACACTGTCACGTGAGCTGGGACATGTCAATTATTTTTATTTAAAAATGTAACACAAATTTTAAATCTCTCATGAAACCTCATCCCGCCCGTGGATGAGGTTTCATGTTTTTTCTGAAGGCCGCCTGGGCTCTTTGCCTGCCCGCCAGGCAGCTCCTTTAACTGTTTTAATTACTTTTCAATAGGCCTTTGACCGGCTGCACGCCTACCGAACTGAAAATCTAAATGATGCACTGTGATGTCGGGACGTCCACTTGACGTCACCGCACGTTATTTTACGTGTCGGCGAGTGGGCCCCGCCCCCGCTCGCAGAAGGGAGAATTCTGCCCATAGTCTTCAGCACAACAGCATTATGTAGTCAGATTCAATCAGACCTCGATATCTACTATTTCAAAAGAGCTGGTTTAAAAAAGTGATTAGGTTTCTGTAAGTACATTTTGTTAACTAATTTATACTTTATGGTGATTTTAAACATCCTTACGGGGCTAATATTTGAAAACAGATGAAACCATTTTGAACTTTGCCCTGGTTGATCTTTTAAACAGCTTGATGTGCTAAAACAGTGCTTTCAAAACACAAACAAAACAACCATTTCCTTTAACACTACTATCAGGAATATTATAAAGTGAAGGGGTATGGAGCTGTGGTTGCAATTCCCAAGACAGTGAGTTTTTGATTTCAATCCTTCAACTGTGGGCTCCTACCAAATGGAGGGCAGGCAATTTCCCACAGGAACTGAAAGAAACTGCAACCAATAGTCCTGTTTAATTTCACTTGATAAGACCTTTTCATTTGGGATAACTGCAAGTTTAAGGGAGACTCTTATTAATATATGAAGCAAGCTAATAGTTACATAGGGCAGGATCTGCCAGTTGGCAAGCGGGGGCGGGGCCCACTTGCCGACACATTAAATGATGCAGGATGATGTCGGGTGGAACTCCCGACGTCGCCCCGCATCATTTCCATTTTCAGATCGGCAGGGGCGCAGCCAAGTCAGCTGTGCGCCCACCGACCAGTCAACGGCCTATTGAGGCCATTGAGAAACTAATTAAAATCATTAACGGACCTTAAGGTTGGCGGGCAGGCCGGGAGCCCTGGCGGGCTTCAGAAAAAGCATGAAACCTGATCCACGGGCGGGATGAGGTTTCATAAGGGTATTTAAATTTTTAATAAAGGTTTCAATAAAAGTTATGGACATGTCCAAACTCATGTGACAGTGTCACATGAGGGGACATGTCAGGGAAATTTTTCTATCATTTGTATTGCAAACTTTAATTTAGAGCCAATCTCTCTGAGGCAGCACTTAGCATCAGGAAGATCTGTGCGCTCTTTCGCACGCATGCACGAAAGAGCGCACTCCCGGCTGAGGGAATTCCCCCCGCTCACACAGGGAGCACATAGCGCTTCCTGGCAGATGTCACGCAGGGCGGGCATTAATGGGCCCGCCCACATAAAATGGCGGCGCACCCCTGATTGGATGCGCCGATCGGAGGCACGCCGGCTCCCACACTTATCCCCCAACGGGGGGAAAATTTTTCCCATAGAATTCCTTTAGCTGAAATAGCTAAAATTCTGCTTCATCATTATTTTTAAAATTATTCAGACAAATTATTCTTTGTACAACAAACTCCAAATTTGTGTCTGGGGAATTATCTGCACAGGGTCATATTAATCAACATTTACACTCTTCCTGTAGCTATTCCATATGTGAGGGATAGTTTTACAAAGTTTTGCTCTCACGATTGAGTGTTTTATGAAAAATGATCCTCATGATATGCGCTTGGGTGAATTCAGTTTATTGCAAATAATAGATTAGAGGTTATATTGGGGTAAAGCTCAAAGGACCAGCACTTCTGGCACAAAGTCCTGAGCAGTAATAATGCTTATTGAGAAGTCAGGTGCAAATCTTTAAATTCACAAGCTGCATGGTTTCCTAAACATTAAAATGAATAACCAGGAGGTTGTGTAGATTGTAAATTGGGTGTACAAAGCTCCAGCCCAAATTTGTGAAGTACCCTTCTATCACAGGATGATCTCTGCTGGGAGTATTAAGTCATAATGTACCCTAGCTGATAAAGGCATGTTTATTTTGCCATGTTATATTTAGATTTATAACAGAAGTCATTGAAGAAGTTAAACTAAAGGTTGTGGTGTCAACATTTTGCCTAATCTAAAACTGGCATTGTATCTAACATGTTGCATCATGATAGGCTACTAGTTGTAATATTTTAATCCCAATAGATTTGTTTTTTTTTGTTTCATGATGCATTCATTCTATTTTCTCCCCATATCCCTGTTCTTTCTTTTCATTCTTGGATCATATTCAGGACCTTGGAGAGGTCTGGCAACCACAAGCAGGGTAGAAAAAACACTGCATCGGGGACTGAAAGGTAGGACAGAATCTGACCAATGTGATTCAGATCACAATCAGGATACGTTTCCCCACTGAAAACAAAGGAGGGCTTTGAGAAACAGCCAGTCTCCACCATAGGGCCCCTATCACACTGCATACCCAACCTCTGCCAATCAACACCATCTCCCCAAGATAGTTTAATATTCACATCCCCTACCATACTCCTGTTGTTTTCAGTGGAAAACCAGTGGAACCTACAGCTACACTAATACACTAATAATTTGAAGACATGTTTAAAGTATTAAATCAAGAAAACAAAATCCACAATGTATATTGCAAGCAGCTTTAAACTATGCCCTGCATTCAATGTCGTGATGTATCTTTCTATTGTAAGTTGCCTTTTTCTTCTGCTATAAGTGGCTAAGTAATTTGTATAATGTCACTAGAATATAATTTAGTAATAGCTGAATGGCCTGTGCCCAATGGGGCTGTATGTAATGTGACTGAGATCTAGGAGGTGTTTTGAGGATGGTGCTAAAATTAAAGGGTTGGGAAATTAAGCAATGAGAGCCGTACCTCTTCTCATGAAGTAGAGTGTCACTTAATGCATGAAATAGTGAATGAGATCAATAACAACAACTGCAGCTTACATTTATATAGATCATAAAGAGACAAAGAGAGATACAAATTAGACATATAAGAAAGAGAAGTTGAAAATGGAAATGGTATAAAAGTTTATATAGGATTAAAATATACTTCAGACACCCTTCTGGTACTGTCTATGCACTGCACAGATCTCCAAGAAAAGGATACTGTTAGAAAAATGTATGATATCCCATGGCTAAATTCTAGCAGTTTATATTACAGTGGACAATGCAGGATCCTCCTAGACAAGACAATATGCAGACAAACTTCCTGCTGCCCAGGCATTGTGTACAAAACAAGCAGATGTATATCCCTTGTCCTCTCACTCCTCTTTCTGCTCTGTACCCTCCCTCGTCCTCCCATCTGCTCCCTCACTCTCACCCGCTCCCTCCCTCCCTCTCCCTCTCCCTCCCACTGCCTCACTCCTCCTGTTCTCATCCTCTCCCTCCCTCCCTTCCCATCCACTCACTCCCTGCCTGATTCCCTCCACTATGTTCCCTCCCTCCACTCTGTTTCCTCCATTCCCTCCCACTCCCTCCCACTCACTTCTTCTCCCTCCCACTCACTCCCGCACCCTCCCACTTGCTCCCATTCCCTCCCACACGCCCTTCTGCTCCCTCCTTCCCACTCCCATACACACCCTCTCTCCCGCTTCTTACCTCACTCCCTCCTGGCCCCTCCTACCTCATGTTCCCTCCCCCTGATCAGCTCCCTCCTTCCCACCTGCCCTTCCACTCCCTCCTACCCTTCCTCCTAAACCCTCCCGCTCCCTCCCATTGCTCCCTGTCTCCATCCCTCCCATTCCCTCCCGCTCCTACCTCGCCTCCACTCCACGTCTCCCTCCCTCCATTTCGCTCCCTCCTCTGCCTCCCCCCATCCTCTCCTTCCCCTTCCTCCCATCCTCCCTCCTTCTCCCTACCTCCCTCCCTCCCGCTCCCACCTATCTTGTTCCTCCCTCTCTCCAATCCGCTCCTTCTCTCCCTCCCTTCCACTCCCATTCCTTCCCATTTCCTCCCTCCTTCTGCCTTCCACTCCCGACCTTGCTTCAGCTCACTCCCTCCCTCCTGCTCCTTCCTGCCCTTCTGCTCCCTCCCTCACTACCTTCCAACTCCCTCCCTCCCTGCCATTTGCTCCTGCTCCCTGCCTCGCTCGTTTCAGCTCCCTCCTCCTCTCCTACTCCCTCCCTTCCATTCCCTCCCTCCGTCCTTCCCTCACTCCCATCCTCTCCACCCCTCCCAACAGTTTCCTCCCTCCCTCCCACTCCCTTCTCCCAAATCCTCCCTCCCTCCTTCCCTCGTCCTCCCATCTGCACCATCCTTCCATCGCTCCCTTCCCTCCCTGGCTTCTCCATCCTTCCGATTTGCTCCCGTTCCTTCGCACACTCCCTTCTGTTCCCCCCCTCCAGTACACACCCTCCTTCCCGCTCCCTCCCATCCACTACCCCCTCTCCTTCCCTTCCATTCTCTCCCTCCCTTGCATCCTTTGCCTCCGTCACTCACTCACTCACTTCCATCCTTTCCAACCATCCCATCCTTTTCACCTCTCCCATCTTCTCCCTCCCATCTGCTCCCTCCCTCCCTCTCCCTCCCATCTGTTCCCTTCCATTCAATCCCTCCTATACACTCTTCCTCCTGCTCCATCCCATCTTTACCCCCGCTCCCTCCTATCCGCTCCCTCCCTCCCATCCTCTTTCTCCCTTTCCCACTTCCTCCCTTCCTACCTTCCTCTCTCCCTCCCCTCCCGCTCACTCCCTTCTGCTCCCTCGTTCCTTCCCACTCACTCTCCCACTCCCTCCTTCCCCCTGCTCCCTCCATCCCATCCTCCTTCCCTCCCTTCCATTCTCTCCCTCCCTCCCATCCATCCCCTCCCTCCCATCCTCTCCCTACCTCCCTCCCCTCCATTCCCTGCCTCCCTCCCTCCCATCCTCTCCCTCCTATCCACTCCTTCTCTCTCTCCTTTTCCCTCCCATCCTCCCTCTTGCACCTTCCCTCCCTTCAAAATCCTCCCTCCCTTCAAAGTCCTCTCTCCCTTCCTCCCATCCTCTCCATCCCTCCCTCTCCCTTCCTCCCATCCTCTCCACCCCTCCCTCTCCCTCCCATCAACTCCCACCCTCCCCTCCCCCTCCATCCCACCATCCCCTCCCCCTCCCTCCCATAGAAACATAGAAAATAGGAACAGGAGTAGGCCACTCGTCTCTTCGAGCCTGCTTGATAGAGACCATCAACAGTAAATGAGCGAATCTGCTAAAAGATCAGTGGGAGCATTTCAAAAATTATTTCCTATGATAAAGAATCAGTTTATAACCCTGAGAGCCAAGAGCTGATTTAAATGTAGGCAAATGTGGTCATCCACTTTGGACCTGAAAAGGTGGTATCAAGGACTTTGTAAATGGTGAAAAGCTAGAAACAGTGGAGATCCAAAGGGACATCGCATACACAGATTGTTAAAATGCTGTGTATTGGTACAGAAAAGAATCAAAAAGTCCAATGGAATTCTGGCCTTTATATCTAGAGGACTAGAATACGATAGGGGAGAAGTCAGGCTTTAATTATACAAAGATAAAAGCAAAAAACTGCGGATTCTGGAAATCCAAAACAAAAACAAAAATACCTGGAAAAACTCAGCAGATCTGGCAGCATCTGCGGAGAGGAACACAGTTAACGTTTCGAGTCCGTATGACTCTTCAACAGAACTAAGGAAAAATAGAAGAGAGGTGAAATATAAGCTGGTTTAAGGGGAGATGTTATAGACAAAAGGACAAAGAGGTGTTGAAGGTGGTGATATTATCTAAAGGAATGTGCTAATTAAGGGTAGAAAGCAGGACGAGCAAGGTACAGATAGCCCTAGTGGGGGTGGGGTGGGGGGAAGGATCGAAATAGGCTAAAAGGTAGAGATAAAACAATAGATGGAAATACATTTAAAAATAATGGAAATAGGTGGGAAAAGAAAAATATATATAAATTATTGGAAAAAGGGTGGGGATGGGGGAGACAGTTCATGATCTAAAGTTGTTGAACTCAATATTCAGTCCGGAAGGCTGTAAAGGATCGTCGCATCTGTTCTGATGATGCCACTTTCCAAAACAGTTCCTCTGACATGTCTTCCTTCTTCCTTAACCGAGGTTTTCCACCCACGGTGGGTGACAGGACCCTCAACTATGTCTGGCCCATCTCCTGCGCATCCGCCCTCACACCTTCCTCTGCCTCCCAGAAACATGATAGGGTCCCCCTTGTCCTCACTTATCACCCCTCCAGCCTCCGCATTCAAAGGGTCATCCTCCGCCATTTCCGCCAACTCCAGCATGATGCCACCACCAAACACATCTTCCCTTCACCCCCCCTGGCGGCATTCCACAGGGATCGTTCCCTCCAGGATACCCTGGTCCACTCCTCCATCACCCCCTACACCTCAACCCCCTCCCACAGCACCTTCCCATGCAACCGCAGAAGGTGCAACACCTGCCCCTTTACTTCCCCCCTCCTCACCGTCCAAGGGCCCAAACACTCCTTTCAAGTGAAGCAGCATTTCACTTGCACTTCCCTCAATTTAGTCTACTGCATTTGCTGCTCCCAATGCGGTTTCCTCTACACTGGAGAGACCAAACGCAGACTGGGTGACCGCTTTGCGGAACACCTTCGGTCTGTCCGCAAGCATGACCCAGACCTCCCTGTCGCTTGCTATTTCAGCACACCACCCTGCTCTCATGCCCACATGTCCGTCCTTGGCCTGCTGCAATGTTCCAGTGAAGCTCAACGCAAACTGGAGGAACAGCATCTCATCTTCTGACTAGGCACTTTACAACCTTCCGGACTGAATATTGATTCAACAACTTTAGATCATGAACTGTCTCCTCCATCCCCACCCCCTTTCCGATCCCCCTTTTTCCAATAACTTATATATATTTTTCTTTTCGCACCTATTTCCATTATTTTTAAATGTATTTCCATCCATTGTTTTATCTTGACCCTATAGCCTATTTCGATCCCTTCCCCCCACCCCACCCCCACTAGGGCTATCTGTACCTTGCTCGTCCTGCTTTCTACCCTTAATGTCACCATTAGCACATTTCTTAGCTAATATCACCACTGTCAGCACTTCTTTGTTCTTTTGTCTATGACATCTTTTGGCAATCTCCACCTATCACTGGCCCTCTATCCAGCTCTACCTGTCCCACCCCCCCTTAAACCAGCTTATATTTCACCTCTCTTCTTTTTTTCCTTAGTTCTGTTGAAGAGTCATACGGACTCGAAACGTTAACTGTATTCCTCTCCGCAGATGCTGTCAGACCTGCTGAGTTTTTCCAGGTATTTTTGTTTTTGTTTTCAATTATACAAAGCCCTGGTTAGACCAACATCTGGAGACACTGTGAGCAGTTCTGGGCACCACAACTTAGGAAGGATATGTTGGCCTTGGGGGGGAGTGCAGTGTAGAATCACCAGAATGATATCTGGACTGCAAAGGTTAAATCACAAGGAGAGATTACACAAACCTGGGTTGTATAACATGGAATTTAGAATGTTAAGGGGTGATTTGATCAAATTTTGTTAAGGGGGATATTAAGGGGAATGGACAGGGTAGATAAAGAGAAATTATTTTTGCTGACTGGGGAGTTTGGGGTTTGGCAGCAATAGTCTACAAATTGAAAGCAGATCTTTCAGGAGTGAAATTTGGAAACTCTTCGACACAAAAGACTGGTAGAAGTTTGGAACTCTTTTCAGCAGCAGCAATTGATGCTTGAACAATTGTCAGTTTTAAATCAGAGGTTGGTGGATTTTTGTTAACTCAGGACATTAAGGTATATGGGGAAAAGAAGGGTCTCAGAGTTAGGTACCAGATCAGCCATGATGCAAAACAGATTTGAGGGACCAACTGGCTACTCCTGTTGCTATGTTTCTCACCCCCTCCCTTCCCTCTCAAACATCCCTTACATTTCCCCATTTCTACTTCCTTCTCCCTTTTTTCTCTCAGCCATCTCCAAATGCCAGTTTTGCTGACTGGCAGTTCATGGCCAGAATAAATTGCTTTTCTTATTTTGAGATGGAACTGCACAAGCATCTTACAAGACCTTTGTCTGTGAAGCGGCAAAATAATGTTAAAATTACTTCAATACAGTACCATAAATCTGAATGTTACACAAATTCAAGCTTTGTGCTTGTGTTTATTTGTTTATATAGAAAAGCAGTCTCAAGCAGCCCCATATGGAATTTTTCTTTTCAAAATGAAACAGTTGCAGTCAACAACAACTTATATTTATGTAGTGCCATTAACATAATAAAACGCCCAGGGTAGAGGTATTAGGTCTGAGGTCCACCAGCCTGGTCAACAAGGTAATTTTTAAAGAGCTTCTTAAAGGAAGAAAGACGGGCAGAGATGGAGAGGTTTCAGGAGGGAATTCCAGAGTTTGGAGCCCAGGCACCTGAAGATATGGCCACCAAAATGGGGGGAGTGAGTAAAATTGGAGATACTCCAATTAGAAGCCAAAATTAAAGGAGAACAGATATCTCAGAGAGTTGTGGTGTTTGAGGAGAATGGAGAGATAGAGGGAGGGGCAAAGCCATGGAGGAATTTGAAAACAAGATTGAACATTTTAAATTCAGGATGTTGTTTAATTGGGAGTCAATGCGGTTCAGCAAGCAATGAAATATTATGATCTTGTAAGGCAAAACTCAATGCAAAGCAGCAGGATTAGGATCAGTGGATAGTCATCTACACAGAGTGCTACAGCAATCTTTTAATTCAAAGATGCATGTTCATTCAATCAACTCACCCTTCAGTGTAATTAGCACTAACCATTTAAAATAAATAACCTTATTAATGAGTAAATTCACCAGGTGGTGTAATAACAAACCATTGACTGGTCTCTGTTAGATTAGCTGATCTTAATTTGGGTGCATCACTAATCCTGGAGAAGGACAATCAACGAATTTCGCAATCCTGACTACAATCTAATTGTTCCTACTGGAAACTCTTTCGAGTTATCAACAGTCACAGATTGCAACTCTTTCGAGTACAATCACAGTTCTTGGTTTCCGGGAGTGGGACATGAACCCACAACCCTCTGATTCAGAGGCGAGGGTGCTATGAACTGAGCCACAGCTGACACCTCACCTCTTTCGAGTTATCAACAGTCACAGATTGTAACTCTTTCGAGTACATTCACAGTTCTTGGTTTCCAGGAGTGGGACATGAACCCACAACCTTCTGATTCAAAGGCGAGGGTGCTATGAACTGAGCCACAGCTGACACATGCACATAGTGGATGTTAGATGAGAACAGGATCCAGGCGTGACTCAAATGCCCTATCAGCAATCACTCTCTAAAGCTCATTCATGGACGATAGGCATATGGATGAGATCATGCAGGGGGTGAGATAAACTGTGAAACCATACCTCAGCAAGGAGAAGCAGATTCTGGTGGGGATGAAAGAAAACTAGAATTAAACAGCATCACTATCTACCTGCCTTTGTTTGCTGGTTTAACTTTGGTTTGTTCCCACCTAATTTTGTGATATTTGAAGATGCCTCAGACCTTTGGAAAAACAGTGTGGTCTGCACAGAGCTTTGAGTAGTGAGTCTGGTTCAGGAAGGAATGGGGATTGGGGTCTGTGGCTGCTGAAGTAATTTTCTTTTTCTCTGGTCAGATTTCAGGCATCAGCTTTTCTGTGGTGTGTAGAAAGTGCCTTAAGGCTGTAATCCTAGTGGAGGCAAGACTGCTGGCGAAATGTGGAGAGGGAAGGAATGGGTCTTTGTACTAATAGTGTTAAAAGTTTGCTTTTAAATGAGGTGATCTTTGGTTAGTCAAAAAGAAACCCAAAGTGGGGGAAAATAGTTTGCCTTTCCTTGACTGCATTATTTATTCACTTTGAAAAATATGCTTTTAAAAAATATTTTGTGGTTGTGACCATGGCCTCAAGGGTGTAAGTGAGACTTGTTGTCTTTTGCCTCCCTGTGTTTTTTCTTTGGGTTTTGTTGTGGATTCGAGTGAAGTAATAATGCTGCCAAATGCTCAAATTGTGGAAATCAAGGTGTCCTTTTGCTTCTGGCTGCAGTCAGCTACTCATTGCATAATGTAGAAAGATGAAAAGTTCTGGCCATTCATTATATAATCTAAGACCTGGAAAGACTATCTCCTAGCAGGATGGCGACATGTTGACAAGCTACAGTTCTGTGCCAGCATCCATCCAAGAATTTAAGTTATTTACTCTTTAATCAGTTTTGGGGGTGAGAGAATCTAGACAAGTTTTCTTTCCAGGTTTAAGAGCATTTTGCAAGTGAATCATGGACCAGCATTGGTGTCTGGCCCCCAGATATTTGACAGGATATCCTATTAATTAGCAAGAAATGAAAGTGTTTTTTAATTCAACGCCAATGCCAAAGATGCCACTCAGTGGTTCTCTGGCAATCTATATTCCTGAATGGTACCAAGTAACATAATTAATAGAGATATGCAGAAGGGCTTCAGGAATGGCATTAGGTAGAACAGTGTAGCAAATTATGTTGTTGATTTACATCATAAATTAAAATTTACATTTTTATACTAGCTGTGACCATTAATTTTTTTTTAATCTTTCATTCTGTTTCACTGGACCTATTTGTCAACTTAATCAACCCTCACACCCCAACCCCTCACAAGCTGAGGTACTTGTTTGTGATCTTTAACCTGTGCTCCCTGTGTTCTGTTTGTCACAGTATGCCAGAACTAAGCCGCACTGGAATTCGGGAAAGGAAAGCTGGACAGCAAACATCAAGGTAATATAAAGCTAGTCCTGCTTGCTGAAAGTTTGCTTTTCTCAGTGTGTACTGAATTATCGTATCATAGCAACAGGAGGAGGCCATTCAGCTCCTTCAGCCTGTTCCACCATTCAGTGAGATAATTGCTGATCTGTATCTTAACTCCATCTAGCTGCCGTGACTCCCTTGCTGAACTGCAATTTATCAACCTCAGTTTGGAAATTTTCAATTGATACTCAGCCTCAACAGCTTTTTGTGGGGGAGAGAGTTTGAGATTTCTTTTTTATGTGACATTACCCCTGAACGCCACCGCTGAACAGCCTAGCTCAAATTTTAAGGTGATGACCCCTTGCCCTGGACTCTGTAGCCACAGGAAATAGTTTCTCTTTATCTACCCGATGAAATGCGTTAATCATCTTAAACACCTCAATTAGATCACTCCTTAATCTTAAATATTCCAGCCTAGTCTATGCAATCACTTCAGAATTCACCCTTTCAGCTCTCATATCATTCTGGTGATATAGGCACTTGTATTCTCCAGTTTGGATTATGAGACTCACCCTTTTCAAACGTGCATATTCCTGTAATGGGTCACTAAATCATGGGTGAAAAATAGATTCCCATCTGTTTTCACAAAAGGGGAAATTTCTGGCTGCATGAGACTAAAGATTTTTAAAAAACCTTTGTTGCCATAATGATGCTACTTTTTGATTCTACAAATATATCAATATTTCATGTAAATTTAGATCTAAAAGTATGACAAATCCTTCATGAATGTGATACAGTAAATGCTATTTTATGATGCTTCATGCAGCATTATTCCACTTTAATGCTGTGGATATAAGGTGGCCAGTACATGGACTTATCATCGGCAACTCGTTCCTTAGTGTAGTTTCCCGCCAGGGCCAACATAGCATCGGTGCCATTTTGGAGCGAGTCTGGGGAGAGCCATTCAATCACACTGGAAGCAACAGTGACTTTTTCTGCACCACAATTTTGTGTGAAGAATATCTATATACCAGTTGTTTTCGTTGCACTTGTCTTTCCTGTGAGCCCACCCCACTAGCTGAACCCCTCCACTTACCGAACTGCCCCTTGCTGAACACCTCCCCATTTGCTGAACTCGCCGAACCCTCCCTCGCTGAACACCCCCCCACGCGCTGAACCCACCCCTCCACTTGCCGAACCCAGCCCCCTCACCGAACCCCCTCCCTCACCCAAAAAACCCCCCACTTGTTGAACCCCCCCCACTCGTTGAATCCCCCCCACTCTCCGAACATCCCCCCCAGTCGCCGAACATCCCTCCTCACTCACCGAAACCACCCCCCCAACTGGCCGGAAACCCCCCCACTGGCCAAAACCACCCCCCTCTCACTGAACCCCCCCACTCGCCGAACCCCTCTCCTCACTGAACCCCCCGCACTCGCCGAACACCCCCCCCACTCACTGAATCCCCCTTCTCACCGAACCCAGACCTCCACTCACCGATCCCACCCCCCTCCACTCGCCCATCCCACCCCCACCCCACTCGCCCATCCCACCCCTACCTCACTCGCCCATCCCACCCCCACCTCACTCGCCCATCCCACCCCCACCCCACTCGCCCATCCCACCCCCACCTCACTTGCCCATCCCACCCCCACCTCACTCGCCCATCCCAACCCCACCCCACTCGCCCATCCCACCCCCACCCCACTCGCCCATCCCACCCCTACCTCACTCGCCCATCCCACCCCCACCTCACTCGCCCATCCCACCCCCACCCCACTCGCCCATCCCACCCCCACCTCACTTGCCCATCCCACCCCCACCTCACTCGCCCATCCCAACCCCACCCCACTCGCCCATCCCACCCCCACCTCACTCGCCCATCCCACCCCGCCCCACTCGCCAAACATCACCCCCCCACTCGCCAAATCCCCACCACTCGCTGAATCCCCCCCACTCGCTTAATTCCTCCCGCTCGCCACTCCCCACCCCATCGCCAAACCTCCCCACTCGCCGAACCCCACACCCCCAACCACTCACTGTGCCTGTCCCGCTCATCGGGCTCCTCCCGTGTGCTGAGCCCCTCTCATTCCCTGAGCCCCTTCCTCTCCCCTGGCTGTGATTTTCCACATGTGCTGCCTCTGCAATGTTCCCCTCTGGGAATGTCAGATTGTGAGTTCTAAAATATCATAACTGTCAAAAATTATTTCATTTCTCCCCTATGTGATACCCTCATTTCATGAATGCAAGTCTTAAAGTGTAAAAGTGTAAAGTGATTTGTTTAAAACGAAGGCTAGTTGCTGTTTATTGAGATGCTCTCGATTATGAGACAATTTTCCAGATTGGCTTTACACAGAGCACGGCTGAAAAGTTCCCCCGCTCCCTCCAGGAACCTGGACTCAGCACAAGATATCAGCCATTCAAATCTTCCATCAGTGTGCCTGAGGCCCCTCCCACATCATGACATCAACAAACCATCGCCACAGAGTGACAATTCGCTGGAGGAGAGTGGAAGGGGTCCACGGAGGGGACGGGAGAGGGGTCTGTGCTGGAGGAAAGGGGAGTCTGCTGGAGGGAATGGGGGTTCTGCTGGTGACGGGGGAAGAGCGGGAGGACGCATCTGCTCTGAGATGGGGGAGGGGTGTGCTGTGTTCTGTAACAACACCTGCCAGAGCCATCCCCAAGGGATTACAGTTCTTTTCAAAATGTTTGTAAGAAATCTGTAAATTAAGACTTTCTGATGGCAAAAACCCTGGTTGTGTAGTGTAAGGAATCTTTGGAGTGCTTGCATTCTATAGTGCCTCCAGGAAAACAACTCCAATCACCTCACTTCAGAGTTGGCCAGTCAGCAGCAGTGGGCATTCACATTCTGGAGCTTTGCAGAAAGAGCAAAGTTTTGTCAAAAGAGGAGTTGGAGGTAGCCAGCAGGAGCGAACAAACTTGGTGGATCTCGAGGAAGAATTGATGGCAGCATTTTTGGAAGCCAAGAATGACTTGGGGATCTTGAAAAGCGAAAGGTAGGGCTGTGGGTGGAGAGAACCGAGGTGTTTAGCAGTTGTTCTATTTTCACAGAGTGCACCAACAAGGAAGCCCAGTTCAGTCATCACCAACAGGAATACCACTGTCTGGTCGGAGGGGTAGACAGCTTCCACAGGTCCCAGTTAAAAGCTACGGTGTGGAACAAGGTAGGAACATTGTCTGTATCATTGCTCAGCACCCGTGTTGCTGTGATTTAGTAATGAAGCTTGCATTGAACACCGTCAGAAAGGAACATTTTTATTCTGTTTCTGTAAGTGGCAGTACCACATCAAGCTGCTTCTGCCATCGAATGTCTGAAATTTGTAGAAGAGTAAACCACTAGCTACATATTCTCTAATGTTTCTTGCTTCGTCTGTTAATTTTGCAAGTATTTCAGATTGGAACTTTGAAACTATGTTTGGTTTCTTGGTTCCCCAATGGATTATAAATGAACATATGGATGTCCAGGCTATACTCACACGATGTGGCAAAATGCAATGATTGACCAGTCTTGCAGAATAATGATGTGTTGAATCTTCCTGGTATGAATGGAGAGTTTACAAGACATGGTGTTATTAATGCACAAACTGGCCTGCAAGCCTGAGGGAAAAAGAGCTATACCATGACCAGAATTTTCCTGTTGGCATGTGGGTGATGGGCCCCGCACACCGACGTGTAAAATGACGCGGATGTCGGGCGAGTGTCCTGACGTCACCGCGCACCATTGTGATATTTAGGTGGGCGGGTGCGCGATGTTCTCGGATGTGCCCCCGCCATTAATTATTCATGTACTTAAGGCCCTTGAGGCAGCAATTGACTGCAATTTTTCGAGGCCCGTGTGATCTTCAGGACGTTGCACAAGCGCAACGGGCAGGTGGGTAGAAGACATTTGTATAAACCTCATCCGTGGGCGGGATAAGAGGGGTCAGTGGGGTTGCAAATGTTATCTGCCAGATATTTAATTATGGAAGTTACTGATACTTGCTTGTGTGAGCAGGAATACTTCAAAACTCTTCACAGCTGCTTGGACAGGAGTAAAAGCCTTGGTCAGGACTCTACAGTAAAGATCATTTTTGGGGCCTGCAGCTTTCATGAAGCCTTCCTTTAGCCTGGGAATGGGAGTTGTGCTCTCCACTGGTGGGGCCCTCTGCCTCCTCCTCCCAGCCCTGCTCCGGTGATGCTGAAAGGAAGGGAAAGGACATTTGATTAGTTGCAGTGCAGATAATGTCAACTTGCATGCTGCTCCCCCGGAGCATTGTGCGCTCATCCTTCAATGATCAATGGTCAACCCATGTTGCTAAGTTCAATCACGGAGCATTCAGCAGTGCCATGGCTTCTGGGACACACATGGTGACCTGAATGCTCGCCAAACATACCTCCCTGTGGCACCCCAGCCTCACAGCCACCGGTGGACCTGGGGGCATGACGCCTCTCCAGATCCATGGCCTGTTGCTCAAATGGAGTCAAGATGGCCAACTGGGCCCATCATATCTCTGCCAACCCAGCCAGAGTGGGACATTGCAGGACTCCAGTTCTTTATCACCCCGCAGCTGCTGCACACGCGCCCGAACAAGCCACGGCTGACCACCCGCCGCCCCCCGCCATTGCCCAAATGCTGCCTCCTTCACATGTGGCACCACAAGGTGCCACTTTACTAAGCAAGGAGGGACAAGTGCATGGAGCGCAAACACCAGAAGATGGATTGGTGTCCCACTAACTGGAAGCTCCCCTCCCAGTATTTTAGCACCCTGGCCCCAACACTCTGCTCAATTCCAGCACTCTGCCTGGGTGCAGAATCTTGACTTTCAACCCCGTTCTATACTCTGGGTGTTAGTGTCACACATGCTGCGGATGCAGAACACTTCCTAGCTCAACCCTCTCAGGGTGAACTGGGCATGGGCAATCTCTGCTGCCACACCCAGTGAGGGATGCATGCCATGAGGGATTCAATGACGTTACTGTACTCAGAGTTGGCGGGGGTGGGGGGAGTAGTTGGGGGGAAAGGGTGACACTGCATTAAGTGACTCGAGGCAACATGGTACTCACCTTTCCCGAGCGCAGGAGATCATTGAACCTTTTGCGGCACTGGAGCCATGTGCGTCGCACCACATCATGGGAGCTCACACTCTCAGCCACCTCCTCCCACACACGTTTGGTCAGGTGGGGGGGCCTCCGCCTCCCGTCCCTCGGAATCAGGACCTCACACCGCATTGCCAACTCCTCCAGGAGGGCAGGTAGGCACTCATTGGAGAAACATAGAAACGCAGAAAATAGGAACAGGAGTAGGCCATTCGGCCCTTCGAGCCTGCTCCGCCATGCGTTATGATCATGGCTGATCATCTAACTCAATAGCCTGCTCCCGCTTTCTCCTCATATCCTTTGATCCCTTTTGCCCCAAGAGCTATATCTAACTCCTTCTTGAAAACATACAATGTTTTGGCCTCAACTACTTTCTGTGGTAGCGAATTCCACAGACCTCATCACTCTCTGGGTGAAGAAATTTCTCCTCATCTCAGTCCGAAATGGTCTACCCCATTTCCTCTACTGTGCCCCCTGGTTCTGGACTCCCCCACCATCAGGAACATCCTTCCTGCATCTACCCTGTCTAGTCCTGTTAGCGTTTTATAGGTTTCTATGAGATCCCCCCTCATTTTTCTGAACTCCAGTGAATATAATCCTAACCGACTCAATCTCTCCTCATATGTCAGTTCCGCCATCCCAGGAATCAGTCTGGTAAACCTTCGCTGCACTCCCTCTATAGCAAGAACATCCTTCCTCAGGTAAGGAGACCAAAACTGCACACAATATTCCAGGTGTGGTCTCCCCTGGGCCCTGTATAAATGCAGCAAGACATCCCTGCTCCTGTACTTGAATCCTCAGGCTATGAAGGCCAACATACCATTTGCCTTCTCCACTGCCTGCTGCTCTGCATGCTTACCTTCAGCGACTGGGTACGAGGACACCCAGGTCTCGTACGTTTCCCTCTCTCAATTTATAGCCATTCAGATAATAATCTGCCTCAACAAAAACAAAAATAAAAATACCTGGAAAAACTCAGCAGGTCTGGCAGCATCTACGGAGAGGAATACAGTTAACGTTTTGAGTCCGTATGACTCTTCAACAGAACTAAGGAAAAATAGAAGAGAGGTGAAATATAAGCTGGTTTAAGGGGGGTGGGACAGGTAGAGCTGGATAGAGGGCCAGTGATAGGTGGAGATTGCCAAAAGATGTCATAGACAAAAGGACAAAGAGGTGTTGACGGTGGTGATATTAACTAAGAAATGTGCTAATAGGTGACGTTAAAGGTAAGCAGGGCGAGCAAGGTACGGATAGCCCTAGTGGGGGTGGGGTGGGGGAAGGGATCGGAATAGGCTAAAAGGTAGAGATAAAACAATGGATGGAAATGCATTTAAAAATAATGGAAATAGGTGGGATCGGAAAGGAGGTGGGGATGGAGGAGAGAGTTCATGATCTAAAGTTGTTGAACTCAATATTCAGTCCAGAAGGCTGTAAAGTGCCTAGTCAGAAGATGAGGTGCTGTTCCTCCAGTTTGCGTTGAGCTTCACTGGAACAATGCAGCAGGCCAAGGACAGCCATGTGGGCATGAGAGCAGGGTGGAGTGTTGAAATGGCAAACAACAGGGAGGTCTGGGTCACGCTTGCGGACAGACCGAAGGTGTTCCGCAAAGCGGTCACCCAGTCTGCGTTTGGTCTCTCCAATGTAGAGGAAACCACATTGGGAGCAACAAATGCAGTAGACTAAATTGAGGGAAGTGCAAGTGAAATGCTGCTTCATTTGAAAGGAGTGTTTGGGCCCTTGGACAGTGAGGAGAGGGGAAGTAAAGGGGCAGGTGTTGCACCTTCTGCGGTTGCATGGGAAGGTGCCGTGGGAAGGGGTTGAGGTGTAGGGGGTGATGGAGGAGTGGACCAGGGTGTCCCGGAGGGAACGATCTCTGCGGAATGCCGCCAGGAGGGGTGAAGGGAAGATGTGTTTGGTGGTGGCATCATGCTGGAGTTGGCGGAAATGGCGGAGGATGACCCTTTGAATGCGGAGGCTGGTGGGTTGATAAGTGAGGACAAGGGGGCCCCTATCATGGTTCTGGGAGGGAGAGGAAGGTGTGAGGGCGGATGCGCAGGAGATGGGCTGGACACGGTTGAGGGCCCTGTCAACCACCGTGGGTGGAAAACCTCGGTTAAGGAAGAAGGAAGACATGTCAGAGGAACTGTTTTTGAAAGTGGCATCAACAGAACAGATGCGACGGAGGTGAAGGATCTGAGAGAATGGGATGGAGTCCTTACAGGAAGCGGGGTGTGAGGACCTGTAGTCAAGGTAGCTGTGGGAGTCAGTAGGCTTGTAATGAATATTGGTGGACAGTCTTTCACCAGAAATTGAGACAGAGGTCAAGGAAGGGAAGGGAAGTGTCAGAGATGGACCATGTGAAAATGATGGAGGGGTGGAAGTTGGAAACAAAATTAATAAGTGTTTCCAGGTCCAGACGAGAGCATGAAGCAGCACCAAAGCAGTCATCGATGTACCAGAGAAAGAGTTATGGGAGAGGGCCGGAGTACGACTGGAACAAGGAATGTTCCACATACCCCATAAAGAGACAGGCATAACTGGGGCCCATGCGGGTACCCATAGAGTAATAATAATAATCTGCCTTCCTGTTTTTGCTACCAAAGTGGATAACCTCACATTCATCCACATTATACTGCATCTGCCATGCATTTTCCCACTCACTCAGCTTGTCCAAATCATCCTGAAGCATCTCTGCATCCTCCTCACAACTCACCCTCCCACCCAGTTATGTGTCATCTGCAAATTTGGAGATATTACATTTAATTCCCTCATCTAAATCATTAATATATATTGTAAATAGCTGGGGTCCCAGCACCAATCCCTGCGGTACCCCACTAGTCACTGCCTGCCATTTGGAAAAAGACCCGTTTATTCCTTGTTTGTTTCCGGTCTGCTAACCAGTTTTCTATCCATCTCAATACACTACCCGCAATCCCATGTGCTTTAATTTTACACGCTAATCTATGTGGGACTTTGTCGAAAGCCTTCTGAAAGTCCAAATAAACCATATCCACTGGCCCCCCCTTATCAACTCTACTAGTTACATCCTCGAAAAATTCCAGTAGAATTGTCAAACATGATTTCCCTTTCATGAATCCATGCTGACTCTGTCCGATTCTGCCACTATTTTCCAAGTGCTCAGCTATTAAATCTTTTATAATGAACTCTAGAATTTTCCCCACTACCGATGTCAGACTGACTGGTCTATAAATCCCTGTTTTCTCTCTACCTGCCTTTTTAAATAGTGGGGTTACATTAACTAACCTCCAATCTGTAGGAACTGTTCCAGAGTCTATAGAATCTCAGAAGATGACCACCAATGCATCCACTATTTCTAGGGCCACTTCCTTAAGCACTCTGGGATGTAGATTATCAGGCCCTGGGGATTTATTGGCCTTCAATCCCATCAATTTCTCCAACACCATTTCCCTACTAATACTGATTTCTTTCAGTTCCTCCCTCTCAATAAACCCTGTGTTCCCCAACATTTCTGGTATGTTATTTTTGTCCTCCTTTGTGAAGACAGAACCAAAGTATGCATTTAGTTGGTCAGCCATTTCTTTGTTCCCCATTATAAATTCCCCTGTTTCTGATGGTAAGAGACCTACATTTGTCTTCACCAATCTTTTTCTCTGAGGGGCATACTGCCCTGCTGACCCAGCCTCCGGCCCAGCCTGCCCCACTGGCCCTCCCTCCGGCCCGGCCTGCTCACCAGAAGCCCTCTGCTGTGTTCTTCTCCCGGCCATTGTGAGCAGCCTTGCAAAGGCTGCCAGGCCTTCATTTAAACAGGCCGCTAGGTCGCCATTGGACCCGGCGGTCTGTACACGCCTACCGCCTCCTGCCCACTCCCGCTATCCTCGGGAGTCGAGAAATATGCTGGACGCCTTAATTGGCCTGTCCGTGTAAAATGGCGGTGAGGACCCAATCGCGGGCGGCAATTGAGTCCGTGCTCGCCCGCACCCACTCTCGCTCAGCCCACCCGACATGGGGAAAATTCTCCCCCATGAGTAGCAAATCTCCAAAAGTCACTGATGAGTAAGATAAGAAAATAAGAAATAGGAGCAGGAGGAGACCATTCAGCCCATTGAACCTGCTGTATCATTCAATAAAATCATGGCTGATCCTTCGCCTCATTCCCCATATCCCTTGATTCTCTGAGACACCAAAAACTATTCCAGCCTTAAATATCTTCAACGATGGAGCATCTATAACCTCTGGGGTAGTGAATTCCAAAGATTATCAACCCTCCAAGTGAAGAAATGTTTCCTCATCTGAATCCTAAATGACCCGTCCCTTATCCAGAGACTGCCCCCGTGTTCTAAATTTTCCATAGAGTCATAGGCCAGAATTTTCCATGCCCTTTGGCGCAGGTGTCATGGTGGGCATGAGCGGACAATGTGGTGAGATGGCCAAAAATCGGTTTCATGACGTTGTGAAACCCGGTTTCCCATTGTCCGCTCCCCCTGTCAATGGTGGGCCATGTTTCCCACTGCCGCACGTCAGGAACGTAATATTAGAATCTCATTATAAGCCCAGCTCACCGGAATCGTTCCCCCATGCTAGATTGCCTGGGCATGTCGCCGTGATTGTACACTGATGTGTTTCACAACTGTACATAAGTGACATGCACCTGGAGAGCTGCACTTCGCTTGGGACGTCAAGGTTTGTTTGCCATCCTTGCCTCAGTCAGCACTAATGGTCACCAGTGCCAGGATTTGTAGGCAGCAGCACATCACCTTTAGGGAGGCTCACGGGCAGGTCTCTACCTACCAGACCAGCCGTAAGGTGGGGGTGGCTTTTCAACAGTTGCAGGGCTAGGGCTTGCTTGGGGAAATGGGAGAAGTGGCCTCAGGCAAGGGAAGAGGCTGCAGGGCAAGGGCTGTACTGGGGAAGGGGGGTATCCCAGGGCATGTGTGGGGGGGCACAAGTTGATCTATGCAAGTGGCCTCAAGATGGTGAAGACTGAGGAGGCAGTCTCTGGTGGAGATGAGGCTAGATGTAGAGGGTGTGTGTGAGAGAGTGAGTGGTAATGTCCTTTGACTGGCAGTGAGTGAGATGCCAGTTAATATGTGATGGGCTTGAGTGTAAGAGTTTAGGGTGATGAGATAGTTGCCTTACCCTGGAGGCACGGATGAGATCATTCATCCTCTATCTGCACTGGATGGCCAACCTCTTGTATGCAGCATTGGCACAGACCACCACTGCCATCGCCTCCCAAGCTGGAATGGTGACACTGATGGGCCTCCTACGGCCAGGGCGGGGGTAGAGGACATTGTGGTGGGCATTCATAGCGTCCAGGAGGCATCCCAAGGCTGCGTCACTAAATTGGGGAGGTGGGGGGGCTGCACACTTCTTGGCTTTTGGGGCCATGTCTTCACCGGAGCAGTCCTCGGCTGCAAGCACTGAGAAGTGTGCATGCGGCTGCCATTTAAATATGGCTGCCTGCGTGAGGAAGCTGCGAGGTAATGCCGTGGCAGGCAATCAGAGGCTGCCTGCCAGCAAGATGGTGTGTTTCCTGTGGCTTCATGATTAATGAGGCAGGAATGGGATGATACAGCGCCAAAACCTGCCCTTGCAGCCGGCGGGTGAAACAACCTTTTCGTGCCCGCTACTGCACTTTGTGCAAATCTGGGACAATTCTGCCCATAGTCATTTTACAACACAGTATGAGGCCATTCGGCTCACTGAGTCAATGCTGGCCGTCCATGGAGCAATCTAGTCAGTCCCAGACCCCGACTCAATTCCTGTAACCCTGCAAATTTACTTCCTCAAGTGCCCACCAATTTCCTTTTGAAGTCTTTGAGCTGGGGTAACAACCTCAGTGTCTATATTAAAAGCAAAAAACTGCGGATGCTGGAAATCCAAAACAAAAACAAAAATACCTGGAAAAGCTCAGCAGGTCTTGCAGCATCTGCGGAGAGGAGCACAGTTAACGTTTCAAGTCCGCATGACTCTTCAACAGAACTAAGGAAAAATAGAAAAGAGGTGAAATATAAGCTGGTTTAAGGGGGTGTGGGACAAGAAGAGCTGGATAGAGGGCCAGTAATAGGTAGAGATTGCCAAAAGATGTCACAGACAAAAGAACAAAGAGGTGTTGAAGGTGGTGATATTATCTAAAGGAATGTGCTGATTAAGGGTAGAAAGCAGGACGAGCAAGGTACAGATAGCCCTAGTGGAGTTGGGGTGGGGTGAAGGAATCGAAAGAGGCTAAAAGGTAGAGATAAAACAATGGATGGAAATACATTTAAAAATAATGGAAATAGGTGGGAAAAGAAAAATCTATATAAATTATTGGAAAAAACAAAAAGGAGGGGGAAAATCGGAAAGGGGGTGGGGATGGAGGAGAGAGTTCATGATCTAAAATTGTTGAACTCAATATTCAGTCCGGAAGGCTGTAAAGTGCCTAGTCGGAAGATGAGGTGCTGTTCCTCCAGTTTGCGTTGAGCTTCACTGGAACAAAGCAGCAAGCCAAGGACGGACATGTAGGCATGAGAGCAGGGTGGAGTGTTGAAATGGCAAGCGACAGGGAGGTCTGGGTAATGCTTGCGGACAGACCGAAGGTGTTCCGCAAAGCGGTCACCCAGTCTGCGTTTGGTCTCTCCAATGTAGAGGAAATCGCATTGGGAGCAACGAATGCAGTAGACTAGGTTGAGGGAAGTGCAAGTGAAATGCTGCTTCACTTGAAAGGAGTGTTTGGGCCCTTGGACGGTGAGGAGAGGGGAAGTAAAGGGGCAGGTGTTGCACCTTCTGCGGTTGCATGGGAAGGTGCCGTGGTAGGGGGTTGAGGTGTAGGGGGTGATGGAGGAGTGGACCAGGGTGTGACACGTAGGGAACAATCCCTACGGAATGCCGCCAGGGGGTTGAAGGGAAGATGTGTTTGGTGGTGGCATCATGCTGGAGTTGGCTGACATGCTGGCACCTCAATGTCTACCCTGTCAAGCCCTTTCTGTATCTTAAATGCTTCAATGAGATCACCTCTTATTCTTCTAAACTCCAGAGAATATACACTCAATTTACTCAGCCTGTCATCACAGGGACAATTTTTTCATCCCAGGGACCAATCCAGTGAACCTTCTCTGTATCGCCTCCAACGCAAGTATATCCTTTCTTAAATATGGAGACCAAAACTGCACACAGCATTCCGGGTGTGGTTTCACTAAAACCCTGTACTATTGTAGTAAGACTTCTTTATTCTTGTACCCCAATGCAATAAAGGTCAACATGCCATTTACCTTCCTAATTTTTTGCTGCACCTGCATGCTAACTCTCTGTGCTCCTTGTACAGGCACTCCCAACATCAAAAATTACAAGTTTCACGCCTCTTGAAATATATTCTGCTTTTCTATTCTTTTAACTAAAGTGAATAACCTCATGCTTCCCCACATTATACTCCATCTGCCATCTTGTTGCCCACTCACTTAACCTGCCTGTATCTCTTTGCAGCTTCTCTGTGTCTCCTTCACAGCTTGAATTTACATCAAGCTTTGTATCTTCAGTAAATGTAGGTACATTACCCTCAGTCTTTTTGTCTAAGTCATTAATAAAGATTGTAAATAGTTGAGGCCCTGGCACCGATGTTTGCGACTCTTCGCTAGTCACAGCCTCCCGACTTAAAAATGCCCCGTTTATGTCCACTCGCTGTTTCCTATCCATTAACCAATCCTCTTCTCCACGAGTCTTTATCTGTGTATTAGCTTTTTGTGTGGGACCTTATTGAATGTCTTTTGGAAATGCAGGTGTCTTCTAAATACCATTTCCCTCCTAACTAAATCAAAAAAAACAAAAAACTCCTTGCATTCTTGAATAGTGGAGTAACATTTGCTAACTTCCAATCCACTGGGACTATTTTGGAGCCTAGGGAAGTTTGGAAAATCATAGCCTGTGTATCCACTCTCTCTGCAGATACCTCTTTTAGAACTCTAGGATGTAGACCATCAGGTCCTGGAGATTTGTTGGCGTTTAGTCCCGTAAGTTTCTCCAATACTTTTTCTCTGCTGATATCAATTACCTCCAGTTTCCTACTGTTATTAGCCCTTTGGTTACCCTCTATTTCTGGTATTTAATTCTATTGTGAAGGTGGACACAAAATATTTATTCAACGTCTGCCATTTTCTCATTCCCCATGATAATTTCTCCTCGCTCTATCTCCAAGGGACCAATGTTTACTTTAGCTATTCTCCTTTTTACACACTGTATACTCTGCCATTCTGCTGTTTTCTTCACCCAGATGGCATCTTGCTCAGTCACCCTGTTATTTTTAAGAACTTGCTGGTGTCCATTTAACTCCTCACTGAACGTTAGGGTTCATAATTAATAGCATAAATACATCTTTGCTGACATGATCATTATTAATGTAATCTCTTCGGTCCAGAAAGGGAACAATTTAAACTTTGACCCTCATGTTGCATGTTTGAGATTTTAAAATCTAAAAATTAATTTCCTTTTACTTTTCCATTCAGTCTCTCTTTGCTCTCTGAATCCAATTATTCTTTCCTCCTTTTTCCTGTACTTGATTTGACTCTGCTTCACAACCTTATCCATCATTCCCTCTCTTTCTTGAGTTTTAAATCTCTTTAAGTTAAGGAGATAGATTGTTTGTCCCGTTGGTTACTAAGCTCCCAGATGCTCCATCATCCTCAGCTTTCCAGTTATTAGGACACACATTTCTGCTGCATACTTTATGGTGAAAATTATTATTGTAACTGAAGGATATAGAAAAAATTTAATTAACAGCACTGGTAGAAGGAGCCTACTCTTGTAAGCTATGGTCTAATGCTGGAGTTTAGCACACTAGTATTGAGTGCTGCAGGCATAGGGGTTGAAAAATATAGCCAAATTTAGCTTGCTTGCTTCTGGTGAGCAGGATTGATGGAAGAAACTGTTACAAATGTGCTGTGCTTTGAGGATTCAAAGACAATCTATTTAAATAGGGCTAAGAAGCAGAATAGGAGCTGTTACACTGCCAGGTGTTCACTAGAGATGAGGATAGATCTGATTCTGGGAAAAAATTGGGGCAAGTAGAGAATATTTCAGTGGGAGGGCATTTGGGAAACAGTGATCACTATCATTATCATTTAGTCATACAGAACAGGAGGCCATTTGGTTCATGGTACCTGTACTGGCTCTTTGAACAAGTTATCCAATTAGTCCCATTTCCCCACTCTTTCCCCATAGCCCTGCAGTTTGGTTCCTTGGAGGCTGTCACTGAGCCACATTGCGAGTCTCACCCCTGGACCTGTGACAATCAAGGTCACTGTGATCCTTACCTTGTAAGAGTGTATTTACAGGTTGCAGCAGATGATACCGGTCACATCTCAAAATTTGCTGTATCAGAGAGGTCACCAAGGTTCCCCACACCAACAGTAAAAAGAAGGGAAATACTTGCACTGACCACCAGAAGCCTTAGAGCACTTTACAGCCAAATGAAGTATTTTTGAAATGTAGTCACTGTTGCAATGTAGAAAAACATGGCAGCCAATTTGTGTACAGCAAGCTCCACAGACAGCAATGTGAAAATGAGCCTTAATTGACCATTTAAGGATCTCAATTTGCAGCAGGGAGGGAAGGTTATCCACGGGCCTTCTCCTCCCGGACTTACTCGGGATGGACGCGATGGGATGCCCATCAGGCACCCTCCTATCTGGCTAACTGCTCCCCCCCCGCCATGCCACCAAACCTGCAATGGGGGAGGACACAGGATTCCACCCATTGTTAATGACATCTTTGTGAGGTGTTTGAACAATGTGCCCTGTCCAGGTTGAATAGCTTGTCTGAAGTGTACCAGATGTGAGCCGTGGGGAAATGAGAGTGAGCCAGTGAGCCAATCTGTGGAATGGAAGTACCAAATGGCAAACAGGCTCAAGGAGTTGAAAGGCCTATTCCTTTTTCCGATATTTCTAAGTGAAAACTAAATGAGAGAGAAGATGATAGAAGATGAAGATGAGCATGAAAAGGATGTGGAGTATCCAGAATGGGGGAATGGAATAGTGAATGCAATAGTAAAATCAGGAAGACCAAAATAGTTGAACCCATTAAAATAGCAATTGAAAGAATGCCTGGTCCCTGGGCGGAGATGATTTTCATTAGTAGAATAGGCAAGGACGTCTTGTAGTTCAGTGGGTAGTGTCCCTACCTCTGGGCCAGAAGCTCTGTGTTTGAGTCCCATTTCAGGACTTGATGACCACAGAAGGTGAGTTCATAATGTGGCCAAATAGGTTAATTATCAGCCTGTAAATCCATCCAATACGCCTGATGGCAGGTGGTAAGAGTGGGAGAGTTTCCTGGTCAGCCATACTGCAGAAGGCAATGGCAAACCGCTGCAGTACCTTGCCAAGTATAACCAAGTGGATTGTGTTTTGAAGTCAAAAGAGCACAATGACAAATTAACTCTGACATTAGTGTTTGTAAGAGGAAAGGAGCAGACTAAGGAACCTTCAGACAGTAGACCTCATAAATATCTCCCAACTAACAAATTTGATTGAATTTTTTGAGCAGGTGACCAGGTGGGTAGATGAGGGTAGTGCAGTTGATGTAGTTTATATGGATTTCAGCAAAGCCTTTGACAAGGTCCCACATGGGAGACTTTTAAAGAAGACAAAGGCACATGGGATACAGGGTAATTTGATAAGGTGGATTCAAAATTGGCTTAGTTGTAGGAGGCAGAGGGTGATGACAGAACCATAGAACCATAGAACACTACAGCACAGAAAAACAAGCCATTCGGCCCTTCTAGTCTGTGCCGAAATATTATTCCACTAGTCCCATTGACCTGCACCTAGTCCATAACCCTCCAGACCTCTCCCATCCATGTATCTATCCAATTTATTCTTAAAACCTAAGAGTGAGCCCGCATTTACCACGTCAGATGGTAGCTCGTTCCACACTCTCACCACTCTCTGAGTGAAGAAGTTCCCCCTAATGTTCCCCCAAACCTTTCCCCTTTCACCCTAAAGCCATGTCCTCTCGTGTTTATCTCTCCTAATCCAAGTGGAAAGAGCCTACTCACATTTACTCTGTCTATACCCCTCATAATTTTGTAAACTTCTATCAAACCTCCCCTCATTCTTCTATGCTGCAAGGAATAAAGTCCTAACCTGTTTAATCTTTCACTGTAACTCAACTCCTTAAGACCCGGCAACATCCTAGTAAATCTTCTCTGCACTCTCTCAATCTTACTGATATCCTTCCTGTAGTTAGGCGACCAGAACTGTATACAATACTCCAAAGTTGGCCTCACCAATGTGAAGGATGCTTTAGTGACTGGAAGCCAGTGTCCAGTGGCATACCACAGGAATCTGTGCTCGGTCCCCTATTATTTGTCATTTATATAAATGACATAGATATCTCTGTGGGGGGTAGGATTAGTAAGTTTGCGGATGACACCAAGATTGGCCGGGTGGTTAACAGTGAGGTTGAGTGTCTTGGGCTACAGGAAGATATAGACAGGATGGTTAAATAGGCAGATAAGTAGCAGATGAAATTTAGTCCTGAAAAGTGTGAGGTGATACACTTTGGAAGGAGTAATTTGACAAGGAAGTATTCAATGAACGGCATGGCACTAGGAAGTTCTGAGGAACAAAGGGACCTTGGCGTGTGTGTCCAGAGATCTCTGAAGGCGGAGTGGCATGTTAGTGGGTTGGTGAAAAAGGCATATGGGACACTTGCCTTTAATAATTCAGGCATAGATTACAAAAGTAGGGAGATCACGTTGGAGTTGTATAGAACCTTGGTGAGGCCACAGGTGGAGTACTGTGTGCAGTTCTGGTCGCCACATTATAGAAAGGATGTGATTGCACTGGAGAGGGTGCAGAGGAGATTCACCAGGATGTTGCCTGGGATGAAACATTTAAGTTATGAAGAGAGGTTGGATAGACTCGGGTTGTTTTTGTTGGAGCAGAGAAGACTGAGGGGCGACCTGATCGAGGTGTACAAGATTGAGGGGCATGGACAGGATGGATAGGGAGCAACTGTTCCCCTTAGTTGAAGGGTCATTCACAAGGGGGCATAAGTTCAAGGTGAGGGGCAGGAGGTTTAGTGGGGATGTGAGGAAAAACTTTTTTACCCAGAGAGTGGTGATGGTCTGGAATGCACTGCCTGGGAGGGTGGTGGAGGCGGGTTGCCTCACATCCTTTAAAAAGTACCTAGATGAGCACTTGGCACATCATAACATTCAAGGCTATGGGCCGAGTGCTGGTAAATGGGATTAGGTAGATAGGTAGGTCAGGTGTTTCTCACGTGTCGGTGCAGACTCGATGGGCCGAAGGGCCTCTTCTGCACTGTGATTCTGTGCACTGTCATTCAGAATGGATGATAGAAGATGTTAATAATTTGCCATAGCAAAGGAAGTTATGATTTGAATCCTCTACTAATTCTGGAGGGTTGCTCCACTATTCGTTACCAACTTAATCCCACTATTCAAGACGGGGGAGAGGGATAAACCAGGAAACTGCAGGACAGTCAGTCTAATGTCAATGTCTTTTTTATTCATTGATGGGATGTGGGCTTGGCTGGCAAGGCCAGCATTTATTGTCCATCCCTAATTGTCCTTCATTGAGGGCTGTTAAGAGTCAACCTTATTGTGGTCTGGAGTCACATGTAGGCCAGACCAGGTAAGGGCGGCAGATTTCCTTGCCTTAAGGACATTAGTGAACCAGACGGGTTTTTACAACAATCGATGGTCGTTGTCATGGTCACCATTACTGAAACTAGCTTTATTTTCCAGATTTATTAACTGAATTTAAGTTCTACCAGCTGCCGTGGTAGGATTTGAACCCATGACCCCAGAGCATTAGCCTGGGCCTCTGGATTACTAGGAAGTTAATAAACTTTCATTTTGAAAGGCATGGGTTAATCAAGAAGAGCCGGCATGGATTTAGTAAAGGAGAATCATGTCTGACTGACTTGAGTTGTTCGAGCCGAGAAGACTAATGGGCGACCTGATCGAGGTGTACAAGATTATGAGGGGCATGGACAGGGTGTATAGGGAGCAGCTGTTCCCCTTAGTTGAAGGGTCAGTCACGAGGGGTTATAAGTTCAAGGTGAGGGGCAGGAGGTTTAGAGGGGATGTAAGGAAAAACTTTTTTACCGAGAGGGTGGTGACGTTCTGGAATGCACTGCCTGGGAGGGTGGTGGAGGCGGGTTGCCTTACATCCTTTAAAAAGTACCTGGATGAGCACTTGGCACGTCATAACATTCAAGGCTATGGGCCAAGTGCTGGTAAATGGGATTAGGTAGGTAGGTTAGGTGTTTCTCATGTGATGGTGCAGACTCGATGGGCTGAAGGGCCTCTTCTGCACTGTGATTCTGTGATTTAATTGATGTGGTACCAGAGAAGGTTGACCTAGATGGTGTAGTAGATATTGTATATATAGACTTTGGAAAGGTACTTGACACAGTACCATACTGAGACTTGTTAAGAAGTGGAGCAAATGGAATTAGGGGGAAATGGATATGGAATTGGCTCATTGACAGGAAGCAGAGGCTGGTGATAGATGAATGTTTTTCAGACTGGGACTGAGACCAGATTTATTAACTGAATTCCACTAGCTGCCATGGTGGAATTTGAATCTGGGCCCCCAGAACATTACTCTGGGTTTCTGGATTACTAGTCTGGTGACAATAACACTACACCACCCCTCCCCCAGCTGTCCAGCTGTACCTGGAATGCTCGACTTGAAAAGATGATAGAAGCTGATTCCATAAGTAGTTTCTAAGGGAGCTGGAGAGATTCGGAACAACATTGTAAAATTTGTAGATAATATGAAACTAGACAGTGTTGTTGATAGTGATAATGATAGTTGTGGTTGTAAGGATAACATGCAGGATAGTTAAATGGGCAGATGGAGTTCATTATGGTGAAGTGTGAAGTGGTTAATATGAGAAGACAGTAAACCATGAATACCATGATTATAAGAAGTGTTGATGTGCAGACAGGCTTTGGTGTCCATATACAAATCCTTAAAGGTGGCAGGACAAGGTGATAAGTTGGGTAAACAAAACACAAATGTTGAGTTTATAAATAGAGGAGTAGAATATGAAAGAAAGAGATCCTGCTAAAACTTTATAAATCACTGGTTAGGCCTCAGTCTGAGTATTGTGGATAATTCCGGGCACCACAATTCAGGAAAGATGTAAAGAGCTTCGATGGAAACAGGAGGCTTATCAGGGTGTTACTGGGGATGTGAGACTTTAGGAAAGGATGGAAAGTTAAGCATTTTCTCCTTGGAAAAGGCAAGGTTAAGAGGTGACTGATCGAGGTTTTCAAGATGATAAGATGTTTTAATTGAGTATTTAGAAGAAAATGGGAAGTGGGTCAATAACCAGAGATTCAAAATCATTGGCAATTCTTTTTTATTCATTCATGGAATGTGGCTGTCACTGGCTAGGCCAGGATTTATTGCCCATCCCTAGTTGCCCATGAGAAGGTGGTGGTGAGCTACCTTCTTGAACCGCTGCAGTCCATGTGGTGTAGGTACACCCACAGTGCTGTTAGGGAAGGAGTTCCAGGATTTTGACCCAGCAACAGTGAGGAAACGATGATATATTTCCCAGTCAGGATGGTGAGTGGCTTGGAGAGGACCTTCCAGATGGTGGTGTTCCCATGTATCTGCTGCCCTTGTCCTTCTAGATGGTAGTGGTCATGGGTTTGGAAGGTACTGTCGAAGGAACATTGGTCAGTTCCTGCAGTGCATCTTGTCGATGGTACACACTGCTGCTACTGCTGCCAAGTGATCTAGAGGGGAGCTGAGGAGATTTCTTTCCACTGTTGAGTTGTCAGGATCAGGAATGCTCCACCTGAAAAGATGCTGGAAGCTGATTCCATCAATAATTTTTAAGGGAGCTGGACAGGCTCTTACATAAAACATAGAAACAAGGAGCAGGAGTAGGCCATTCGGCCCGTCGTGCCTGCTCCACCATTCAGTATGATCACGGCTGATCATCCAACTCAATTGCCTGCTCCCGCTTTCTCCCCCATATCCTTTGATCCCTTTCACCCCAAGAGCTACATCTAACTCCTTCCTGAAAGCATACAATGTTTGGTCTCAACTACTTTCTGTGGTAACGAATTCCACAGGCTCACCACTCTCTGGGTGAAGAAATTTCTCCTCATCTCAGTCCTAAATGGTCTACCCCATATCCTCAGACTGTGACCCCTGGTTCTGGACTCCCCCACCATTGGGAACACCCTTCCTGCATCTACCCTGTCTAGTCCTGTTAGAATTTTATAGGTTTCTATGAGATCCCCCCTCATTCTTCTGAACTCCAGTGAATATAATCCTAACCGACTCAATCTCTCCTCATATGTCAGTCCCGCCATCCCAGGAATCAGTCCAATAAACCTTCGCTGCACTCCCTCTATAGCAAGAACATCTTTCCTCAGATAAGGAGACCAAAACTGCACACAGTGTTCCAGGTGTGGTCTCACCAAGGCCCTGTACAATTGCAGCAAGACATCCCTGTTCCTGTACTCGAATCCTCTGGCTATGAAGGCCAACATGCCATTTGCCTTCTTTACCACCTGCTGCACCTGCATGCTTACCTTCAGCGACTGGTGTACAAGGCCACCCAGGCCTCGTTGCACATTCCCCTCTCTCAATTTATAGCCATTCAGATAATAATCTGCCTTCCTGTTTTTGCTACCAAAATGGATAACCTCACATTTATCCACATTATATTGCATCTGCCATGCATTTGCCCACTCACTCAGCTTGTCCAAATCACACTGAAGCATCTCTGCATCCTCCTCACAGCTCACCCTCCCACCCAGCTTTGTGTCATCTGCAAATTTGGAGATATTACATTTAATTTCCTCATCGAAATCATTAATATATATTGTGAATAACTGGGGTCCCAGCACCGATCCCTGCTGTACCCCACTAGTCACTGCCTGCCATTCGGAAAAAGACCCGTTTCTTCCTACTCTTTGTTTCCTGTCTGCCAACCAGTTTTCTATCCATCTCAATACACTACCCCCCCAATCCCATGTGCTTTAACTTTACACGCCAATCTCTTATGTGGGACGTTGTCAAAGGCCTTCTGAAAGTCCAAATAAACCACATCCACTGGCTCCCCCTCATCAACTCTACTAGTTACATCCTTTAAAAATTCCAGTAGATTTGTCAAGCATGATTTCCCTTTCATACATCTATGATGGCTCTGCCCGATTCTGCCACTGTTTTCCACGTGCTCAGCTATTAAATCTTTTATAATGGACTCCTCTTGAGGAGGAGGAGGAAGAACTTACAGGGTTCCGGGAAAAAAAGTGGAGATGTGGACTGAGCATGACTGATATTTCATTGAGGCATGGATGACCAAATTGCTGCCTCCTGTGCTCTAAGCTTCTATAATTCTATGATCAAATAACCGAGAAAGTAATTTTAAGGCAGCTTTAATTTTGTTCAATATAACATTACCTTTGAATAGTCAAAAACATCTTGTTCCTACAGGAAGCCGAGCAGCAGAAGAGCGAACAAAACAGATGAAGGGAAAAGTGCACCCCAGCAAACAGTCTGTGGGATCAGTAACCAGTTTGGAACAGGAACGTGAGCAATATACAAAGGTAAGAATTATACGGAATGTGTAGCACATGAGCCTCCTCCCACTGTTCATCCAATCTTATCAACATCTGATCCAATTCTTGCTACGAGCAGAATAGACTGTGTCCTGAATACCAGGTGCTTACCCTGAGGTCTTTGTAAATGTTCCTAATAAGTTGTTTGATGTTAAACTATACCGACTGTCTCAAGCCTGTCATAGGAAAGCAAAGCCTCATCAAGATTGGGTAACTCTAGAAAGCATGATATTAGTAACACCTCCGTAAAACTCGGCAATGACATTGAAACATGGTGGCAGCGCTGGAGGCCACAGTCCAGCAAGCTGTGGCCACATATGACGAGTGAAGACCGGTGAAAGAAGAAAATTTGCTTCACAGCAATGAAGATCAGACCCTGAAAGTACAACAGTGAGATACATAATGTTGATAGCCAGTGAGTAGCCACTATCCCTTCCACAGCCTTTCCAACACATTGAGGATCCACAGCAAGGACAGCGATAGGAGCTCTGGAAGAGACAGTTTGAAAGGTACTAAACGCCTTTGGGGTTACCAGGGAAAACTTAGAAACACCTGGTCCGTACACTTCTATATCCTGTGGGAGTCATAGCTGCTAATGTCCTCACAAGGCAAAGCATTGAGGAAGCCTCAGCATCATACGATGAGGATATTTCAGCCCAAAAAAGAATTTGGTCATAGAAAGAACAAAATTTAAACCGAAAACTCAAAGGCCAGGGAGTCTATTGATTCCTTCATTATTGATCTATACTGGTAGCAAGCCCCTGTGGTCATGGAGCCTTAAAACACGAATTGATTAGAGACCACATTGTAGCCGGCATCCTTGACCACACAGTATCCGATTTGCTACAGTCCAAAGAGGACCTGACCTAGAGAATGCTGAACAGAGCACCAGGCAGGCCAAGTTGAGATGCCAAAATCGGGTGTAATTTGGGGTGAAGTCGAGGCTTGGGAGGGGTTTGTCCAGCAAATTGGCCCAAGGTCGGGATCCCTGACCACCAAAAGCTCCATGAAAAAGTCTGTCAAAACCATGAAAGCGGCAGGGAGAACGCTTCCATCTACAGTCAGGTACTACAGATGTGGTGCTAATAACAGCGCCGTGAAGATTGTCCAGCAGGAGAAGCTGAATGCATTCTCTCTGGCAGTACTAGTCATTTTAAACAGTTTTTTGTAAATCAAAAACAACATTCAAGGGAAGAAAATTAAAACATGTACCCTGCAATTTTGAGGTCCAGAAAATAGGAGATATACCTTTCCAACCTGATGATTGCCTAGGAGAGGTCAAAGAAGCCGATAAACACTTCTGGTCTGTGCAGTTGGAAGTACAAAGCTGCAGAATGGAGTTTAAACTGGACACCGAGGCAGGAGTCTGTTTTACCAGACAGATTGGACTGGCTTCCAAACTGATTTAAGCAGAGTCCTTGAATATTTTTAAGGCAAAGCTAGATAGATTCTTGATTAACAAGGGGTGAAAGGTTATCAGGGGTAGGCAGGAACATTGGGGGGGGTTGATGTTACATTCAGATCAGCTGCGTTTGGTGCTGGCAACGTTGTTGCTGCGTTTGGCGCTGGCAGTGTTGTCGCCGCGTTTGGCGCTGGCAGCGTTGTCGCCGCGTTTGGCGCTGGCAGTGTTGTCGCCGCGTTTGGCGCTGGCAGCGTTGTCGCCGCGTTTGGCGCTGGCAGCGTTGTCGCCGCGTTTGGCACTGGCAGCGCTGTCGCCCCGTTTGGCGCTGGCAGCGTTGTCGCCCCGTTTGGCGCTGGCAGCGCTGTCACCCTGTTTGGCGCTGGCAGCGTTGTCGCCGCGTTTGGCGCTGGCAGCATTTGTCGCCGCGTTTGGCGCTGGCAGCGCTGTCGCCGCGTTTGGCGCTGGCAGCGCTGTCGCCGCGTTTGGCGCTGGCAGCGCTGTCGCCGCGTTTGGTGCTTCGCCGCTGCCGCCACAGGCAGCGCTGTCGCCGCGTTTGGCGCTGGCAGCGCTGTCGCCGCGTTTGGCGCTGGCAGCGCTGTCGCCGCATTTGGCGCTTCGCCGCTGCCGCCACAGGCAGCGCTGTCGCCGCGTTTGGCGCTGGCAGCGCTGTCGCCGCGTTTGGCGCTGGCAGCGCTGTCGCCGCGTTTGGCGCTGGCAGCGCTGTCGCCGCGTTTGGCGCTGGCAGCGCTGTCGCCGCGTTTGGCGCTGGCAGCGCTGTCGCCGCGTTTGGCGCTGGCAGCGCTGTCGCCGCGTTTGGCGCTGGCAGCGCTGTCGCCGCGTTTGGCGCTGGCAGCGCTGTCGCCGCGTTTGGCGCTGGCAGCGCTGTCGCCGCCGCAGGAATGTAGCTTGGGATACCATTTGATCACCTTCGCTGCATCTGAAAATCCACCTAATACCAGAATTTCCTTCCCTGTCCTTAATGAAAGGCCTTCATTTGAAGGCATAGCAATAGTTAGTATTTGACAGCGACTTGTCACAAGGGCTGTGTCGTCGAGTCACTGCTTAAGTGTGATATTTTCCACTATGTGTTTTTATTTTTTTGGTGAGCTTTCTGCTTGTTTAGGGACACTAGCACTGGGAAGTGAAATGTCCCCCTTTTCAACATTACCTCAGTGTTGGAGTTTAATTATTCCCAGGTCAGACATTAAGTAGCTAATTGTACAAAACTGCTCCCTCTGTTGATTAACATTCATTAACTCATTCACGATGCACACTTACTGTTCCAATCTCATTATTCCATTGCATTATTCCCCTCACTTCCAACCTTTCATCCCATTAATTTCTGTTGGATTTGAACCCTATGAATCTCATCCCCAAGTTTATTTTTTTGTTGCGAATATTTTATGAAGGAAATGCAAATCTGTCTCCGAATCACTGGCTTGGTGAGGGAATATGCAGCCAGCTTTCCGTTGCCTGCTCACAAGCCAACAAAACCTGTTGCACAGTGTACTTGCTGGGTGAGAGCAGTGTTGGATGTAACGATTTGTACAGTTTCAGACATAAGATAATGAAACTCACAACAAATTATCTTGATTAGCAGCATTGGGGAAAAGTGTATCAGTACCTCCAATTTGGAGAGCAGAAGTGCAGTAGCTTCAACACATCATTTCAACAGCTGCCTGTACCTATCCTGAAGTCACTTACAACATTTGTGCCCCAACTTTGACCTAACCATAAACACAGACATCTGTGCAATATTCCAACTCTGACTATCAGTTTTGTTATCATGCACAGGTACCCTTCTTTCTGGTCAATTTTAACGGACATGAGCAATAATTCCAATAATTGTATGTTGAGGGAGAATGAATCTGAAGCTAGCCTGTATCTTAAAGCAGGTTTATTTCCAAGACAGCAAAATAAAGTCACAGACTCTCTCAGTTCCCACGAACCCCTCAGTGTTCCAGCTGTCCCCATTTATTCTCTTTTGAGTAAACAATTAAAACAAATTAACAAATAAAGGATTAATTAAAAGGCAGCCCTATAAAGGGAGACTACAAAAAGAAAGAGAGGTGTCAGCTGTGGCTCAGTTCATAGCACCCTCGCCTTTGAATCAGAGGGTTGTGGGTTCATGTCCCACTCCCGAAAACCAAGAACTGTGAATGTACTCGAAAGAGTTACAATCTGTGACTTTTGATAACTCGAAAGAGTTACAAAAAGAAAGAGAGGTGTCAGCTGTGGCTCAGTTCATAGCACCTTCGCCTTTGAATCAGAAGGTTGTGGGTTCATGTCCCACTCCTGGAAACCAAGAACTGTGAATGTACTCGAAAGAGTTACAATCTGTGACTGTTGATAACTCGAAAGAGTTACAAAAAGAAAGATTATCCCTTGTTATTGTTAATTTAGTTAATTGTTTTGACTCGAAAAGAGTTACAAAAAGAAAGACTGTGCTTGATTTATCCCTTGTTATTGTTAATTTAGTTAATTGTTTTAACTCTACAAGAGTTACAAAAAGAAAGACAAAATGTCTAAATTCTAAAGGAAACTTAGAAAACTCAAATTAAAATTTGATTAAGGGGGTCGATAAAGCCCCCCAGCCCCCGTGGTGACCACCGAGCACAGAAGGCCCCGATCGTGCCAGGAGACACCACTAGTCTGGCTTTATCCTTATACGTGCCATCAGGAAGTACCTTTTCTGTGCGTATCCACCTGTGTGCTGAGGCTGGCTGTTCCCTGTATGGTATTTCAGTGTATACACCAAATTC
This sequence comes from Cetorhinus maximus, assembly GCF_964194155.1. Taxonomy (NCBI): domain Eukaryota; kingdom Metazoa; phylum Chordata; class Chondrichthyes; order Lamniformes; family Cetorhinidae; genus Cetorhinus; species Cetorhinus maximus. Next base: position 51,509,349 of record NC_135883.1, read on the forward strand.
TTTCCAACTCCTTTTGTTTGGTATCTTTTATCAACTTATCTTCTAATTTGTTAGCAGCTACTAAAACTTCTCGATCATGAGGACTTGTACTTCTAATGGGATTCCTAGCCTGCTCTATGCTCCGTGTTCTTGTTAAACTACGACTTCTACTCACCCTCCTCTCTCTTTCTGGACCACTGTTACAAGATCCCTCCCTCTTATGACCAGGGCTCCTTTCACAAGCCCATGATCTTTTCCAAAGGCCATTACCACTTTCCAATCCATTTTCAGAACTCACACTGCATTTTCTGGCCTTCCACATCTTTACCCCATTTTGCCAGTCCATGGGTCTTGCCTCCTGTTCCTCATCCTGCACATTCAGCCAATGTTTGTATTTGCCAGAGGCTTTTCCTGCACTCACTATAATGGTGGCATCCCTCCACACACTGGCTCCTACTGGCATATATGTTACTCTCATGCCAACTTTGGGTAATTGCCTTTTTGGATGAATAGCCTTATCCTGTGCTGCAGTGTTACTTTGTTCGTATTCAGTCATCCCTCTATTTGCTGTAGTTTTTATTCATTCATGGGATGTGGGTGTCACTGGCTAGGATGGTGAGTGGCTTGGAGGGGAACTTTCAGGTGTTCCCATGTATCTGCTGCCCTTGCCCTTCTAGATGGTAGTGGCCGTGGGTTTGGAGTGAATGAGGTGGCAATCAAGCGGGCTGCTTTGTCCTGGACGTTGTCAAGCTTCTTGAGTGTTGATGGAGCTGCGCTCATCAAGGAGAGTGTTTCTTCACTCTCCTGACTTGTGCCTTGTAGGTGGTGGACAGGCTTTGGGGAGTCAGGAGGTGAGTTACTCTCTGCAGTATTCCCAGTGTCTGACCTGCTCTTGTAGCCACAGTATTTATATGGCTAGTTTAGTTCAGTTTCTGCTCAATGGAAACCCCCAGGATGTTGTTAGTGGGGGATTCAGGGATTCAGTGATGGTAATGCCATTGAATGTCAAGGGGAGTCATGGCAGTCACCATCATCGATTTCAGCCTTGGAATTATCTGTTTCATGTGTTCATTCAAAAACACAGTTCTTTCACTGTGGCAATTCATTGTGTAATGATACTTAGAATACCGATAACACCGATTAACCATGACCCGTGCATCTCTTGGGTTCAAGTGCCCACAGTCGCCATCCCAGACCTGCTTTTTGTCTCGACTCTCAAATTGGCTAAGAGTATGACTAACTTCAGCAAACCGTCCTTGTATTGGAATCTGCATCTAATATTTTGTTGATCTCAGAATTCAGTCACCATGGAATCCTCCATCCTTTGCTTTACTGCAGAATTGTCTGTTTTTGATAGGAGAGTAGCTATTTTCCCAAAATTTTTTTAGGGTAGCAGCCATTTGGTCTAAGAGAGAGTCTTTCCCATGGAATTGAACCCCCATCAATACCAAAAGTCTATCGACATGAGAAATGCATGCACATCTGAGGAACTTAAATGCCAATAAAGTCTCCAGGATTTCAAGTTTGAACTTTTCCAGTCTTTTATACCATCTATCAAAGTCCGTAACATATTCCTGCATGGATTGATCACCTGTTTTCTTAAATCGATCAATGGTTGACCATATTTCGTAAGCTTCTAACAAATTTAGTGAGGGAGGTGGTGGCATAGTGATATTGTCGCTAGACTGGTAATCCAGAGACTCAGGGTGATGCTCTGGGGACCTGGGTTTGAACCCCAGCACTCCAGATGGTGGAATTTGAATTCAATAAAAATCTGGAATTAAAAGTCTACTGACCATGAAACCATTGTCGATTGTTGTAAAAACCCATCTGGTTCGCTAATGTCCTTTAGGGGAGGAAATCTGCAGTCCTTACCTGGTCTGGCCTACATGTGACTCCAGACCTACAGCAATGTGGTTGACTCTTAAATGCCCTCTGAACAAGGGCAATTAGAGATAGGCAATAAATGTGATGCCCACTTCCCATGAATGAATAATAAATAAATACATAGAGTTTCTCTTTAAAAAACTATCACAAAATAGGAAAGTCATTGCAGAACAACACTTCATATGAGTTGTGGAATTCAGTGACTTAATATGCCTATGTTTGAAAATAAATCACATACTAAACAGCCAAGAATGTTTATTGAGGCTTTGCTGAAAACCCAGACATCCATTAGAGTGTTGAAACAGCTAAGCCCCAGGGAAAACATTGCTTGATTGACAGCTAATGAATCTTTCACAGGGAAGTCACAATTACACTAGCGTGGATTCTATGAGCCAAATGGCCTCCTTCTGCACAGTAAAGATATTTTGGAATGTGCATCCCTGACAAGGGAGAAAAATGGCTGAGACCACCACTGTCATAACCATTGACTTCATTGCAAACACACAGCGTGAGAAGCCCTTCACAACCTGGACCCTTCACTTAACCATCAGTGGCTGACAATTAGTGTCCAAAGCTGCCAGCTTGTGCCTACTCAAACCACGCCCACAATGCTGAGCATGCCAATAGGAAGCATAACTTCACCCTCAATACCAATTGATATGATTGTACTTGTTAAGAGACATGTAGATAATGAGTGAGGCATAATTGTGCCGGACCAGCTCTTTGAATTACCTTCAGCATTACCCATTCGCCCCTGTGGTTCAGAATCAGGACTGTGTGACATATGCAACATGCATTGCTCCCATTAACCTCGAATCCCTCAAAAACCACAGCCTCTGCCACCTGGAATCCAAAAGCAGCCCAAGTGATGGGGACAGCAGGCAATCGATCTTCCCTGGAGCTCATATGGCATCTCGACCTGTGTTGCCTACACTAAGGTCACTGAGGAGGTGCAGGTGGCCGTCTCGCACCCAGCACTCATGCTTGAGATACGCCTCCATCTGATCGTGGAGTCTGAACATTGAGCCTCCCTTAAAATCAAGCATGGCTGGGCACTGAATGATGCAAGGAGCATCTCAGTCCTTGAACCTTTGTTCACCACTAGCTTATATGAAACACCAGAGAAGGGGGGAGCCTTCCACTGCCTCACAAATGTCGTCACAACCATGTTCCTGATGAACTCAATGTGAGATGGACCTCAGCATGCTGCCTTCATTGTCACTGCCAAGAACATCCTTTTATTATGTTAACATTTCCATTGAGATTTGAAGTGCACAAAGATACATCAAGGCAACTATGAGTGTGTACACACGTTCAAAAAGTACTCAAAAATGTGCTGTATACAGTGTGAAAAGTGTAATCATGGTGAACCCATTAGTGCTGTAGGCGAGACAGCGCCCTTCACTCTCTCACTCTCCTACGAAGTGCCCCCATGTTGCCTCAGAGCAGGTGGAGGCAGGCTGCTCACCTCTCAGTCTAAACGGCAATGAGGAGCATGCTGGCCTGCCTCATTGTGTAGACATATGTTGGGTCTTTCCTCAGATTGTGGCCTCTGCATCTCTGCTTGGTCAGCCGTGGTCACTGGTACTTGTGCAGCAGACAAAGGCTCTGGAGGAGGGCTGGGGAGGTGGAGGAAGATGAGGGTGCTGAGGAGCTCTTGGTGCCTTCATCCTCAGCTATCTGCACAGCTCTGGGTTGGCCTTCAGGTGGGATTGATGGGGCTGGCTGCTGGTGAGCAGCAGTCGTCCATTCCAGAAACCGCTGGACCAACAGTGTGACCGTCCTATTAAGGGTGCGCAGCTCCTCATGTACTCCATGGATGTCAGTCTTCACACTCTGAGTGGAGTGATTAAGGTTACTGAGGGAGGCTTGCGCTCTTTCCTGGCCGACACACTGCTCTTGCATCCACTCTGAGTGTTGCTGCATATGTCTCTCCATGAGATTGGCCAATTTCTCATGGTCAGAGCTCATGTGGCTGATTCCCCATGACAATGTGGAGCTTATGTCAGTGATGGACTCCTCCATTCGCAGTCCAAGAGCTCCCATTGCCTCAGGGAACTCCGTCAGATATCCACACATCTGCTCCTGATTGGCCCCAAAATGTGACTCCCGAGACTCCACATTCCTGTTCAGTGGAGCATCATCATGACTTTCCTGCCGCCTCTGAAGAGGGCAGTGCACAGATGTCTCTCACTCTGACACCTGCTCCTGCACTTTGGTGCGGAGACTTTCACCTTGTGCCACTGACTCTGCACACGTGCGACATCCCTCTGAAGTGCTTGTATCTGAGTTGGCGGAGTGTGGGCTGGTCAGATGTGATGCCGCGCCCTCGTAAATCTCTTCCTCCTCTTGCTGCCTGAGAGATCATCTGGCCCAGGGGTTGGGGGGATTGGGGGTGAGGGAGCAGAGCTGGGACCTGAGTGACTTACAGAAGGAGTATAACCCTTCTCATTGTGAAAGCACGCCCTGATGCCTGTTGCTGCCTTTAACCATGCTTGCGCTGCCCGTATGAGGCAACTGCATCCTTACACTCCCTATCGTCCCATTGTACTCAGTGAATTGAGAGCATGACCTTCACCATACCACCACGTTCCAAAGTGCATTTACCTCTGCCCCTATCACCTGCTACAGGCAATTCGCCATCAATTTCGGCCAGCTGTACAGGCACCCTGGCTACTTCTATGGCTGTCTGCTCCACAGAACCAATGGGCTGCAGCCTTGCTGAGCCACCCCCATTCCAGGCCATTCCCCTGACATGTTAGCTTGATATATAGTGCATGTATGTAAGCCAGACCAGGCAAGGACAGCAGATTTCCTTCCCTAAAGGACATTAGTGAATTAGATGGGTTTTTACAACAATCGACAATGATTTCATTGTCACCATTAGGCTTTTAATTCCAGATTTTTATTGAATTCAAATTCCACCGTCTGCCATGGCGGGATTTGAACCCAGGTCCCCAGAGCATTATCCTGGGTCTCTGGATTACTAGTTCAGCAACAATACCATCGCCTCCCCCAAATTTATTAATTTTTTAATAAATTTATTAATGTAAGTAAAACATATAAATTTCATTAGTAAAAACAAAAGTGCATGGAATTAGAGGCAGCCTATTCATGTGGGTAGAGGATTGCTTCAGAGGTTGGAAACAGAGAGTAAGTAAATTAGGTATGTACTCAACTTGGCAGGATGTAACAGACAGTGTCCACAGGCATCTGTAGTGGGGCCACAGCTTTTGACTATCTTTATTTATGAAGGAATGGTGAGCCATATATCTAAGTTTGCTGACAACACTTACTTAGGTGCTGCAGTACTTAGATGGGAGCAGAAAGTTGCACAATGACACTGGCAGATTAAGTGAGTGGACAAAACAGTGGCAGATGGAGTTCAACATGAGAAAGGTGCAAAGTCATCCACTTTGGATCTAAGAGGGATTAGGGCGTTTTTCTAAATGATAAGAAGCTGGAAACTGTGGAGAGATTTAGGGTCCTGTGGGCAGAAATCACTAAAAACCAGTGGAAAGGCACAAAAAAATCAATTTTAAAAAATAATGAAATGTTGGCAGGCTAGAATACAACTGCGTCTAGTCAGACTCTCATCTGGAGTAAGTGAGTTCAGTTCTGAGCGCTGCATCTCAGGAATGATATATTGGTCTTGAAGGGGGTGCAGTGCAGATTCACCAGAATGATAGTGGGGTTAAATCATGAGCAGGCTGTATTAACTTTGCTTATATTCCTTGAGTATGGAGTATCATAGTATAGTTAGTGCAAATGAGGATGGACCCAAAATGCTTTTCTAAACAAAAAGGCTGAAATGTTATGCCCATTCCTGGGGTAGGGTGACAGGTGGGGGTTGGGGTGGGTAGGGAGCTGTAAAATTGGGTGCCATGACAGTGGCGTTGTGCCCACCACCTGCGATTTTACCAGCAGCAGGGGAGGAGTTGGGCAGCCTGATTTGACCAATTAATGGCCACTTAAGGGCCACCTCCCACATGCTGGAATTTGACATGGGATGGAGGAAGCCAGTGCTAAGTGTCCAGGATGCCAAATGAAATTTGGTGGCCCAGTGGCCAAGAAAGAGGAAATGCCTCCTTTTCAGGACTCCACTCCCTATAGCCACTCATGCCAAGCTATGACTCTTCATGCCTGTTCACCAATGGGTGGGGGAGCTTACCCTGGCATGAGGAGGACATTTTGAACTTACCTTTCAAAATGTTCCCTTGTGCAGACTCCTCTGAGGTGCCGAGAATCATGATTCTTTAAAAACCTAGCCTGACTCCAAGAAAACTGTGGAGGAGTAGGACATGCCTATCCTGGCAATGGAGCCAGGAATGAAGGGCGTAGGCTCACCTTTAACTAGCCCGCACCTTTAAAAGGCACTCAGGAAAATCAGAAACCCTGGGAATGGGGTGGGGAATGCCGAAATCAGTTCGCAGCTACCATTTTCACCCTTCCATAGTCTCCCCAGCTCCATGCAAATCCAGCCCAAACTATTATATCCTTTTAGCATCATTCTGACCTCTGAGGAGCTGATCACGTTTCATCACCAACTTTCATTTAGTGAAGAAGAAAAATCTTTCCACATAGATAGTCATAACAATTATGAAATAATTTCATGGGACACAAGTCAGCATTAACACTAATGTAAACACCAGGGTGAAGTTTCTGATTTAGGATGTAATCTTTGTGCCTCACTAGAACATCAAATGGATATATTCCATTGGGAAAGAAAGAGGTTGCACCTTCCGTGGCTAACTAAGGAAGTCCAGAACGGTATCTAATTGAAAGAAAAGATAAAGATTAGTTGTAGGGCAGAAGATTGGGAAAGTTTTAAAAGCCTGCAAAGGATTACTGAAAAAAAAATAAAGAGGGAGACATTGGAGTATCAGAGAAAACCAGCAAGCAATATAAAAAATAATAAAAGCTTCTACAAGTATGTAAAATGGAAAAGAGGAACTAAAATGAGCATTGATCCTTTAGAGGGTGAGACTGGGGAATTAATAATGGGAAACAAGGAGATGGCAGAGACTTTGAATAAACATTTTCTATCTGTCTCCACAGTAGAAAACGCAAAAAGCATAGTAGAAAGGCAGGGGGCAAGATGGAGAGAGGAACTTAAAACAATCTGGATCACTAGAGAAAAAGTACGAGGAAAACTAATGGAACTTGAGGCTGACAAGTCTCCTGGAACTGATGGGCTGAATCCTAGGGTCTTTTGCTGCAAAGATAGAGGATACATTACTTGTAATCTTCCAAAATTCCTTTAGGTTCTGGAAAGGTCCCAGCAGATTGGAAAACCACAAATGTAACACCTCTTCAAGGAGGGAGACAGAAAGCAGGAAACTATAGGCCAGTTAGCCTACTGTCTATTGGGAAAATACTAGAATCCATTATTAAGGAGGTAGAAGAAGGACATTTAGAAAATCATAATATAATCAGGCAGAGTCAACATGGTTTTGTGAAAGGAAAATCATGTTTGACAAATTTATCAGAGTTCTTTGAGGATGTCCCTCTTCAGGATGTGTCTCTTTGAGGATGTCTGACTCTGGACGCCATGAAGTCTCATGGCATCAGGTCAGACATGGGCAAGGAAAGCTCCTGCTGATTGCCAAATTCCACCCCCCCACCCATCCTCCCACCACCACCACCACCCCCCCCACACTCAGCTGATGAATCAGTGCTCCTTCATGTTGAACACCACTTGGAGGAAGCACTGAGGGTGGCAAGGGTGCAGAATGTACTCTGGGTGGGGGACATCCATGTCCCATTACCAGGAGTGGCTCAAGAGCACGACCGCTGGCCGAGTCCTAAAGGACATAACTGCTAGACTGGGTCTGCAGCAGGTGGTGGGGGAACCAATAAGAGGGGAAAGCATACTTGACCTCATCCTCACTGACCTGCCTGATCTGTCCATGACAGTATCAGTAGGAGTGACCACCGCAAGGTCCTTGTGGAGACGCAGTCCCATCTTCACATTGAGGCTACGCTCCACGGTGCTAAATGGGATAGATTTCGAACAGATCTAGCAACTCAAGACTGGACAACCATGAGCGCTGTGGGGCATCAGCAGCAGCAGAATTCTACTCAACCACAACCTGTAACCTCACAGCCTGGCATGTCCCCCACTCTACCATTAACACTAAGCCAGGGGATCAACCCTGGTTCAATGAAGAGTGCAGGAGGGCATACCAGGAGCAGCACCAGGCAAACCTAAAAATGAGGTGTCAACCTGGTGAAGCTACAACACAGGACTATTTGCATGCCAAACAGCTTAAGCAGCAAGTGAAACACAGAGCTAAGCAATTCCACAACCAAATGATCAGATCTCAGCTCTGCAGTCCTGCCACATCCAGTCGTGAATGTTGGTGGACAATTAAACAACTCACTGCAGGAGGAGGCTCCACAATTATTCCCACCCTCAATGATGGAGGGCCCAGCACACCAGTACAAAAAATAAGGCTGAAGCATTTGCAACAATCTTCAGCCAGAGTTGCCGAGTGGATGATCCATCTCGGCCTCCTCCTGAGGTTCCCAGTATCACAGATGCCAGGCTTCAGCCAATTCAATTCACTCCACCTGATATCCAGAAACAGCTGAAGGCATTGGATACTGCAAAGGTCCTGACAATATTCTGGCAATACTACTGAGGACTTGTGCTCCAGAACTTGCCGCGCCCCTAACCAAGCTGTTCCAGTGCAGCTACAACACTGGCATCAACCTGGCTATGTGGAAAATTGCCCAGGTATGTACTGCAACTCCCTCCCAACCCCATACCACTGTAATGCCACCTCTGCCAGGGCCACTCAACTCCTGACCTCATTACAGCCTGGTTCAAACATGGACAAAAAGCTGAACTCCCGAGGTGAGATGAGAGTGACTGTCCTTGACATCAAGGCTGCATTTGACAGAGTGTGGCATCAAGGAGCCCTAGCAAAACTGAAGCCAATGGGAATCAGGTGGAAAACTCTCCACTGGTTGGAGTCATACCTAGCACAAAGGAAGATGGTTGTGGTTGTTGGAGGTCAGTCATCTCAGCTCCAAGATATCACTGCAAGTGTTCCTCAGGGTAGAGTCCGAGGCCCAATCATCTTCAGCTGCTTCATTAATGACCTTCCGCCCATCATAAGGTCAGAGGTGGGGATGTTCACTGATGATTGCACAATGTCCAGCACCATTTGCGATTCCTCAGATACTGAAACGGTCCATGTCCAAATGCAGCAAGACCTTTACAATATCCAGGCTTGGGCAGACAAGTGACAAATAACATTCACATCACACAAGTGCCAGGCAATGACCATTTCCAACAAGAGAGAATCTAACCATCACCCCATGACATTCAATGGCATTACCATCGCTGAATCCCTCACTATCAACATCTTTGGGGTTATCATTGACCAGAAACTGAACTGGACTAGTCATATAAATACTGTGGTGACAAGAGCAGGTCATAGGCGAGGAATCCTGCGGTGAGTATCTCACCTCCTGACTCCTGAAAGCCAGTCCACCATCTACAAGGCACAAGTCAGGAGTGTGATAGAATACTCCCCACTTGCCTGGATGAGTGCAGCTCTAACAACACTCAAAAAGCTAGACACCATCCAGGATGAAGCAGTACGCTTGATTGGCACACCTTCCGCAACCATGTACAAGATGCACTGCAGGAACTCACCAAGTCTCCTTAGACAGCGCCTTCCAAACCCATGACCACTGCCACCTGGAAAGACAAGGGCAGCAGATATATAGGATCACCACCACCTGGAAGTTCCCTCCAAGCCACTCACCATCCTGACTTGGAAATATATTGCCGTTCCTTCACTGGCGCTGGGTCAAAATCCTGGAACTCTCTCCCTAACAGCACTGTGGGTGTACCTACACCACATGGACTGCAGCAGTTCAACAAGGCAGCTCATCACCACCTTCTCAAGGGCAATTAGGGATGGGCAATAAGTGCTGGCCCAGCCAGCAATGCCCACATCCCGTAAATTAATTTTTAAAAAGTAACAAGTTGAGTGGGTAAAGGGGAACCTGTAGATGTAATGTATATAGGTTTCCACAAGGCATTTGATAAGGTGTCATATAAAAGGTTACTGTACAAGATAATAGAGCTCATGGTGTTGGTGGTGACATATTAGCATGGCTAGACAATTGACTAACTAGCAGGAAACAGAGCTGAGATAAATGGGCCAATTTCAGGTTGTCAAATTGTAAGTAGTGCAGTGCTGCAGAGATCAATGCTGAGGGCTCAACTATTTGATTTATATTAAAGACCTGGATGAAGGGACCGACTGTATTGTAGCCAAATTTGCTGCTGATATGAAGATAGGTAGGAAAGCAGTGTGTGAGGATGAAACAAAGGAGTGGGCAAAGGGATATAGATAGGTTCAGTGAGTGGGCAACAATTTGGCAGGTGGAGTATAATGTGGGAAAATGTGAGGTTGTCCACTTTGGCAGGAAGAATAGAAAAGCAGAATATTATTTAAATGGAGAGAGACTGCAGAAAGCTGCAGTACAGAGGGATCTGGGTGTCCTTGTACATGAATCACAAAACATTAGCATGCAAGTACAGCAAGTAATTAGGAAAACAAATGGAATGTTGGCCTTTATTGCAAGGGAGATGGAGTATGAAAGTAGGGAAGTCTTTCTACAACTTTAGAGGCCATTGGTGAGACCGCACTTATGTACGACTGCGCAGTTTTGGTCTCCTTAGTTGAGGAACATACTTGCATTTGAGACAGTTCAGAGAAGGCTCACTCGGCTGATTCCTGGGATGAAGGGGTTTGGCTTTTGATGAAAGGTTGAGCAAGATGGACCTCTACCCATTAGAGTTTAATAAGATCACCATGAGAGGTGATCTTATTGACACATATAAGATCCTGAGGGGGCTTGACAGGGTGGATGCTGAGAGGATGTTCCCCCCTCATGGGGAATGTACAACTAGGAGAGACAGTTTAAAAATAAGGGGTTCCCCAGTTAATACAGAGGTGAGGAGGAATTTCTTCTCAGAGGATCATTAGTCTGTTTTGACCCCAGAGAGCTGTGGAGGCTGGGTCATTGAATTTATTCAAGGCTGAGTTAGATAGGTTTTTGATCCACAAGGGAGCCAAGAGTTATGGGAGACAGGCGGGAAAGTGGAGCTCATAATGTGGCTCATTTACATTTGCCATAATCAAATCAACCATGACCTTATTGAATGGCAAAGCAGACTCAAGGGGCCGAATGGCCTACTCCAGTTCATATTCCCTATATTCTTATGTTGTGCCCTTTTTGAGCAGTGTTCAATTTCCTCCCTGTTCAAACTCATATCACCAGATGCAAAATCTGCCATTGACGAGCACAATCAGGCAGTGTTTTAAAATGTCAGTTTTTTTAAAACAAAATTTTTCTTTCAAAATATTCCTTGCTATAGTAAGCAGTGATAATTTGGTGCAGTTGGTTAGATTCAGCTGAAAATAAGTTTAGCATTTTTCATCAGCTCAATCCACCACCTATAAGTTACCTGATTCCAAATTAGTGAAAATGGCTTTTCACAAAACATACAGAACCATTTGTATTGGAGTTCAGTAGTCAATTGGTTAGTTTATTTTAAAAATTGCACTTGAAAGCTTTTAAAATGCACCTATTAGTATCCTTGCGACGAACAAACCAGCTTCATTTATACAGCCTTTGGAGAGCCTGCATATGAGAGTAATGAGTGAAAAATCCCAATCGTGATTAACCTCATCCAAGAGGTATAGCCAGTCTTGTTGATGTGGCCAACTTCTTGCACAATGCTTTTTGAACTAGCTGAAAGGACCACGGAAAGTATCATTGTCAAAAATGTGTCCATTCGTCCTGAAGCTATAGTTCTATAATAGTTGGCAGAGCATTTTGAACATTGACACAGTGGAACCCCGAAAAGAACCATTTTAAAGGTTCTCATTTGTTTGTAATAAGGAATACTGACCATTTGTTACAGTTACATTATCAAAACAAGCATGACAGTTGAGTAAATAATTATGCAGGTAACTGGTGAGGATAGTGCCAGGTTCTTGGAATTATGTAAAATATAGAGAGAATCAAAAGAAAAACCTGAATATTGCTGAAAAGAGAGACATGTTGCCAAAGCTTTTCATCTTGTACTCATCGGGACAAATGCAAGAATGCCGAATTTCAAATGATCACAACAATTTGTACTACAGCAGAAAAGGGTGTTGATTAGTTGGCAACTTAACTCTGATTGGCCTAGGCATTGCCCTGGCGAACGCACGGGGAATTTTAGCCTTCTCAACCTTCGGGTAATTCAAAAAAGGCACAAGTCTTGAACATATTCCTTTTGTTTGCAGAGAACTGGCCCCTGCCAATGAATGTATGTCACTTCTAGCAAATGTAAATGAGCCCAACTTAAATTGGTTGTTAGTGTAGCTATTAACACACTCAGGATTGTTCAGCAAGTGTTGCCTAATTGCAGAATCACATCTAACAGTAGACATTTTGGGTTTTGCATGTGCAGGCTGGCTGAGTACGGTCTGTACTCTGCTTATTCTGAAGAGCCAAAGGAACATGTTGTTTGATTCGATCAGCCAATTGTTGGGGCATAAGGCATATGTACCTGACATTGCATCGGCACTGAAATTCATACACAACGTTGCTCAATTGTGTGATAGGCAGAATGTTGTGTTGGTACTTTGCCAGAAGGATTAATGATGTTCTACCACTTTCTTCATTTCCAGCATCTACCATACAAAGATCAGAATAGAAGCATTGATAATGTTTCAATCAAGTCGTCGGACAGTGATGCCAGTGACGTTTCAGCCATCTCCCGAACCAGCAGTGCCTCACGCCTCAGCAGCACAAGCTACATGTCAGTACAGTCAGAGCGGCCGAGGGGCAGTCGCAAGATCAGGTGAGTTACAGCTCTGGACAATGTACCATACAGTTTATGCAGCTTTAAATTTCATGCACAGTGTCATTTAATATCAGTCATCAGATGCAGTGCCCTGAAAATAAATAAACCTTGAACAACAAGTTGCACACAGAATTTCAGCAGGTAAAAGTCAGGAAGCATATTTTGGAAAAGCCACTTCCTTTAAAAATCAAAAAGGGAGGGAAAAATCTATTTGACAGTGCTGTTGTGTTTGATAAAAATTGTTCAACCCTAACAATCTGATATTTGGTTATTCTGCAGTGTTCCAATACAGCTCCACTGGTTGTATTTTTATTTTTCGCTTCGTGCTGATGTTTGGGGACCCAATGAGAACATTTTTTCGGATTTTGGCAAAAAGAGCTGTTGTGTTCGCAGTATGAGCAGTGTTTTCAGTTCCATGTATACAGGCATTAAGCTGTGGTTAAACTTGCTTGCTTTTTTTTGGATAAAATTAGCATGTGCATTAAGAGTTTAGAATGGGTAAGCAGAAGAAGTTCTTTCATCAGCTTGTGAAGTGAGCTGTTTATCATATTGTGCTCAATTAGTTAGGTTCCATTTAAGTTGTTTTGATTTTATTTTGCATGCTGTGATTGTGGAAAAGGTCGAAATCCTTAGAAAACAACAGGGATGTGGCAAATAAAAAGGAGAGGAGGATATCGTGGGTGTTAGTAGACGAGGGAGAGAAAGAGACGGGGCATACTGAAAAGAAGCCAGGAAAAGAAGATCTGAAAAGGAGACGGCACTCAGCTTCTGGTGACTTGAGGTAAAGCTCAGCTGCCTTACCCTGTTGCCTCTTCCCCGATACCCTTACTCCCCATAGTTCCATTGAAACATTGGCCCGCATCCTTTACATTTAGTAATTCCCGGTCTTCCTTGATGCTGTGTATCCTGTTACAATAATGGCCAATGGGAATTAGAAGCTCCACTTTGTGATACATGTTTCAATATAAATATTGCTCACCAGTTAACCACTGTACTCAAGAATGTGGGAACAAACTGGTCACACGGCTTTCATTTATCAATATGCAGATTATATTCTGCATATGAGTGACTCTTGTTATGAGTTATGTGCACCTTTTGATGAACTGGAGTGCAATGTGTGCCCGTACCACAGTTTTAATGAGTGAGAATAATGTCCATGTAGTTCTTGAAGGGATAATAGCCAGGATTCTGTGACTATTCTCTTCTGGCAAAAGCATATTAGGAAATCATTGGCCAGATGCTATCCCTGTAAGTGGTGCTAACTACAGGGAGTCGAGATTACACAAACGTTAGGTAATAAAAAAAACATGTTTAAGAGTAGCAGCAAGCCTCAGTGGTTGTAATACCAATAAAACACCCACAGCAAGCACAGATTTATTGAAGGCAAGCTGTATTTCATTAACTTGATCATATTCTTTGATACAGTAATGGAGATCATTGTTGACTGCTCTTCATGTTGTGCCTGTGAACTTTCAAAAGACATTTGACAAAGTATCAGCTCAATGACTTGGTATTAAAGCTCATGATATTGAAGGGGACATTGGCAGCATTGACCCAAAATTGGTTAAGGGGCAGGAAGCAGAAAGTGGCAGTGAAGAGTTAGCAGAGGGAAGTACATGATGGTGTTGAGACAAAGAGTAAGGATAATGGGCAGATACTCTGATTCACAGAATTTGACCAGTGACATCCCACAAGGTTCTTTGTTGGGACCTCAGCTATTCACTGTATTTAATAATGATTTAGATGATGAGATAGAAAGCCACATACCCAAACTTGCCGATGACACAAAGATAGGCAACATGTAACAGCACTGGGAGTTTGTGGAGAAAATTGCAGTGCCGGGCAACTATATCCGCAGTAAGAGTTTGCAGCTTGAGCAACTTATGCTTAGAATTGCTGAGCTGGAGTCTGAATTGCAGACGCTGTGGGGGAATGGGGAGGGGGTAGGGTTACCTGGACATTTTGTTCTAGGAGGCAGTCACAACCCTTAGTTAAGCAAAACTTTAGAGTTGTTCAATTGTCAGGGCCAGGAGGCTGTCTGTGACTGAGAGTTAGGTAGGTATGGAGATCCTGCATATAGTGATGGAGTAGTCTCAGCCCTTGACTTTGACTAACAGGTACAAGTTATGTTAGCTGTGTGGATGAGAACAAAGTCTGCAGGGTGGACAGACAACCATGGCACCATGGTGCGGGGAGTGTGGTAAAGAATGAGCTAGTGTCAGAGGACAGTATATTTGGGGATAGACATTGTTCTTTTGTGGCCATCAACAGGAGCTCTGAAGATTGTGTTTCCTGCCTGGTGCTAGGTTAAAGGACATCTCACAGCTGGGTAGAAACTTGAAGCAGGAGGGGGAGGATCCAGTTGTCGTAGCCCACGTAGGAACCAATGACAGTTAAAACTAGGAATGATGTTCTGCTGAGAAAGTTTGAAGAGTTAGGGTCCAATTTAAAAGACAGGACATCAAAAGATAATCATCTTGAGACTGTTACCTGAACCAAGCACCAATTGGCATAGGATCAAGCAAATTAGAAAACTAAGTGTGTTGCTCAAAGAGTGGTGTGGGAAGAAGGGGTTTTGATTCATGGGTCACTGGCACCAGGAGTAGGCAAAGAGGGAGCTATTCCCTTGGGATGTACTCCAAATAAACTGGGCTGGGACCAGTGTCCTGATCAATCATATAACTATGGTTCTGAATAGGGTTTTAAACTCAGAGAGGGGGAAGGGTTCATTTGAGGGAAATTTAAAAATCTAAAAAGAAAAGTTGAGGCAATACATCATCGTAGCAATTTAGGTAAAGACAAGCAGAGTGGGACAGGTAGAGACGAAAGTCTAACAGGAATAGTGCATCAGCAAATAAGTTCCATGCAAAGAATAGTGAGAAAAAAATGAAGCACCCGCAATAAGAAAGATGAACTGTTGGTACTCCCGACCTGGTCGATTCCATTGCAGGGATAGGCATCTAGTCTTCTGTAATTTTCATGGAGCCAAGCTAGGTTTTACACCTCAGGTGTCATGAACCATACTTTGCATGAGAGGACCTTTTAAAAGGTAAGTTCAAAAGATCCTCCTCATGCCCCCATGCCAAGGTATGCCCCCCCCAAACAACCCCTATGGCCCCTCATGGTCCCCATGCCAAGGTGTACCCCCACCATCCTCTATGGCCCTCATGCCAGATGTTTCAACAAGCTAATGAAATTCTGGGCTCTCAGCTAAGCCTCGTTGTGTATTTTTGCCTGAGAGCCAAGACATCCATTAGAGTACTAAAACACCTCAGCCCCAGAGAGAACATTGCTTGATTGACAGCTCTGGCTGATATCTGCTGTCAATTTCACAATGTTTATTTACACAAGGTTGAGGTTTCAAGTGCTTACAATTTCAGCTATTGAAACTTTAAAGGGTCTGGATGATTGACACTTTTATTGCCCAGTGGTAAATATGGTTTTATTTTTGAAAGTGGAAAGTTATCAACAAGTGACTTTTTTTTAAAAAAGGCTTCTTTTACACACCCTATAGCCACTATAGGGTTCATTGGTTCTATACACTGTATAGTGGGTGAATGGGCATGGAGGTACCATTAGCTTGGCATGGGGGGGCATAAGGAGCCATTGGGGTTTTGTGGGGGGCGTGAGGTGGCTTGGATAGGACATGGGAAGTGTGTGAGGGATGAGGGGGTGTGAGTGTTGAGGGCTGGAGTGCCTTATTTTTTTCATTATAACTGGGATGAAGTCCCACAGCAGGGAGGTGGGCATTTTAACTAGCCCACCTTGGCACCCAGCATGCCCCCAAATTTTTCCCAAGTCAGCTCACCTGACTCCACCCCAGCACCCACCCCCCAAATCGGAATGAAAATCAAGTCTTTCCTGCTGCTTTCTCAGCCCGCCTGCCTGGTGAGACAGCAATTTCCCTGACTCCTGCTACCGCATCAAGGATGAACATCCAGGCGAGCTTCTCAAAATTGGCAACCTCGGGACTGAGGCTCTGCCCGATTTCAGGCCAAGCAACCTGGTCTATGGGTGGTTTGGGCCAAGCCTGACTGGTGGGGTCAAGAGTTGTTCAGAGAGTGGGAATAGATTCACATGCAAGTGGTAAAGGGGATAATTAGTCCTGTGCCACACTGCACCAAGTTGTCCAGGTATTTTTTTAAATTTTATTCAATAATAATTGATGCATGGCACATTTTAAAAATATGCAGTTTTTGGACAGCCTGATTTGAGACACTGTATTGTACAATTGAATTCCATTTTGAGTTATAAAGTGACCTAATCCAGTCCCAAACAAGAATCTGAAACTTAAAAGCTAATTACATATGTATGAGGGGAGAACTGGCTAAGATTGATTGGGCAAATAGACTAAAAGTTATTGCAGTAAATAAACAGTAGGAAACATTTTAAAAACTCAAAACCTGCATCAAAAATATATTCCATTAAAAAACAAAAGCTCGGCAAGAAATCTTTGTGGCTTACGAGGTAAGTTAAGGATAATTTTAGATTCAAAGAAGAAGTTTAGAATGTTGCAAATAATAGCAGTAAGCCTGGGGATTTAGAGAATTTTCGAAACCAGCAAAGGATGGTCAAAATGTTGATTAAAACATGAAAAGAGAGCATATGAGAATAAGCTAGCCATGAATATAAAAACAGATTGTAAGAGCTTTGACAAGTATATAAAAAGAGGAGTGCAGGTAAAGTAAACATTGGTTCCTTAGAGGCAAAGACAGGAGAAATTATCATTGGGGAATGAAGAAATGGCAGAGGCATTGAACACAAGTTACGTACCAGGGATAGAGGGTAACCAAGGGGCTAACAAGAATGGAAGGTAATTGATATCAGAAAAATATTGGAGAAACTTTAGGGGCTAAAAGCCAACAAATCCCCAGAACCTGATGGTCTACATCCTAGGGTGCTAAAAGAGGTGGCTGCAGAGAGAGTGGATGCACTGGTTATGATTTTCCAAACTTCCCTAAACTCTCCATGGCTCCAGTGAATCGGGAGTTAGTAAATGTAACTCTGCTACCCAAGAAGAAGGGAGAGACAAAACGGGGCACTACAGGCCAGTTAGCCTGACACCAGTTCATTGGGAAAATGCTGGAATCTATGATGAAGGAGGTTGTAACAGTGCACTTAGAAAATCATAGTATGGTCAGAGAAAATCCAAAATTCCAAATTTCAAAAGGTGTTTGAAACGGTGTCACTCAAAAGGCTAATATGCAAGTATGGGTGCATGGAGTTGGGGAGCATGGAAAAGGCCACCATTGGTGAGGAGATCCAACACTGGATCAGCTGTGCCTATTCAGCCTCCTATAAACTACGATAGCAAGTGTTTGACGCCAAACACTTCTGTGTCAACAAAATCTTAGTGTTTAGAGCAGTTTTCATCACCACGCTCCCGTAAGCAGTGAGTCTTAGACTGTGTATCAGTTACATAAAAGTGCTAGAGAAATTCCATCAGCAATATGTCTGCCACGTCCTCTGGGAGGACCATCAATCAAATGCTCGTGTCCTTCTTGAAGCCAGCTCCAAGCATTCAGGCAAAAGTCCTGTAAAATCAACCTCAGTAGACAGTGGGCAGTGTATGGCTGGCCAATAATCTGTCTGCCCCACTGGGTCCTATTCTCTAAACTCTCAAATGGCCAATGTTCCAGGGAAGGACAAAGGCAACACTTCACATAGACTCTGAAGCTCTCCCTGAGGTGCGGCAGCATGGACATTAATAACTGGGAGGTGCATGCTACCAGCTGTTCAAAATGGCGACAGCTTGTCCATCAAGCTCCATCACACTTTGAGTCTCAACGTCTTAATGATGAGGCAGAGTGACGGCAGAGAAGGAAAGAAAAGGAAGCAAATCCTGCACTCTGGATCCCAATAACCCATCTTGCCCCGTGTGCCCAAAGATCAGTGTGTCAAAAATTGGCCTATTCAGTCACATGAAGGCCCATGGCAGAAACTCGGGAACTCAAATAGATGTCACCTTCAAATCGAGGAACAGCCGACGATGATTGGTATAGATAGAAGATTAAATAACAGACAGGCAGTTGGCAGTCTGAAAGCAGTGGAGTGCTGCAAGGAACAGTGCTGTGGCCTCAGCTATTTACAATCTATATTCATGACTTAGACAAAGAGACAGAGAATAATGTATCTAATGGCTAATTATACAAAGCCAGGTGGCAATGTAAATTGTAAATAGCATGTTAGCCTTTATTGCAAGGGAATTGGAGGATAAGCAAGCCTAGTTACAATTGTACAGGGTTTTGGCGAGACCACACCTGGAATACTGTGTGTAGTTTTGGTCTCCATATTTAAGGAATGATATACTTGCCTCGAGGTGGTACAGCGAAGGCTTACTAGATTAGTAACTGGGGTGAGAGGGTTGTCCTAGGATGAGATGCTGAGTAAATTGGGCTTATATTCTCTGGAGTGTAGTCGAATGAGAGGTGATCTCATTAAAACATGAAAGATTCTGAATGGGCTTGATAGGACAAACATGGACAGGTAGTTTCCCCTGGCTGTGGAATCTAGAGCACCACTGCACAGCTTCAGAATAAGGAGTCAATCATTTAGAAATGAGATGAGTTCACTGAAAGGGTTGTGAATCTTTGGAATTCTCTATCCCAGAGGGTTGTAGATGCTCCATCATTGAACATGTTCAAGGTGGGATAGACAGATTTTTGGTGTCTCAGGGAATCGAGGGATATGGGGAGTGGGCGGGAAAGTGGATTTGAGGCAGATTAACCATAATTATATTGAATTGTGGAGCAGGCTCGAGGGACCTTATGGTCCAGTCCTGCTTCTATTTCTTATGCTCTTATTGTAAGCAATGTAGAGGGGAGCATAAGATTACAATAAAAAATATCACTGGGTTAAGTGAATGGACAAAACTGTGGCAAATAGATTTCAGTGTTGGCAAAAGTGAAGTCACCCACTTTGGAGTTGAAAAGGTGGTAACAAGGACTTTGTAAATGATGAAAAGCTAGAAACAGTGGAGATCCAAAGGGACATCACATACACAGATTGTTCAAATGCCATGTATAGGTACAGAAAAGAATTAAAAAGGCCAATGGAATTCTGGCCTTTATATCTAGAGGACTAGAATACGATGGGGGAGAAGTCAGGCTTCAATTATACAAAGCCCTGGTTAGACCAACACCTGGAGACACTGTGAGCAGTTCTGGGCACCACACCTTAGGAAGGATATGTTGGCCTTGGGGGGAGTGCAGTGTAGAATCGCCAGAATGATATCTGGACTGCAAAGGTTAAATCACAAGATTACGCAAATGAGGGTTGTATTCACAGGAATTTATAAGGATAAGGTGTGATTTACCAAGGCTGTCAAGATACTTATGAGAACAGATGAGGTAGATAGAGAGTAACTCTTTCCGCTGGTTGGTGAACCTAAGACTCGGGGTTTCAACCTACAAATGGAGCCAGTGAAATTAGGGGCAGAATTTAATGCCCTCCCCATGGCAAGTTAGTAGTGGGGGCATTTAATTGGGCAAGAGGGAGATGGGTGGGGATGCTATAATGTTCCTGCCTCCACCCCAATTATGTCCATGATGGGAAGGCCTGTGCTCGGCCTTCCAATTGAAACCCTTAAGTGGCAAATTAATGGACATTTAAGGATTTCATCCCACCACTGCTGTTATTCATCGAGTGACAGGTGGGGACTTGCCATGTGGGAAGCCTGAAAAGTAAACACTGGTGTGTTTGCTTGAGGGCTCCCGGGGGGTCCCTCATTCAAAAGCACTCAGCACCTGATCGAGTGCACAGCATTGAGAAGGTGTGGGGTGTAATGAGAGCTGCCTCCTGCCCTTGCTGCTGACCCTCCTCCCCATGACACCTCCTCCGCCACCCTACTCCTGCCATCACTCACCTCTGGCCTGGGATTCAGTGACGATACTACTGGCAGCAGCTACCATTTCCCTGGTGGTGTTACCATTCAATAGAGGCCAGCAGCTCTCGGCAGGCAGGAGTTCTGCCCTGGGATCCTTGATCCCTGTGCAATTATCAGGGCCCATAGCACTTGCAGTATCCAGTGCCGGAAGCCGTTTCTTGATATCACATGGAGTGAATAGAAATGGCTGAAGACTGGCATCTGTGATGCTGGGGACTTCCAGAGGAGGCTGAGATGGATCATCCACTCGGCACTTCTGGCTGAAGATTGTAGGAAATGCTTCAGCCTTATCTTTGCACTGGTGCTGGGCTTCCCCCATCATTGAAGGTGGGGATATTTGTGGAGCCTCCTCCTCCTCCAGTGAGTTGGTTAATTATCCAGCTCCGTTCACGACTGGATGTGGCAGGACTGCAGAGCTTAGACAATTCTGTTGGTTGTGGAATCACCTAGCTCTGTCTATCATTTGCTGCTTCTGCTGTTTGGCATGCAAGTAGTCCTGTGTTGTAGCTTCACCAGGTTGACTCCTCATTTTAGGTATGCCTGGTGCTGCTCCTGGCATGCCTTCCTGCACTCTTCGTTGAACCAGGGTTGATCCCTGGTTTGATGGTGATGGTAGAGTGGGGGATATGCCGGGCCATGAGGTTACAATTATGGTTGAGTACAATTCAGCTGCTGCTGATGGCCCACAGTGCCTCATGGATACCCAGTCTCGAGTTGCTATATCTGTTCAAAATCTAACCCATTTGGCACGGTGGTAGCGCCAAATAACATGATGGAGGGTATTGTCAATGTTGCAGATGGGAAATCGTCTCCAGAAGGAATATGCGGTGGTCACTCTGCCAAGACTGTCATGGACAGATGCATCTGCGGCAGGCAGGTTGGTGAGAATGAGGTCAAGTATGTTTTTCCCTCGTGTTGGTTCATTCCCTCATCATCTGCCGCAGACCCTGTCTAGCAGCTGTGTCCTTTTGGACTCGGCTAGCTCAGTCTATAGTGGTGCTACCGGGCCACTCTTGGTGATGGACATTGATGTCCCCCACCCAGAGAACATTCTGCACCCTTGCCACCCTCAGTGCTTCCTCCAAATGGTGTTCAACATGGAGGAGCACTAATTCATCAGCTGAGGAAGGGCGGTACATGGTAATCAGCAAGCTTCTTTGTCCATGTTTGACCTGATGCCATGAGACTTCATGGGGTCCGGAGACAATGTTGAGGACTCCCAGGGCAACTACCTCCTGACTGTTTACCACTGTGCTGCCACTTCTGCCAGGGCCACTCAGCTCCTGACCTCATTACAGCCTTGGTTCAAACATGGACAAAAGAGCTGAACTCCAGAGGTGAGGTGAGAGTGACTGCCCTTGACATCAAGGCAGCATTTAACTGAGTGTGGCATCAAGGAGCCCCAGCAAAACTGAAGTCAATGGGAATCAGGGTAAAAGCTCTCCACTGACTGGAGTCATACGTAGCACAAAGGAAAATAGTTGTGCTTGTTGAAGGTCAGTCATTTCAGCTCCAGGACATCACTGCAGGAGTTCCTCAGAGTAGTGTCTTTGGCCCAACCATCTTCAGCTGCTTCATCAATGACCTTTCTTCCGTCATAAGGTCAGAAGTAGGGATGTTCGCTGATGATTGCACAATGTTCAGCACCATTCGAGACTCCTCAGATACTGAAGTGGTCCATGTCCAAATGCAGCAAGACCTGGACAATATCCAGGCTTGGGCTGATGAGTGGCGAGTAACATTTGCGCCACACAAATGCCAGGCAATGATCATCTCCAACAAGAGAGAATCTAACCATCGTCCCTTGACATTCAATAGCATTACCATCACTGAATGCCCCACTATCAACCTCCTGGTGGTTACCATTGACCAGAAACTGAACTGGACTAGCCATATAAATACTGTGGCTACAAGAGCAGGCCAGAGGCTGGGAATTCTGCAGCGAGTTACTCACCTCCTGACTCCCCAAAGTCTGTCCACTGTCTACAAGGCACAAGTCAGGAGTGTGATGGAATGCTCGCCAAATGCCTGGATGAGTGCAGCTCCAACAACACTCACGAAGCTTGACACCATCCAGGACAAAGCAGCCTGCTTGATTGGCAGCCCTGCCACAAACATTCACTCCCTCTACCACTGACGAACAATAGCAGCAGTGTGTACTATCTACAAGATGTACTGCAAAACCTCACCAAGGCTCCTTAGACAGCACCATTCAAATCCATGACCTCTACCAACTAGAAGGACTAGGGCAGCAGATGCATGGGAACACCACCACCTCTAAGTCACTCGCCATCCTAACTTTGAAATATACCGCCGTTCCTTCACTGTCGCTGGGTCAAAAACTCCTCCCGAACAGTGGGTCTACCTACACCACATGGACTGATGACAGCTCACCACCACCTTCTCGAGGGCAATAAGGGATGGGCAATAAGTGCTGGTCTAGCCAGTGATGATCACATCCCATGAAAGAATTCTTAAAAACAACCGTGGCTGTCCAGTTAAGTGCCTGAGGGTCACCAGTGGGTCTTCCATAAAAGAGGTCGAGACCAATGTCAACTCCATTAAATACCACCTTGAGAAACATGTCAATATGCAAAAGCTGGTAGAAGTCTGGAACTCTCCTTTGGCAATCATAGAAGTACCACAGCGCAAAAGGAAGCCGTTCTGGCCGACATGTCCGTTGGGATCCCTGGAAGAGCAGCTCACCAAGTCCCACTCCTCACCTTTTTACTGTGGCTCTGCAACTTTCCCACTCCAGGTGATGAGCAAATTCCCTTCTGAAAAACTTACTTGAACCTGTCTCCACCACACTTTCAGGCAGTGCATTCCAGGTCTTAACCACTTGATTGACCGTGTCTGCCCACAATCTTAGACAGTGCATTCCAGATCCTAACCACTCGATTGACCCTGTCTCCACCACACTCTCAGGCAGTGCATTCCAGACCCTAACCATTCGATTGACTCTGTCTGCCCACAATCTTAGGCAGTGTATTCCAGATCCTAAACACTCAATTGACCCTATCCCCACCACACTCATTGCATTCCAGATTCTAACCACTCGACTGATCCTGTCTCCACCACATGCTGAGATAGTGCATTCCATATACTAACCACTCGATTGACCGTGTCTCCACCACATGCTCACGCTGTGCATTCCAGATCCTAACAATTCAATTGACCCTGTCTCCACCACACTCATGCAGTCCATTCCAGATCCTAACCACTAGATTGACCCTGTCTCCACCACATTCAGTCAGTGCATTCCAGACCGTAACCACTCTACTGGCCCTGTCTCCTCCACACTCTTAGGGAGTGCATTTGAGACCCCAACCAGTCGATTGACCCTGTCTCCACCACACTCTCAGGGAGTGCATTCCTGATCTTAAGCACTCGATTGACCCTGTCTCCAACACACTCTCAGGCGTTCATTCCTGATCGTAACCAGTCCATTGACCCTGTCTCCTCCACACACTCAGTGCATTCTAAACCCTAACCAATCATTTTAACCTGCCTTCACCACATTCTCATGAAGTAGAATACAGATCCTTACCATTTGTTTCACCCAGTCTCCTCCATACTTTCAGTCAGTGCATTACAAATCATAACCGCTCGACAGATCCTGTCTCCACCACACTCTCAGACAGTGCATTCCAGATCCTAACCACTCGATTGACCCTGCCACCACCACACTCTCAGGCAGTGCATTCCATGTCCTAACCACTGGATTGACCTTCTCTCCTCCACACTCTCACATTATGTATTCCAGACATTAACCACTTGATTGACCCTGTCTCCACAACACACTCAGTCAGTGCATACCAGACCCCAACCACTCGATTGACCCTGACTGCACAACACACTCAGTCAGTGCATACCAGACCCCAACCACTCGATTGACCCTGACTGCACAACACACTCAGTCAGTGCATTCCAGACCCCGAACACTCGATTGGCCCTCTCTCCACCACACTTTCAGGCAGTGCATGCCAGATCATAACC
Source organism: Cetorhinus maximus (assembly GCF_964194155.1). Lineage (NCBI taxonomy): Eukaryota > Metazoa > Chordata > Chondrichthyes > Lamniformes > Cetorhinidae > Cetorhinus > Cetorhinus maximus. The sequence continues at coordinate 51,533,981 of NC_135883.1, forward strand.
GCTAGATTGACCCTGTCTCCTCCACATTCTCATGTTGTGTATTCCAGACATTAACCACTTGATTGATCCTGTCTCCGCCACACTCTCAGACAGTGCATTCCAGGTCCAAGCCACTCAATTGACCCTGTCTCCTCCACACTCTGCGGCAGTGCATTCGAGACCCCAACCAGTCGATTGACCCTGTCTCCACTACACTCTGTCAATGCATTCCAGACCCTCACCACTCAATTGACCCTGCCTCCACCACAATCTCAGGCAGTGCATGCCAGATCCTAACCACTCGATTGACCCTGTCTCCACCACACTCTCAGTCAGTGCGTTCCAGACCCTCACCACTCGATTGACCCTGCCTCCACCACACTCTGCGGCAGTGCATTCGATACCCCAACCACTCAATTGACCCTGTCTACACCACACTCTCAGGGAGTGTATTCCTGATCCTAACCAGTCCATTGACCCTGTCTCCTCCACACGCTCAGACAGTGCATTCTAAACCCTACCCAATCGTTTTACCTTGCCTTCACCACATTCTCATGAAGTAGAATACAGATCCTTACCACTTGTTTCACCCAGTCTCCTTCACACTCTCAGACAGTACATTCCAGATCCCAACCTCTCGATTGAACCCGTCTCCACCACATCTCATGCATTGCATTCCAGACACTAATCACTCACTTGACCCTGCCTCCACCGGACTCTTTGGCAATGGATTCCAGACACTAACCAGTCAATTGACCTTGCTTGCACCACCCTAGCATGCAGTGCATTCCTGATCCTAACCACTCGATTGACCCTGTCTCCACCACATTCTCAGACAGTGCATTCCAGACCATAACTACTTGATTGATCCTGTCTCCACCACCCTCTCTAGCAGTGCATTGTAGATCTGAACCACTTGATTGACCCTGTCTCCAACACACTCTGTCAGTGTGTCTCCACCTCACTCTCAGGCATTTCATTCCAGACCCTAACCATTCAATTGACCCTTTTTCTACCGCAATCTCAGGCAGTGCATTCCAGATCCTAACCACTCAATTGATCCTTTCTCCACCACACTCACTGCAGCGCATTCCAGATCCTAATCACTCGATTAATCCTGCCTCCAGCATATCTCAGGCAGTTCATTCCAGATCCTAACCACTCACTTGATCCAGCCTCCACCACACTCTCAGGCAGTGTATTCCAGACCCGAACCACTCGATCGGCCCTGCCCCACCACACTCAGACAGTGCATTCCAGGCCCTGACCACTCGATTGACCCTGTCTCCACCACACTCTCAGACAGTGCATTCCAGGCCCTGACCACTCGATTGACCCTGTCTCCACCACACTCTCAGGCAGTGCATTCCACGTCCCAAGCACTTAATTCAGCCTGTCGCCACCACGCTCTAAGGTATATGCATTCAAGATCCGAACCACTCGATCGACCCTGCCCCACCACACTCTCAGACAGTGCATTCCAGATCCCAACCATTCGATTGACCCTGTCTCCACCACACTCTCAGGCAGTGCATTCCAGGTCCTACCCACTTGACTGACCCTGCCTATACCATACTCTCAGTCAGTGCATTCCAGACCCTAACCAATCATTTTACCCTGCCTTCACCACATTCTCATGAAGTAGAATAGAGACCCTTGTCACTCGATTCACCCAGTCTCCTCCATACTCTCAGACAGTGCATTACAAATCCTAACCACTCGATTGATCCTGCCTCCACCACACTCTCAGACAGTGCACTCCAGACCATAACCTCTCGACTGACCCTGTCTCCACCACACTCACATGCAGTGCATTCCAGACACTAACCACTGACTTGACCCTGCCTCCATTGGACTCTCTGGCAGTGGATTCCAGACACTCACCAGTCGATTAACCTTGCTTGCACCACCCTATCATGCAGTACGTTCCTGATCCTAACCACTCAATTCGCCCAGTTTCCACCACACACTCAGACAGTGCCTTCCTGATACTAACCACTTGATTGGCCCAGTCTCCACCACACTTTCAGACAGTGCATTCCGGATTCGAACCATTTGATTGATCCTGTCTCCATCATCCTCTCTGGCAGTGCATTCCAGACCCTAACCACACGATTGATCCTGTCCATACCACACTCTCTGGCAGTGCATTGTAGTTCCGAACCACTCGATTGACCCTGTCTCCAACACACTCTCAGGCATTGCATTCCAGACCCTAACCACTCGATTGACCCTGTCTCCAACACACTCTCAGGCAGTGCATTCCAGACCCTAACCACTCGATTGACCCTGTCTCCAACACACTCTCAGGCAGTGCATTCCAGATCCTAACCACTCAATTGACCCTGTCTCCACCACACACTTAGGCAGTGGATTCCAGGTCCTAAACACTTGATTGATCCAGTCTCCACCACACTCTCATGTAGTGCATTTTAGACCTTAACTGCTTGATTCATACTGCCTCCACCATACTCTTAGGCAGTGCATTCCTGATCCTAACCACTCGAGTCACACTGCCTCCACCTCCTTCTCAATCAGTGCATTCCTATCCCTAACCACTTTACTGATCCTGTCTCCACCACACTCTCAGGCAGTGCATTTGAGACACCGACTAGTCGATTGACCCTGTCTCCACCACACTCTCAGACAGTGCATTCCAGACAATAACAATTTTCATAATCACAGAATCACACAGTGCAGAAGAGGCCCTTCATCCCATCGAGTCTGCACCGACACGTGAGATACACCTGACCTACCTACCTAATCCCATTTACCAGCACTTGGCCCATAGCCTTGAATGTTATTCCAGTTATTCCACTCGATTGACCCTGTCTCCCCAATACTCTCCGGCAGTGCATTCCAGATCCTAACCCCTTGATTGACCCTGTCTCCACCAGACTCTCAGACAGTGCATGCCAGACCCTAACCACTCGATTTACCCTGTCTCGTCCACACTCTCAGTGCATTCCAGACCCTATCCACTTGACTGACCCTGGTTCCAATACACTCTTGGACAGTGCATTCCAGACCCCACCCACTCGATTGTCCCTGTGTCCACCACACACTCAGGCAGTGGATTCCAGACCCTAACCAGTCGATTGCCCTTGCCTGCACCACCCTATCGCGCAGTGCATTCCAGGTCCTAACCAATCGATTGGCCCTGTCTCCACCACATTCTCAGGCAGTGCATTCCAAACACTAACCAGTTGATTGACCCTGTCTCCACCACACTTTCATGTAGTGCATTTTAGACATTAACCACTCGATTGTCCCTGTCTCCACCACACTCTCAGGCAGTGCATTGCAGATCCTAACCGCTCGATTGACCCTGCCTCCACCACACTCTCGGATAGTACATTCCAGACCCCAACCAATCAATTCACCCTTCCTCCACTACATTCTCAGACAGTGCATTTCAGCTCCTAACCACTTGATTGACCCTGTCTCCACTGTACCCTCAGGCAATGTATTCCAGACCCTAACCACTCAATTCACTCTGCCTCCAGCACACTCTCAGGTAGTGCATTCCATATCCTAACCACTTGATTGACCCTGTCTCCACTGCACTTTCAGACAGTGCATTCCAGGCCCCAGCCACTCAATGGATCCTGTCTCCACCATACACTCAGACATTGCATTCTAGATCCTAACCACTCGATTGACCATGTCTCCACCACACTCTCAAGCAGTGCATTCCTTGTCCCAGCCACTCAATTGGAGCAGGCGAAGCTGCATAGAAGGCCAGCAATAAGCTGGGATAAAGGAGAGATTGCCAGTGATGTCATGAGCAAAAGGACAAAGGAGTGTTAATGGTAGTGGCACTTTCTAAAGGAGTTGCTGATGATGACCTTTTTTCAATAATCATTTTAATTTTTGTATTTTGTCCACTTATTTTTATTTTTATTTATTTTCAACTTTATTCATTGTTTTATCCCCACCTTATATCCTGTTTTTATATTTTTTTCCACCATTGCCCCCTCCCCCCCACCCCACCCCTACAAGGGCCATCTGTTCACGTTGTTCTTTTCAGAGTGCTTACCCTTGTCCTGCTGTTATCACATTTTGCTTTCTGACCTTAGTGCCACCATCAGCACCTCCTCTAGCCAGCACCACTATCATTAACACCCCTTTGTTCTTTTATCCATGACATATTTGTCAATCTCTCCTTTGCCCCCACCTATCGCTGGCCTTCTATCGAGCTTCAGCTGGTCCACCCCCCTTAAACAGTATAAATTTCATCACATTTTTACTTCTCTTTAGCTGTGAAGGAGAGTCATATGTACTCGAAACGTTAACTCTGTCTTTCTCTCCACAGATGCTGTCAGACCTGATGAGTTTTTCCAGCTTTTTCTGTTTTTGTTTCAGATTTCCAGCATCTGCAGTATTTTGCTTATAACCTTTGGTATGGATGGGTAGTGGTGGAAACTAAGATAGAACACGATTCAATAGGTTCCCATCCCTTTTTAGCTAGCTGATACTCAGCGTTTAATGTATTAAACATTAAACATTACCTCTTTGCCATTCTTGCTTTGTTTATATATATGCTTTGTTTAGTGCTAGCCAGTCAACCTTTCCTCCCCACTCGGGGTGGGGAGTGGATGATATGACCTAAGCAGTGTTGAGCGCAAAGCAGGCAGGATAATTGTGGTAATTGCAGTGCAGAAAACAGCTCAAAAGTAAGAGGCATCTTTACATCTGTAACTTCAGGTGAGTGCCTTTTGCCTATAACAAGGCCCCAATGGATATTTTGTGAGGCATGTCTCCTAGTTATTGCGTTAATACTGCAGGTACTCATTTCATCCATACAAATACCCTGACTGAAACAAAGGGGATTAGTCATTTCAATTAATTTGCACACAACTGTCAATCATCCGAACAACTCCAACTCCAAGGGAATAGTCTAGGAACTTACTGTACCTAACTGGAAAGTTACAGGCATTATACCTGGAAACTAATGGCACAGAAATAGATGGAAGAAATGAGCCTTCATTTCCAAAGGCAAAGGAATGCCTTCTGGTTTGCATTTGAGAAATTTCCAGACAACTCTTTCAAAAATCACCTTGTCTTCCTCCTGGCTTTGAAGTTGACAATTCTGCATGATTTGTTTCTCATCCCAGGTAACAAACAATATACTTATTATATACACTTAACAAAGAACGAAAGGGAAGCAATCGAAAATAGAGACATGCCGTCAAATCTTTTCATCTTGCACTCATCAGGACAGAAAAAAGAATATCAGATCTCAATTGGAACAACCATATACTGCATGAGAAATTGTGGTTCCCTTTGAGATTTGATATTCTTGTGATTCTGTCCTGATGAGTGCAAGACGAAAAGCTTCGACAGCATGTCTCTTTTTTCAGCAATACTCAGGTTCTGTATTACCAAACAACTAAAAGAAGTAATGTTCCCCTGTCACCCCTGTACTCTCTGCCTACAGTGGCTTCCAGCCGAACAGTGCCTCGACTTTTAAAATTCTCATCCTTGTTTGCAAGTCCCTCCATGGCCTCACCCCACTGTATCTCTGTGATCTCCACTAGCCCCACAACCCTCCAAGATCTCTGCACTCACCTAATACCACCTCTTCAGAACTCCCAATTTTAATCACTCCACCACTGGTGGCCATGCATTCAGCATCCTGAGCCCTAAGCTCTGGAATTCTCCCCTAAACCTCTCTGCCTTGCTTTTCCTATTTAAGACAAATCTACCTCTTGGTCACCTGGCCTAATATCTTCCTATGTGGCTCAGTGTCATATTTAGTTTGATAGCAGTCCTGTGAAATGTCTTTGGGAGTTTTATTCTGTTAAAGCTGTTATATAAATACAGGTTGTTTTTATTGTACCAATAGAGGCATTAAACAGCCTAAGAGCTGTTGATCATAGGTCTCTGATCTGCTATGTGGTGTGAACATCCTCCCATCTCAGCTGAATCCCTCAGATAAGTACTTTCTGTGTCCTTTTTCCCATCTGGTTGCAGTTTATCAGTCTGAACATTTCAGCATGGGCACAAATATTTCCCACATGCTATGCTGCACAAAAACCTTTGCACTCATCACTGAAGGAGATCAAGTAAAATTCACTAATATGAACACCATTTTGTTCAAAGTTATCTGGATTTCTTTGAATACCGAATATCAAATTAAGTAAAGGCTGAATAATTCTTTCAAAATGATGTTCAGTTGCCAGCATACTTCTGGCTCATATTGGTTTTGTTATGTTAATCTTATTTGCATCTAAGCATGGTTTTAATTTGTTTTGTTAACCTTCATGTGTGAAACATTTATTTCTTTCCCTTCATATGTTTTGTGTTGCTTGCATTTACATTAATTTCCTGTCAGTATTATTTGGATTTTCTTTTACTTTGCACCTCTCCCCTGTTTGTGTTTTAGTTCATCATTCATTCGCGAGCTTCTGTGTGTCAGCTGTATGAATGGGGAGGATGAGGAGGAACAGAGACCTAAGGCTAAGCCTGTGAAACCCAAAAACCTGCCTAACCAACAGACCATAGTTACAGACACACGACCACTGCCTAAGACCATTGAGAAGGAGGCCAATGATTACTGCACCTTTGACATAGAAGAGTTGGCTCTCGGTACACTCTCAGAGAGAGTTGGAAGCATAGAAACTGTTAGCATCACAAGTACATGCAGTGATGCACTTTCAGAAAAGAAGGGTAAAAAAAGGTTAATCAAAAGACAACATAAAGTACCTAAAACATTTTAAAAGCTTTTCAGATTTCAATGTATCTACAGTTTCATAATAAAATTTAAATTGCTTAGTAAAAAACAACTTTTTTAAAAAAGTCTGAAAGTTTGTTTTGTGACAAACTGAGGTTAATGTGGCATTAAAAGGGGCACTGTCATCTGCTAAGAGATCACACGACTTTGCAGTTCATTAACAAAGAAATGCACAACTAAATCATCATTGGGACAATTACCTGACCATGATATCGGTCCTATCTGCCACCAAAAAATGATTTCTGTAGATTGACATACCAACCTGGAAAATCACACTACAAGGGCAGCAATGGGAGTGTGTAAGCTATGGCTGAAAACTAATCTGGATTTCGGATCTATCCTTTTGGGCAAAACAGTTTACATAACAAAATTAAATGTCCCAAATGCAGCAACAGTGCCCCTTGGAACAATGTGAGCATTTTTCTTCAAGTAAATATGGTTTTAAAGAAAGCTGTATGTGGTTTCTTTCTCACTCAAACTTGGAAATCTGCTTTTCAACATCCATTAATTTGGATAAATTTCACATGTTTCAACATAGTTTGCATTGCTGGTTCACCTTTATATTGGATTGCACACTTCAATATCCAAGTAAAATAGTTTTCCTACCCATTGCCATTGCAATTTGTGAGGGGCATTTATTTCACAGTTTGACGGATGTTCATTTGACATTCAACTCCATTTGGTATATTCTCCTGAAACTGGTTGTAAGCATCAATAATACTTTTTAAAACAAAAACAGAATTACCTGGAAAAACTCAGCAGGTCTGGCAGCATCGGTGGAGAAGAAAAGAGTCGACGTTTCGAGTCCTCACGACCCTTCAACAGAACTGTTTCTGTTTTTGTTTTGGATTTCCAGCATCCGCAGTAGTTTTTTGTTTTTATAATAATACTTTTTATATTGGTTGATTTGTAGATTGGCTCACCTATACTCATAAACATTTTGAACTTTCTCCATTTGTACATCGTGAAAAAATCTAATCAAATGAGTTAATACCGTTTTCCTTACCCTGCTTATTTTTGGTGAATTTTGTATTCTGTTATGATAAAGAATTTTAGCATTGAGAAATGGATCATGTTCTTACAGGATTGTGTCAGCACCAAGTATGGCAAGGTTAGATGAAGAATAAAGTTCGGTTACAACTCCAGGCCTCTTAATCCAGCAGTGTGACATTTTTCTGCCCCAAACCTGTAATTCTGTGGCATTTTTACTCCAGTGCTTGTTATTCAAAATACTCCACTTTCCATTGAGAATACGTGCATTGATTAAAATGAGGGATTTAAAAGAAGAAACAAATCTTGTAACTAAAGGAAGCTCTGAGTCAAATTTTCTCATGATTTCACCAGCCCTGTAACTGCAATGAGGGAGACGTACCATACAGTGGCTCCATTGAAAGAAATGGGCTCATGACAGACCAGCTGAACTGGAATCATCCAGTCTAAACAAAGCATGACTTGACATTAACCCCTTTTCTGCTGAAAATATGAATTATATTTTAATGTGAGCTTTCTTTGAAGCAAAAGTGTAGCCCGACCAGAACAAAACGCTGCAGATGCTGGAAATCTGAAAGAAAAACGGAGAGTGCTGGAAACACTCAGCAGTTCTGGCAGTGTTTGTGGGGAGAGAAACAGAGCTAACAGCCAGAATCTTCTGTTCTAGAGCTTAAGTTCAGTAGGGAGCGTGGAAATGCAGTGATTTCTGCTGGGGGATGGATGGCTGACCATGCACGATCTTGCACTGTTCAACTCATTAAATAGGCACCTGCGAGGTGCTCGCCGATTCTCACAGGGGTAGGCAGAAAGTCGCTGTCCCTGCCACTACCTCATGGGGTTGCAGGTCTGGCCACCAATTTAAAGGACACCTGGTCAGCCTGCATTATCCCTTCTACCTTTGCCTGGCCTCTGCTCCACCCTTCCCCACTAACCCTTCCTCCCTTCCTTGGTCACCCTCCATGCAACTTGCACTGTCACCACCTGGTCTCAGGTATAGGCTGATATTTGCAGATGCCCCTCAAAGAGGACAATGCAGTGGCAATTCACTGTTAATCATGGAAAAAGTCAACTTACCAGGTGCACACCCCTTATATACAGTCATAAAAGTGAACATTCCAATTTCTCACTGGCGGGGAACTTAATTTGGAGGGAGAACTTAATTCTGGTGAGCTGGCTTTTTAATGAGCATGCATGACATGGTAATGCACGTAAAAGGGCTTCTCGACATTGTCCATCAGGAAGCTCGGCCCGCCTTTAAAATCCTGAGAACTTAATTGCTAAAGTTCATCTGGCCATCGGGCAACTGATTTCTGGCCTTCCACCAAATTAAGCTCCCCTGCTGCTGGGACTGGAAGAGTTGCCCAACATTTCAGTTTTGTTGAAAAGCCACAGACCTGAAATGTTAACTCTGTTTCTCTCCACAGAGGCCACCAAAGTTGCTGAGTATTTCCAGCATTTTCTGGAGCCTAACATTTTTTTTAATGGTTCTGGGATGGAAGGTGATTGATATGCTAATGAGAGCATGGTTTCAACAGGTACTCAAAAGGACGCCTTACACTCCCTGTATTGGAAAACTCCCAATCCCTTTCTGTTTAGAGATTAAGAAATGAAGAAAATAGGTTGTTTAACTGAGAGAGGCCTTGGAGCAGGCAGGCATCAAAGGGAGTCCAAGACATGGAATGCTAGAAAGAAGAGATAGAAAGTTAGTTTGAAGTTGAACAAGGCATCCCAATGAACTAGAGAAGCACAGCATTGGTAATCATTTTACTTTAGTATGTGAAGACATGTGACATTGATTGAAATAAACAGATCTGGTGATAGCTGTGGCTCTGTATGCTTACCTGTAGGAAATAAATCAGCTCAAAGAGTGTTATCTCACTAACTGTTTACTCAGTCCACTTTTAGGGTAGAAATGAGCAGTTTAAAGACTTGAATAGCCACCTCTGAGTTATTCTATCCTATGATTAGAAACAGGGCAATGTGAATCAATTCCAATAAAAGTAAGATGCTCAGACCACAATAACATTGACTGACATCACTGAATCCAAAGTGATATTTATGACATACCCAAACCATGCTTCTACCAACATAAACTGGAGAAAACAAAATAAGATCATAAAAGATAGGAGCAGGAGTAGCCCATTCAGCCCCTCAACCCTGTTCCACCATTGAACACAATCTTACCTGATCTTCAGCTTCAACTCCACTTTCCCACCCACTCTCCAAATCCTTTCATCCCCTGAGAGACCAAAAATCTGTCTATCCTAACCTTAAATATATACAACGATGCAGCAGCTACAATCCTTTGGGGTAGGGAATTCCAAAGATTCATAATCCTTTGAGTGAAGAAATTTCTCCTCATCTCAGTCCTAAATGATCAACCCCTTATCCTGAGACTGTGTTCCTGTGTTCTAGATCCTGCAGCCAGGAGAAACAACCTCTCAGTGTCTACCCTGTCAAGCCCCTTCAGAATCTTGTTTGTTTCAATGAGATCACCTCACAGTCTTCTAAAGTCTAGAGAACATACACCCAATTTACTCAGCCTCTCATCATAGGAAACCCCCCACATCCCAGGGACCAATCTAGTGAACCTTGGCTGTACCACCTCCAATGCAAAAATATCCCTCCTTAAATATGGAGGCTAAAACTTCACACAGTATTCCAGGTGTGGCCTCACCAAAACTTATACAATTCTACAAGACATAATCCTCCTGGAATTTCTAACTATTTTAAATAATATTCACACAAATAAAAATTATGCATCTATTGTGTAGCAAAATAAACCAATAGAAACAAGAAAACCTGGTTCTCACTCGGAGCTCACCAGACCATTTTCATTTCTCTCCTGTGCTGGAATGAAGCTCATTTTTTTCAGTTGTCTGTTTAACCAAGAAACGGGAGTCTGAATTCTCGTGGGGTTAGAGAGGGTCTCTGTTTTAGTCAAAATGGCACCAGAGCCCTGTTTCCGGAAGTCCTTCCCCTCCCCATCGAACCTGGCACCCACCATTTTTGCCGGGGTTAGGGGAAATCGGGTGCGGGTTGCAGTTTCCACATATCCATGATTCATGGAGGCAGCAGCACATGTAAATGTTCAGCTGCCTTCAAACAAATCCAATTTTCATTAGTGGGACGTACAAAACACAACTTGTGGACTTTTACTTTTCAGGTGAATGTCTAAGCTTACTGGAGATCTTTGGAAAATTAGGGTACCTTTTTGGTTGGGTCCAGGGACACCTTTGGGAGATATCAGGTGCCCTTTGGGATTATTAATGAATTTTTACACACATGAATGTGCGTAAATTGTTAATGAATTTTTACACAAACTCATTGGAGCTGTCAAGTTGTCAAGGCATTTAAATCTCATTGGAATCGTCAAAATGCCAAGATATTTAAATCTCCTGCCCTTTAAATTTAAAGAAACCCAATCAGCAGTTTAAAAAATTTGTACTTAATATTTCAAATATTAAAAAAAACCTCCTTCAATTACTTAATCCCCTATAGAACAGACGTTTCCTTCAAATACTATCTGCTGACATAAGCCAGGGGGTTATCATTATGGGATTTATGCTGTTTGACTGATGCAACCTATCATTATCAGAGTGGGGTCCCTGTCAGTTCACAGTTTAATTGACAGCTCCAAGCTGCTATAAAGTCTTTGATGTGGGGTTATGAATACAAATGTTTGTATTTACAAGAGTTTAAGTAGTTGAAGGAAATGTTTGTTTTTTTAAGAGATTAAGTACTTGAAGGAGTTTTTTTAAAAATATTCAATCATGGGATGTGGGCACTGCTGGCCAGGTCAGCATTTATTGCCCATCCTTAATTGCTCTTGAGAAGGCGATGGTGTGCTGCTGCCTTGAACTGCTACAGTCCATGTGGTGTCGGAACATCCATAGTAGTAAGGGAGTTCCAGCTTTTTGAAGCAGTGACAGTGAAGGAACGGTGATATATCGCCATGTCAGGATGATGTGTGACTTTAAGTGGAACTTGCAAGTGGTGGTGTTCCCATGTGTCTGCTGCTCTTGTCCTTTTGAGTGGTAGAGGTCGTGGGTTTGGAAGGTGCTATCAGAAGATAATAAATGATTAAGCAGTTGAAGGAATTGAAATGTAGTGAATGGGCTTTTATTCAATGGAGTGTTTTATTTTTATATAATGAAGTCATCAATAAAAACACGTTTAATTTATTTCATCTCAGCGTGGCTTCTGAGGTCTGCCCCTAGTGAGTTGGAGGGTACAAGGTCAAAGGGTGGTGGGTGTGGGGGGCATGGGTTGGCATGAGTTTACACTAAATTAACATAGGGGCTATAAAGGGTCATGGGGGTGGGTAGAGGGGCATAGGTTGTCATGGATGGTACATGAGGTGGGTTTGGGGCATGAGTTGGCATGGATAGGGCGTGGGGAGTGTCTGAAGGGGTAAGGGGGTGTGAGGGGCGAGGGCTAAAAGGCTGTTTTGTTTTATTTTTTCTTCCAAATCCCGGAACACTGAGGTGGGCCTCTCACGCACGCTGCCTCTGCACTGTTTCTGGGGGGCGGTGGGCCAGACCCCTGTTAATCCCATCCCCCAGCCCCCCAGAATAAAAATTAGAGACATCCGAGGCAGTTTCTCAGGAGTCATGTTTGCGGAGTCAGCACTTCCTGAACTCTGAGCTCCTGGCGCGAGAGTATTTGTTTTCATTTTGAATCTTTGAAATTAATTATCATTGAATAATCTGTTGATTCTATAGTTTAATAAATCCAGGAATGAATAAATCCTTAAATTAAAGTTTTGATGTCCAGAATTCTAAGTCTTTCTCAAGACCTCATAACTGTGGACGTTACTTGCCTCACTTACTCTTCTGTTCCCCCTACAATGTGCAGCTTTTGCAAAGTTGATCTATTGTCTAACCTTTTCAACCTTGACATTTTGTAGCATGAACTTTCACCTTGGCTTCTTTCTTTTTGCAAAAAGAGATTATCTCATTTCCTATTCCCCAAACCCCTCTCGACTTGGCCATGAGCAGCAATAACCATTGAATTGCAATCCATTAAACTCAGGAATGGAAAATAAAGATGTCGTGAGATACTTGGTACTTGAACACAGAATTATGTTTTGAGGTATTTGTAAGTATAACTCAGCTGGGCAGCTGGAGTGAAATTTCTATTGCAAAGCCAGATCAAACACTTGGGGCAATGTTTAATTAGAAAGCTCTTGTTGATGTTTTTGCACAGAGACATTTTCCACTAACTAGCTAAAACAGCACTAATAACTTTAAAGTATCAGCGACAGAACTTCACCCTAATATGATGCTAGATTTTGCAATAAGGCATTCAAGATCAACAATTTTACATTCTTAGATTGCTATGGTAAAACTATTTAGTGATTCGTTTTGCAATATGTAATTAATGACAAGTGTATTAAAGGTGGCACATTGGGCCATGATCTGAGAAGGAATTTACCATAGTTAATATTCACAACACATTTTTGAAAACAAAACATTGCTGCCATGAATTTGCTTGTATTCTCCTAGCTGGTCACTGTATCTTTGGATCATTTACAAAGCATAAACAGGGTTTTTACCTATCTTGCACTGGAAGCAGCCAGATTGGAGAACTCGAGAGGAAATTTGTCATGCTTGCATTAGTCCTAAATTATTGAGTCAGTGGAATAAAAGGCCTCCAATTCCATTCTTACCTGGAGTCAAGGGAGCAGCTCGCATTTAGGCTGCTACAATTGGATTCAGCACATGTTGACGAGGGAAAGGAAAACTCAACCAGGGATCCGAGTCCTAGTCAGATTCTGCATCTTCGTTATCATTTTCGTCTTCTTCCATCTGACATCTGCAGCTTTATAACTCTAAGTCCAAGTTGGACAGCCAAGTCAAGGATTGCCATGAATCCTGTGACAAATTTTCATCGGCCACATCCATTTAGAATGTGTGATCAGCCTGATCCGGGTGAACACAATCACAAGCTGGGCTGTCCTTGAAATTCCACTTGTGGAGGAAGTCTGATGTCCTCGCTTAGAGAGTGCAGATCCTAGTGAGGATGAACCACTGTTTTTGAGGGAGGTCAAACCCTGGAGGCTATACTGTCGAATCACTCACCAGATCTTTATTGGTGATGTAGGTGTCAGCCCAGAGGGGGGTATGCCATTTGCACATTTGTTTTGACAAAATCTGCATTGCAGAAAGCATTCATGGGGCTCCAGATAGGTTAGCATGATTTGAGATGCTGATTCAATGGGTTCCGAAGGTCTTCATGGATTGGCAGTTCTGGGTTGGCTTCAATGTGGACACATTCTTTCAGCATTCCTGTCCTCCAGAACTTGCTGAGAGGTGGAATATTTGACAGGACTGGGAGCCATTGTACAGGTATTGATTGATGTGTTAAGGGCAGTGACTTCTGTTGCAAAGTGTATTTATGTGAACATTGGGAGGGGACAGGGTTAAGCCTCATACTGATAGCTTTCAAAGTTGAATAGTTTACTGAAGAAATAGTCCAGGCTTACCCATTGAGAATTGCCATATGGATGAGTTACTAGAATCCTGTCAGTACCAGTGGCACTGGCTCCCATGAAGTGTTACCATCTTCAGGAAAGAGGAAAAACAAATCACCAATTTTAGAAGACAGAAAATGTGATCCATCATGCTACACAGCCAAATGCCATTAACTTCAGCAGATGCTCAATTCTCCTTGGTCAGAGTGAGTCTGTTGAATTGATGAGATATAGGAAATTCAGATTACAAAGGAAGTGAGTGTTAACTTTCCCATCATTCATTCATTTTAGTGAAAAGTAGACACGTAAAGGAGGCCTTGTGGTGCCATGGATAGTGTAAGGTACTTCATAATGTGGTCAGCCAGAACCTGCAGAGGGCAACAGCAGTACCTTGCCAAGTGTAACCCTGTACCGACACAGAAATCCATTGTCGTCAGCACCCTCTTAGGGCATAGTACCTAAAGAGAGCGACACTTAATATTTCAGTCAACTTCTATTAATTTAATAATAACTAAAAACATGGTTTCAATATGTTTCATAAAGTGATCTTGGATCAAGGCACTTGAAAATGCTTCAGATTTCAAGCAATTCTCCATCTCCCATCCGAACAGAAAATTTGCTACAATATTTATTATGTTAATGTAATAACTGCAAAATATATTAATCTTTTTCTGTAGTAACTGCTGTGTAGTTTTGTAGAAGTTCTTAATTACATTCCCAGCTCACGACAATTCTAAGCAGTATAACAAAACTGCAATAATAGAGTAGCAGGCCACAAAATATTAGCCCAGAACAGTAAATAAAAATGGAAAATGCTGGAGACACTCAGCAGCTCTGGCAGCGTCTGTGGAGAGAGAAACAGAGTTAACATTTCAGGTCAATGACCTTCAGAACTAGAAGATGTTAAGAGATTTAAGGCCATGGAGCTTGATAAGGCCTGAAAACAGGCATGAGTTAATTGTGCAGTGCTTATTGCTTCCCATGTAAGCAACTTCATGCTGCCATCTTGTTCACAATGCTCTCTGTGTGCAACCATCCCTATGCATGCTGCTGAGTAGCTGCACTCCGAAGCAGAGAATGCAAAATCATGAGAGGCTAGCACTTAAAGCTGGCCTACAGAACTTAGCGTCAGCCTGCACCACTTAAAGAGGAGGTGCTAGAACTTGCAAAAGGGAGTGCGAACTTGAAGAACAACATGGCAGAGAGTGGGCTCCAAGATTTTCAGATACTGCACTGGAGATGTTCAGGAGGAGAGATGTCATCTCTCAGCAGGAGGCCACAAGAACCTTCAGACACATGCACAGAAGGCAGTGGGAGAGGTAACTGTGATGCTCAATGCCACAAGTGTAGCCCCAAGGCCCTGGATGCAGTGCTGCCAAAAGTTCAATGACCTCACACAAGTGGTCAAGATCATCTACAAATGCCACATGCACCAACTGCACTATAGCCTCAGACACTGCATGATTCACCACACCTCCAGCACTCACCTACCAGCAACTCTATCAATCACAACTCATACCTAACATTCATAGTTTCACCTCACTCTCACGCACACAGCACTGCTGCAAGCCTCACACCCACATCTCACAGCTCACACCCACTGTTTAACAGGCACATCACCCATTTATAGCACACTCATTGACACTTCCTTCTCTCTTGCAGAACAGACTGGTGCACAGTTGGAGCCAGCAGGAGCTAACCAGTGCTCGACTATGTGACCTTATCACAATAGAGGTGATAGTGCTTGCCATTAATGGAGCAGCCATGAATGAGGCCATGGATGCAGTGGGGCTGAAACCACCAAAGATGATATCCTCATACTGAATCCTCTTTCCCCCATCTTGCCTCCCCCTCATCCCAATCTCTTCTGAAATACACGTTGGAGATGGTACAAACATATATCTCTTACTTGCCCCCATCTCCTCACCACAAGCCTACTCTTGTGTGATGACCACAGCCAGTATTAATCGCTGTGCAAACCAAATACCAGAGGGAAACTCAGCTTATGGGCCACAACCTTTTTTCTTATATTCTGAAAACGAGAAGAGGACCTCAGAGATCTGTCTTACAAAACATTCCCCAGAAAGACTCTCTGCTTGTTTAGATCTGCAAGTAAACACCTCCAGGCCACATTCCCTTATAGATGGTAATTATAAAGAAATCCAGTAATATTACCCAAGGTAAACTGCTGTAGCTTCAATCAAGGCATACCATATGATCTCTATACTCTTCCACTCTGCGGCGGAATCCACTTCAGAATAAAACTGCTTGTTGCAGCCCAAGACTTTTCTCTTGCCTGGATAGTTAGTATCCTCTCCCAGCCCAGAGCTCCAACTATAGCTCAAACAGTTCCAGCTATCTCCTTAGCTAGAACTCCACAGTAACTAAAAAATATTGTTTTTTGCTTTTCATCACAGGTTTCATTGTTTTCACACCTCTTTGAAACTCAAACCCTTCCAAATATAAAACCTTTCACGTCTTTCTCGTCTTTGTTTTCGGGTCAATAAAATACAATATCCCCCCTTCTATTTACCCCTGGAACTCCTGCAAGATGCAAACATGTTTCTTATTACCTCTGACTCCCCTTTGATATTCAGACTCTCAACTTATCTAAAAATGCAAATGTTAGATCTAACTTATTTACTTGTACCTCAGACTTAACACCTCTACCCTTTTCGTGTTTTCAATCCCCCCAGACAACCTGACTCCTATCAAACTCTTGCCCATCTTAATTAAATCACACACACACAGACACATACACCCAGCCTTCTTTACAGAATAACACAATATTCCCCCAAAATATTTTTTAAAATAACATCCATTCTCACACTTGCACCTTTCTCTGTTCAGACACCCAAGAACTGTAACTGGGTCAGGGAGCGGTGGAAGAAAAAGTGATGGAAGAGCAGGAAGACAGTGCTAAAGAAGAATCACCATCACTCACACTCACACACACAGCCACCAGCTCAGATACTGCCACTGTGCGTTCTTTAGAGGCTAAGACAAAATCTGCAAGTACTGAAACACCGGTCATGAGTGGACACAGCCAGGGCAGGGGGAATGGTTAGCACAGGTGCCAGGTCATTGGAGGGCAAGATCACACATGATTTCAAAAGAGGATGGAGTGGCCTATGGGAAAAGGCTGATGGCGATGCACTCTAAAATTATTGGTGCATTGGTAGGCCTGCCAGAAAGCCTGGGGTCAATGTCCATAACCCTAATGCAGCTATGCTGCACAGGCACACCAGGACAGGCAAAGGTACATGGAAGATAAGCAATAAATGCACACGGGTTTTTGTCATTGACTTTTGTTTGGGATATGGGATGGTTTATTGATAAAGTTGTTTTGGAATGTTGATTTTTATTTCAGCATTGTGGTAGATGCCGTGAAGGACAAGTAACAGAGGGAAGAGAAGATGTAGGACTTTTGATGAATGGGAGAATTGAAGTTGTGTTTATGGGAACTGTAGTTCGTTGAATAGAT
This sequence comes from Cetorhinus maximus, assembly GCF_964194155.1. Lineage (NCBI taxonomy): Eukaryota > Metazoa > Chordata > Chondrichthyes > Lamniformes > Cetorhinidae > Cetorhinus > Cetorhinus maximus. The sequence continues at coordinate 51,551,645 of NC_135883.1, forward strand.
TATGGCCAGCCCAGCCAGGACGAGGCCATGTTTGTTGCCTCTATGTTCTCTTTTTCTCAGTCCTCAGCTGATTGTCATATCCCTGGGGACAAGGGCTGTGCTCTCATGATGGCGAGGTTGTGCAGGATACAGAAAAACATGAATCATGACATACACCGATAGAGAGAACTGCAGGGCTCCTCCAGAGCGGTCCACACAGCAAACATAATGCTTAACCACTTCAGTGAGCTACTCAATAACGTTTTTTGCTGCAGCATGGCTGTCATTATATGTAAGCTGCCCATGTGTGTGTGAGTTGTTATTGATATTAGGGGACAGGTGGTCAGTGTTGCCTGTATTGCCCAGTCATTGCCCTCTGGTTTGTCGTGGTGCTTCAAATGTTGATGGGAGAGAGGCCTACCACTGGCATATTTGCTGCCAGGATACTGGACACTGATGTGTTACAACACTGACATCTACCTGACAATATGAGCAGCTATGTCCTGTCCACAAAAAGCAAGCCAAATCCAACCCAGCCAATTACCACTCTATTATTCTACTCTTGATCATCAGTAAACTGATGGAAGGTGTTGACAGTGCTGCCAAGTTACTACACAACAATCGCCTGCCCATTGAGGTTCAGTTTGGGTTCTGCCTGGGCCATTCACCTCTGGACCTTATTACAGCCTTGGTGGAAACATGGACAAAGGAGCTGAACTCAAGAAATGAGGTGAGAGTGGCTGCCCTTTGCATCAAGGCAGTATTTGCCACCACAAAACAAACATTCCAACTTTAATCAATGACCCATCCAATATTCCAGACAGAAGTCAACTAATCAGCCAAATGCATTCCTTTAGTATCTGTCTCCTGGGTACAAACTCCTCTTCGTTACAACATACTTTCCTACCTATCTTTGTATCATCTACAAATTTAGCTACCATGCTTTCACTCCTCTCATCTAAGTCATTGATGTAAATTGTAAAAAGTTGAGGCCCCAGCACAGACCGTTGTGGGACTCTACTTGTCACATCCTGCCAATCCGAAAAACACCCATTTTTGCATGCTCTGTTTTCTGCCGGCCAGCCAGCCAACCTTCCATCCATGCTAATGTGTTACCTCCTATACTATGAGCTTTCATTTTGTGCAATAACCCCCTATTCTGCTATCACCCCTATGCCTACTCACCCCCGACCCCCATGGCCCCTCATGCCATCTATGTGCCCCACATCCCCAATGGCCTTTGTAAGTTTTTTGACAGCTCTTTGGCAGCTCTGCCTGTTCTTTGGCAGCTTTGACAGTTCTTTGGCATCTTTGACAGTTTTATGACAGCTTTGATAGTTCTGTGACAAACTTGACTGTTCTCTCACAGCTTTGATAGATCTTTGACAGTTTGTCAGTTCTTAGATGGCTTTGACAGTTCCAATGAGTTTATGCACCTTTTACACACAATCATGTTTTCTTTTAACAATCCCAAAATGTGCCTTACCTCTTCCAAAGGTGTCTCAGGACCATATCCAAAAGTGTACCTTACCTCTCCAAAGGGGTTATCCTAATGAATCCACTAAGTTTGGACTAGCTCTTACCTGGTCTATTCAGCTAAAATGGGCTTCACACTCCTGGCCTACAAGAATCCCACGTCATTGGAGGAGCTGGTGATTGAAATGGCCAGCTGCCTCCATAAAACACGCATACATGATCCACAGCCCGAGTCCAGGCCCACCCCAGTGAAAATAGGAGAGGCTGTTTTCAGGGACAGGATTTTGGCCAGAGGCACTCTATCGTGCTGAAAGTCTGGGGCATTAACTCTGTTTCTCTCTCCCCAAATGATGCCTACTGCTGAGTATTTCCAACATTTTGTGTTTTTATTTCAGATTTCCAGTATCTGCTATATTTTGCTTCTGTGTGCCATTTATAGCCTTGCTAATCTATAGATCCCATTCTAATCTGTTGTCGCAAACATCAGAGTGGTCTTTTATTTATCTTTATCTTTTGTTTCTTAATGGTTATCACTCATTTACTGGACACAAACTTCTTATATGTAACAACATTTTATAAACTGTCGCATAAAAACATATTGGAAACTTGTTTCCACGGTATTCCCTTTGCCTAAATCTCATCATTAAGCAACAATATTGAGCAGAAATTTGTGCTGATGTGAATTTTCATCATTACCTGAGTAATTCATCTATGTTTTCACCGCTCCACTCCTCCAGTTGCAAGACCTGCTCATTTTCCCTTCTACTGACTCGAGCCTCTTGTGCATCCCCCCTCCTCTCATTGTCAGCAGCACCCTCAACCACACAGGCCCTATTCCATGGAGCTCCTTCCCTGAACCTGTCCAACTCTGCAGCTCCCTCTCCTCAGTTAAGATCCTCCGCTCAACCCACCTCTTTCACCAAGCTTTTCATCACAACTTCTCATGTCTCCTTGGACTCTGTTTTTGGAACACAAAGCTATAGGGCTATGCCACACCTGGAGAACTGTGAGCAGTTCAGAGCACTGACATTAAGATGGATATATTGGCCTTGAAGGGAATGCTACACAGATTTACCAGAATGATAGCTGAACTCCAAGGGTGAACATATGAGGAGAAATTAAACAAGCCAGGGATGCATTCCCTGGGATTTAGAAGGTTAAGGGGTGATCTGATTAAAGTTTTCAAGATATTAAGGGGACATAATGGGGTATATAGAGATAAATTATTTCCACTGGTTGGAGAGGTGGATTAGGGTGTATAGTCCAAAGGTTAGATCCAGACATTTGAGGAGTGAAATTAAGAAACACTTCTACACAGAAAGTGTGGTAGAAGTCTGCAACTCTCTCTGCAAATGGAAATTAATGCTGGATTAATTGTTAATCAGAGATTGATATTTCTGTTTATCCAAGATATTAATGAATATGGAGCAAAGGTGGATAATGGACAGAATTTTCCACTCAGCGAGCGGGTGTGTGCGTGACACACTCGATCATAAAATCGCGCGTGATGACGTCGAGTGAGAGCCTCGACGTCATTACACATTCGCGTGATATTTCAGTCAGCGGGCGCACGCAGGTACCGGAGCTGTACCCATCATTAATTAAGAGGCCAGTTAAGGCCATTGAAAAGGCAATTGAAAGTGATCTTTCATTGCCTGTGCGATTTCGCGCTCATCACACAGGCCAAACGGACAGGTGGACAGCCGACATTTTCAAAGGCCTCATCTACGGGCGGGATAAAAAGGGTTACCAGCATTGCCAGTGTGAGTAGTGAGGAGTTTGGTAAGTAGTTTGCTGTTGGTGACTTATTGGTATATGGCAGCTACATCTCTGTTCAGGGCTTCATTGTTAGCTTTTCTAGGCTTCATTTCAGGACTCCTTGGTGTCTTCAAGGACCCTGGAGAATCCAAACCATGTGGAACCTTCCAGATATCAGACAGCCTTCCCTTACCCTGGTAATGGGGATTGTGGTCTCTGCTGGTGGCACCTCCGCTGAGGAGGAAGAGAGGGGCAGGAGGAAGAGGAGGCCACGTGTCCCAGTGCAGCTTCCAGGGGAGGGACCCATGGGAGGAGAGGCGCAGGCACAAGGGGTGCAGGGCCAGCAGGAAGCCCAAGACGCAAGGGGCCACAGAAGACGCCACTATCCTGCTGCCAGGATTTACAGGCAGCGATGCAGCTGCCTCAATATGTCCAAGGTGCAATGCCGAAGGAGGCTCCGCCTCTCAAGGGAGACCGTGACCTCCAGTTGTCAGATGATTGGGCCTGAAATCACCTCCGACTGTGTGGGTGGACTCCCCATGCCAGTGGCTCTGAAGGTCATGATGGCCCTCAACTTCTCTTCAACCAGTTCTTTCTTGGGGTCAGTGGGGTATCTGTGTGGAGCCTCCCAATTAGCTGTCCACAGTTGCATCAAGCTGGTGACAGAAGCTCTGTTCAGGCAGGTATTGACTTTCATTCATTTCCATACAGATGAGGCCAGCCAGGCTGAGTGAGCCAGAAGCTTTGCAGCGATTGCTGGGTTCCCCCACATCCAGGGTGCCATCGACTGCACACATGTGGCCATCAAGGCGCCAGCGGGTGAGCCCGGTGCCTTTGTCAACAGGAAGGGATTCCACTCCATGAATGTGCAGATAGTGTGTGACCATAGGATGCAGATTCTGCAAGTCTGTGCAAGGTACCCTGGCAACTCCCATGACGCTTACATCCTGAGACACTCCCAGGTGCCGAGGCTCTTCAGTGCTCCAGCCCGACTGGATGGATGGCTGCTGAGTGGCAAGAGCTATCCCTTGAAAAGCTGGCTCATGACGCCTCTCCGCCATCCAAGAACAGAGGCAGAACCGCGGTACAACAGGAGCCACGCCTCCACAAGGGCGGTGACAGAGAGGACCACAGGTCTTATGAAGATGCTCTTCCGATGCCTGGACCGTTCAGGGGGAGCACCACCATACCCCACAGAGTGGGTGTCACTGATCGTGGTTGCATGCTGCGTTCTCTTCAATCTGGCACAGGCAAGGGGGGACCCACTGGAGGAAGAGGACGCAGCTCCACAGGCCACTGATGATGAGTCCAGTAGTGAGTCCAAAGAGGAGCACGATGAGGAGAATGCTGAGGGCGTAGAGCCAGACCTCGGTAACCTCCAGGGAGGCAGGGACACCAGAGATGCCTTGATCCAATGTTCCTTTAGCTAGGCTGTCAAATAACTGCAACCACCTCATGCCAGGGCTGTCGCCTCCATCCCGGATGTCTGAAATGATCCTTTCCTTTGACTCCAAAGTCCACTCAGTGCCTGTGCAATTAAGTTTCAAGCCCACGTCCAGCATTACATACTGGCGTACCCTGCACCACATTAAATATAAAAGATGAAGCATACTCAGGTCATTGTGACAAAAGAAAATATATCTCATGTTGACATTCAAAACAAATTAACAGAAACTTCTCTGGTCTTCAACCCCAGACCAGTTAAACATAAATAAAACATTACAGAACAGAAGACCACCTGACCAGCCCCTCTTGTGCTCATGGTCCCTTAAACTTACCTTTACGGGTGCTACATCTTGGTGCCCCCTGCACCCCCCCATCACTGGTACCGGCATTGGGAGCAGCCTACTGACTCTTCTGTCTTGTTGACCTTGATGACCTTTGCGGTCATCCACTGGAGCCTGTGCTGGCCCCGCCTGAGAGGGAGTGGCCAGCTCCACAGCTGGAATCTCCCCAGTCGCCGCAGCCTCATTAGATGCAACGGTCATTGGCAGAGGGGCAGAGAAGCTGCTGCTGTCATCCAGAGCGCCCTGACAGGAGCCCGCAGAGACGACAAGCAGCTCGCGCAGATGAGGTCACTCTGGACCTCCCTGCTCACCATTGATGGATGGTCACCTAGCTGGGATACTGGGTGCCTCATCCATCTCCCACACAGACACTGACCACCGGAGATCAGTGCCTGTGTGAGGGCTTATAGGTCTGAGCGCAATCCCAGGAACCCCTGATTCTGTTCCTGGAACTGCCTCTCCATGAGAGTTGCCACCCTCTCAATGGAAGAGCCAGTGCGCTCAGCCATGAGGGCCAACACAGTGCTCATGCTCCTCATGGGCTCCCCCATAACGGATATCATGGCACGCATACCCTCATACCCACATGGATCTCCGCCAGATTCTCCCGGACATCCCTCTGGACATCCAGCAACTGTTGCCTAATGGATGACCCCAGAGGTTCATCATCAGCGTTCGAGTGAGCATCATCCTGGTCTCCAGCAGTCCTCCGACTACCGGCGCCCTGGGCGGTCTCTGCCTGCTCCTGCTCACCAATGCGCACCGAGATACTAGCTGCCGATCTAATGCCCACCGAGGTGCTGGTATCTGCGCTGGTGCCTGGTTCAGAGAGCGGTTGTGACGCAGGTGCATCTGGAGCCTGGCGGTCCTCTGGTGTCAGGGGTGGGTCTTTGGGATCCTGTGATTGGGTGCATGGTGGCAAACCTAAGGGAGAACAACAACATGTCATTAGTTTAAGTCATCACACTGTTACTGTGCATGCCAGGCACCCTGGTGAGACAATGGAGATCTGCATCATGGTGCCATTGTCTTCCAATGATCAATGGGGATCCAGTTTTGAGGCTCTTATCAATGATGAGACTACACAAGAATGGCTGCAGCATCCGACATTTTCCCCTCTGTGCACTGCACTTCATCTGACACCCCAGTCTCTACATGCTCGGTTGACCGAGGTGCATGGTGCCTCCAGCTCCAAGGTGACCTGCCCATATCTGGATAAGATCAGGAGGTTCCACCGGTCCACGACCTTTCAATGTTGTTATGGGTCGTCTTCTCCTGAAAGGACAGAGAAGCATTGATTAGTCCACTCTGTACCTGCAGTGCCATTGCAGCCTGGCCAACCCCAGCTCAGGAGCACCTTGCAGGGCACATTCAAGTCGTGGCCCTCGAGCCACAAGGCACTCAGTCCAAGCAGCCAGGGCTCACCCCCTGGACCAGCTCCGGCCTCATTGACTCAGACTCAAACACTCCTGAGCTCCACGGGGAGACAGCCAGCCCTTATCATTTCAACACACTGACCCATGCCAACACGGCACTCACCCTTCCTGAATGCAGCAGGTCCTTAAGCCTCTTGTGGCACTGGACCCAGATGCGCCGCACAACATCATGGCTGCTGACCAGCGCTGCCATCTCCTCCCAAGCTCTTTCTGTCAGGTGCAGTGGCTCCTTCTTCCATCCCTGGGGGCAAGGGTGTCCCTCCTGGCAGCCACCTCCTCCAGAAGGACCATGAGGCACTCATCAGAAAGCCGGGGGCCAAGTACCCACCCGACCTGCCCTCCTGCCTGGTGTTAGCATCCGCATTATTCGCCATCATTTTCACTCGCCTGCTGAAAATATTGGAGCTGTCCTTGTCACTGGCAGCCTTCCAGGGCCTGACTGTGCCGGTTTTAAACCAGCTGCCGGATTGCCATTGGACCTGGTGTTCAACAGGCCCCCGCCCACCACTCCCCAACCGTTGGAGCACTGCCTTTCACACTCAGTGGGCCTTAATTGGCCTGCCAGTGTGAAACTACCGTTGGGGGTTGATCATGGGTGGCAGCCCATTTCCTGGCTGCTCCCGCCCACCGCGCCCGCCCAACAACCTCAAAATCCTGCCTATGGAGTGAGGCCACAGATCAGCCATGATCTTACTGAATGGTGGAACAGGCTCAAGAAGCTAAATAGCCTCCTCCTGTTCACATGTTCCAATGTATACAGGGTGATGGAAGTAGATTCTATGATAACTGTCAAAAGAGAATTGGATAATACTCGAAAAGGAAAAAAAAAAATTACATGGCGAATCATAGCAAGTTTACGGCTCAGAAAGAGGCCACTTGGCCCATCATGTCTGTGCCGGCTGAAAAATGAACCACCCAGCTTGATCCCACATTCCAGCATTTGGTCTGTAGCCCTGCAGGTTACGACACTTCAGGTGCACATCCAGGCACCTTTATAATGAGTTGAGGGTTTCTGCCTCTACTCCCCTTTCAGACAGTGAGTTCCAGATCCCCACAATCCTCTGGGTGTAAAATGTTTTCCTCATTTTCCTTCTAATCTTTCTACCAATCACTTTAAATCTACACCCCTGAACTCTCTCTTAAAGTAAATCGGCCCTTCCCATCCACTCCATTCGGGTGCCCCACAATTTTGAACATCTCAATCAAATAGTTAGTTAACTCTTTTAAAGAGCCAGCACGAACACGATGGCCGGATCCCCCCCTTCTGTGATGTATTATTCTATGATTCTCTGTAGTCCTCATTATGTCAAAGTTACAGAATGGGAAATCGTAATCTGCCACAGGGATGAGTAACAAACTACCCATTATGACAATTTCATATTTGCACTTCAAGAATTTCATGAACTCCATTACATAGCTTATTTTTGGTCCATTACCCTATCTAGACAGGGTAGACATCTAAAATTAAAGAGTGTAAGATTTTCCATTATGTCAACTTTGGAAATGAAATCACTGACCCATTTCCAGTTGGACTGAACAGTAACTGTCACAGGTTGGAATAAACTTATTTCCTCTTTTTTTTTCCATGAGAAATCTGGGCCATACTGTGTAAATAATGAGACTTGTTAGTATTAGGTCATTGACTTTCTATTCGATATCACAATCACAGTGCACAGTCACCTTTTCAGCCTTAATACTGGTTCCAATATATAGAGAATATTCCCTATTATTGATGTCTAGATGAGCAAAGTATGGAATCAGGTAGAAATATTGAAGTAGTCTATTTGGTCAAATGGTCATTCCAACACCTGACAATTGCTTTCGTCATCACCAATTTCCAGAAAATATCTCAACAGTAATTGAGTTAATGTAATCGTGGTTTCAAGCTGTTGATGAGTTGTGGGTGTTATATTTGAATGTGCCACCTGTGAAGTTGTTCTCTACTCTCCTGAGGGAGCTGATTCATGCTGGGTATGGTTCCCATATACCCGCTGATGCCAGTCTTTGAGCCTTGGCAGAGTACCCAACATGAGGAACATCACAGCCATGCCTAATCCTCACCCACTGTCCAAGGCTCCTGTTGGAGGCATTAATAGTGATCTGGAGTGGGAACCTTGGCACTGTTTTTCCCTCCCCAATCTGAGTAACATTGCAAGCCAGCTGGGAGCAACTAACTCACTCAGCATAGACTTGGGATCGAATCGAGAAACAGACTCATCTGTGTGGCTTCATCCCAGAATGAGCAACACCCCTTTCAAATAGAGGCCATCTTGAAATGTGTCTTTCAGTTTTATTATCAAGCTGAAAATTGAGAATCAAGGCTCATTGTTTGAGTTAAAACTCTCCATCCCATCAAACTCAGTGTTAATAAGAAATCTCAGCAAATCAGACCCATGCAGAACCAAGGTCCACACAAACTTGCGGTATAAAAGCTTTGTTTTTATTTCAATCAGCAGGATTATGATTTAAGGCAAAGTGTACCAATTTATTTTTAATCTGTTTTTTTCCCTTTTCATGTTTTCCCATGATGAATTGGTTGTGGAAAAAAGTGCATTTACCTCTAAAATGCAAAGCAGACAAATGGGGACGTCAGGGCGAAATATTATGAAGAGCACAAGTGTAAGTGAGGAGATGTATAGCCTGGAAAATAACGATGGCAGTCAGTCGGATACTGCTGTGGGAACAATAGGATCAGGGGGCAAAAAGCGAAGATCAAGTCTGGGTGCCAAAATGGTGGCCATTGTCGGACTGACAAGAAGGAGTAGAAGCACATCTCAGCTTAGCCAGACTGGTGAGTGTTCAATTTTGTGGTCACACATTATTATTTCCCATTTTACAAGCTGAAAAGTAACAGCTGTAAACAGTCACATTGCAAAATACAATGTTTTATTCATCTGAATACATTTTTTGAAGGTGATAGCTATGTCTGATTTTAGCAGAGCTTGTGTGTAACACTGAGTAAGGCCCCAGTAGGAATATTGAGCTGGCTCAGTGACACAGAAGGTAAGTGATAAATGTATAGGATAGAATTACTTTTAAGTTTGTATCTGAAGTGTTGTGTCTACTTATATAATATTACAATGGAAATAAACTGAAAACTTTGTCAGATCACATCTTTAGGGCAGGTTAAGGTGAAAGTCATTGTGTCGATCCTCCATTGATACCCCTGTTTTAATTGATTAACTGAATAAGCACAGGGATCTAACCTGGATCACCTGCCTTGGTCTGTATTATTGAATTCCAATTGAGCTCTAATCTTTATAGTCTAAAGCCTTAATCTCTCTGACAGTGCATGAGACCTCCCTGGTTTTAATGAATAGTTCTTTAGTTTGGCAATGAACTGTCCTCTTATACATTTAACAGTAAAATGGATTTATTACAAAAGAAATGTTATGCCTCAGGATTTATGTTTTGAAACCTGAAAAGTGATGAAGGGAAATTTTTGTGATGTAGCTTCATTAGATAGGAGTGCAGATTGCAGTGAAGCGTAATGAGAACACAAACCAGGAAAGGAGCATAGCAAAATGTTCCTATAATATAAGCAAGATCTAGTTGCAGCATTTTATTTAGTAGTAATATTCATGCAACCAAACCCATTCATAATTTTACAATAAGTATGTTTTGAAAGAATCTCCAAGTTGGCACCTTTTAATTTCATTTTACAAACAAGATTTTCTGCCTTGTGTGCCATAATGTGGCAATCATGTACAGGACATGATCAGGGTCCACTGTAATCCCTTTCATAATCTTCTAAATGGTGGAAAGCTAGAAACAATGGAGGTCAAGGTTCACAGATCATTAAAATGTCATGAACAGGCACAGGAAGTAACCAAGAAGGCTAATGGAATGTTGTCCTTTATATTTAGAAAACTAGAATACAGGGCCATAGTTTTCATGCTTCAGCCTTATAGTTGTGGTTAGACCACACCTGGAGCACTGGGAGCTCTTGAGAGGCCTCGCTTTAATTTTTAGACTACACCCCCAATTTGTAGACTCCCCAACTAGAAGACCACATTTTAGGGAGGATGTATTGGCCTCAGAGTGAACACAGCATATATTTCTCAGAAAGGCTGAAGCATGTATTTCTTTTGTTGCTTCAGTCTTTTATGAATAACATAGTATCATAGAATCTTTACAGTGCAGAAGGAGGCCATTCAGCCCATTGAGTCTGCACTGGCTCTCTGAAGCAGCATTCTACCTAGCCCCACTCCCCTGCCTTATCCCCGTAACCTTGCCCATTCTCTCTTTTCAGATAGCAATCCACTTCCCTTTTGAACAGCTCGATTGGACCTGCCTCCACCACCCTTTCAGGAAGTTTGTTCCAGACTCCAACCACCCTCTGGGTGAAAAGATTTTTCCTCGCATCACGTGTACTCCTTTTGCCAATTATTTTGAATCTGTGCCCTCTAGTTCTTGATGTTCTCTTGAGTGGGAAAAGTTTCTCACTATTTACCCTGTCCATAACCCTCAGGACCTTGAATACCTCTATCAAGTCTCTCCTCAGCCACCTTTTCTCAAAGGAAAAGGGTCCCAACCTCTCCAATCTATACTCATAGCTATAGGTCTTTATCTCTGAAATCATTCTTGTGAATCTCCACTGTACCCTCTCCAATGTCTTCGTATCCTTCCTCAAGTATGGCGCCCAGAGCTGGACGCAGTACTCCAGATGAGGCCTAACTAGTGTCTTATACAAGTTCAACATGACCTCCTTACTCTTGTACTCAATGCTCCTGATAATAAAGCCTAAGATACTATATGTTTTATTAACTGCTCTCTCAACATGCCCTGCCACCTTCAAAGACCTATGCACATATACACTGAGGTGCCTCTGTTCCTGCACCTCCTCTGGAGGCTCTCGCTTTATTTTATACTGTCTCATCATATCTTTCCTGCCAAAGCAAATCACCTCACACTTCTCTGCATTGAACTTCATCTGCCACTCATCTGCTCAATCCACCAACATGTCGATGTTCTTCTGAAGTTCAAGAATATCCCAATCACAGTTGACAACATTTCCTATCTTCGTATCATCTGCAAATTTTGAAATCATGTCCTGCGCACCACAGTCTAGGCCATTAACATATATCAGGAAGAGCCAAGGACCCAACACTGACCCCTACAAACCTTCTTCCAATCTGAAAAACAACCATTTATCACTATTCTCTGTTTCCTGTCATTCAGCCAATTTCTTCTCCAAGTGCCTACTTTCCCTTTAATTCCATGACCTAGAATTTTGCTCACAAGTCTGTTGTTTGGCACTGTATCAAAAGCCTTTTGAAAATCCATATACACCACATCAACAGTGTTTCCCTTATCAACCTTCTCTGTTACCTCCTCAAAAAACTCAAGCAAGTTAGTTAAACATTATTTTCCTTGATGAATCCATGCTGGCTTTCCTTAATTATCCTGCACTTGCCTAAGTCATTATTGATTTTATCCCATACTATAGTTTCCAGAAGTTTCCCTACCACTGAGGTCAAACTGATTGGTTTGTAGTTGCCAGCTTTATCCTTGCACCCCTTTTTGAACATTTGCAATTCTCCAACCCCCTGGCACTGCCACTGTGTCTAAGGAAGATTGGAAGATTATCATGAGTGTTGCTGCAATTTCCACTCTCACTTCCCTCAGTACCCTTGGATGAATCTCATCCGGTCCTGGTACCTTATCTACTTTAAGTAAAGATAGCCTTTCTAAAATCTCCGCCATCTCAATTGTAAATTCTCCGAGTGTACCAGTTAGCTCCTCTCTCACCTCGGTCTGGGTAGCATCTTCTTCCTTTTTAAAGACAGATGCAAAGTTCTCGTTCAACACCTCCACTATTTCTCCAGCCTCCACATGCAAGTCCCCTTTTTTGGCCCTAATTGGCCCTACTCTTTCTTTACCACCCTTTTATTATTTACATGCTTATAGAAGACATTGGAATTCCCTTTTATATTAGCTGCCAGCCTCTCTTCATGCTCTCTCCTTGCTTTTCTTATTAGTTTCTTCACTTCCCCTCTGGTCCTTCTATATACAGCCTGATTTTCCATTGTATTTTCTACTTGACATCTGTTGTACACGTACTTCTTCCTTTTCATCTTTACCTCTATTTCTCTCCTGATCCAGGGTGCTCTGGATTTATGTGTCTAACCTTTCCCCTTCAAGGGAATATACCTTGACATTACCTGCAATACTTTATCTTTGAAGGTAGCCCATTGTTCAGCTACTGTCTTTTCTGCCAACATTTGATTCCCACTCACTCGACTCAGATGCATTCTCATCCCATCGAAGTTGGCTTTCCCCCAATTAATTATCCCTGCTCTGGACTGTTTCTTGTCCTTTTCCATAACCTAAACCTGATGATACAATGGTCACTGTCCCCTAGAGGCTCTCCCACTGATATTTGATCTACTTGGGTCAACTTATTCCCCAGAACCAGGTCCAAAAGTGCATGTCCTCTCATTGGACCAGAACCACAGGGCAAGATTTTCCCATCAGTGAGCAGGGGGCGGGTACATAAAATACGACACATAAAATGACGCGCAGTGATGTCGGGCAGAACTCCTGACGTCACCACGCCCCGTTTAAATTTTCAGGTCGGCGGGGGCTCAGCAAAATCAGCCAACTGAGGCCATTAACAGAGTCATTAAACTAATCAATGGACCTGCCCGTCCAACGTTAACTGGGGCAGGCAGGCCAGGAGCCCTGGCAGGAATTAGAAAAAGCATGGATGAGGTTTCATGTAAGTTTTAAAAAATTTACTTAAAGTTTTTTAAAAAGTTATGGACATGTCCCAACTCATGTGACAGTGTCACATGAGGGGGCATGTCAGGGAATTTTTTTATTTTGTTTTAAATAATTTGTACATTAGAGCCGATCTCCCTGAGGCAGCACCTAGCCTCAGGGAGATGAGTTCGCTCTTCCTTACGCATGCGCAAAAGAGCACACTCTCAGGTTTAGGGTTTTCCCCCCTCCCCCAACCCGCACAGGGAGCACATTGCGCTTTCGTGCAGACGTCACGCTGGGCGGGCCTTAATTGACCTGCCCACATAAAATGGCGGCGTGCCCCCAATTGGGGGTGCCGATTGGAGGCACGTCTCCACGCACCCGCACTTCAACTTCCCCCCCAACGGGGGGGAAATTCTGCCCACACTGCTGCAGAAAATTATCTCAAACACATTCCAGGAAGCTTTGTCCCTCTTGTTCTTTGGCACTATCCCTATCCCAGTCTGTATTTGGATTATTGAAGTCCCCCATTATGATTACTCTATAATTCCTGCACTTCGCCGTAATTTCTTTGCAAATTTGTTTCTCCACATCCCTTCCACTGGTTGGTGGTCTATATACTACACCAATCAATGTTATTGCACCTTTCTCATTCCTTGCCTCTAGCAAGTACTCACAGTGATAACTGCTGATCCTAAATGGGTTCAACATTGTCTCTGCCCTTTAATTACTTACTATGCTGTCTGCTGTATACAATTTATTACACAAACTGGTCCTGATGGCACTCCTACAGGAAGGGAACTCCAGGATATTGACTCAATGCTGATGGAGGAACTGTAATTATATATGAAGGATGATGAGTGTGTTTCACTTTCTGATTTGCAGTCTGTGAGAATTCTTTAATATTATTGGCTGCTCAGCCTGCTTGATGATTTCACTCTTCCGTGACACCTGAGAACCCCAGTTTGGAACTGATGTTGTAAGAGGGGAATCAATGCTATAAAGCTCGCTAGACCTTTGTGAACAGCTTTCTTCGAGGCCAGTGGTTGGCTCATAAATTTTGGGTCAAAGCTTTTTCTTTGTGGTATACTAGTTTTTCTTCAAATTGAGGTATTTTCACTGTTTTTTGCACATATTTTGTTTTTTTTTTAATGAAATTTCATATTGAGGTGTGATGAAGCTTTTTGAGGAACACAGCAACAGGAGGAGGCCCTTCAGCCCCTTAAGCCTGTATCACCACTTAATGAAATCACGGCTGACCTGTGACCTAACTCCATACACCTTTGTGCCACATCCATTAGTACTTTTGATTAACAAAACTCTATTAATCTCAGATTTAAAATTAACTATTGATCTAACATCAATTGCTGCGTGTGCAGAAGAGAGTTCCAAACTTCTGTCAACCCGTGGAAGTGTTTCTTCATTTTATTCTTGAGCGGCCTGGCTCTTATTTTTAGACTATAGCCCCTAGTTCTAGATTCACCAACTAGTGAAAAGGTTTCCCCTTATCTATTCTATCTGTTCCCCTAACATCTTGAAAACTTCAATCACCTTATCCCTTAACTTCTGTATTTCAGGGAATACAATCCTAGTTTGTGTAATCCCTGTTCAAAGGGCAAAATTTTTAGCTGGGCAGGCGGGCGCGCGCCCGACCCGCTCGAGTGTGGAATGACACGCGTTGACGTCGGGCAAGCATCCCGACATCAATGCACAGTTGCACGATAGTTTGGTCAGCAGGTGCCCATCAGAGTTGGCAGCGCACCCGCTGACAATTGAAAGGCCTGTTAAGGCCCTTAAAGGATCAATTAAGTTAAATTTTTCGCAGCCTGTCCAACCTTACGGTTGGCGGGCGAAAAGGCCAAGCAGCCTTTGCATTTTTTTGGAAATCTCGTTCATGGGCGGGATGAGGTTTCCAAAAGCAAATAAAAATCAAATAAATGTTTTAAAATTTAATTAATAACATGTCCCTGCTCATGTGACTTTGTCACATGAGGGAACATGTTTTGTTACATTTTTCAATTCTTAACTATTTTTTAAAAACAATTATAGCATAGAGCTGCCTCAGGGAGATTCTGCAGCACGCACTCGTGAAACTCGCACTCACCCTTTCATCCAACCCCCCAGCCCTCACGCATTTCATGCTGGGTGGGCCTTAATTGGCTTGCCAGCGTGAAATCGTGTTCTGGCCCTGATCGTGGGCGACAGTCGGCTTGCCGACCCGCCCGACATGGGCTAAATTCTGCCCATAATTTAACCTTGGAGTCCAAGTATCATTTTGGTAAATCTAAGCTGCATGCTCCCCCGAGGTCCTTCAGAAGATATGTGCTCTAGTTGGGGAGTCCAGAGCTAGGGGGTATAATTTAAAAATTAGACCCAGGCCACTAAAGAGCTCCAAATACTCCTGGTGTGGTCTAACCAGTACTTTGAATTATGAAGGATAAAATTGTATTGCTGAAGCATTCGAGTCCTCTGCAAATACAGGCCAGCATTCCATTAGCCTTTTTGATATTCTTCTGTACCTGTTCAGGACATTTTAATGATGCATGCACCTGTGCCTCTAAGTCTCTTTGGGCCTCCACTATTTCTAGCTTTTCACCATTTCAAAAGTTCCCTGTTTAATCTTTTTAGGTTCAAATTGGATGACCTCACATTTGCCTACATTGAAATCCATTTGCTACAGTTTTGCTCATTCACTCAATCCATCAATATTTCTGTAATTTTACGATGCCACCTATCTTTGTGTCATGGACAAATTTAGATATGTGTCTTTCTAATCCAACATCTAAGTTGTTAATAAATAGTTGGGGACCCCAACACAGATCACTGGGGGAGCTATTTGTCACAACCTGCCAATTAGAGTACCTGCCCATTATCTTTACTCTGTCTCATGCCGCTCAGCCTATTTCCTAACCAGGCCAATAATTTACCTTTAATCCCATGAAACTTAGCTAATAGTCTCTTACGAGGAATTTTATCAAATGCCGACTGAAAGTCCATATAAATTACATGTGTAGACATTCTTCAGTCCAATGCTTAGTCACCTCTTCAAAAATCTGATCAGATTCGTCTGGCAAAAGCTACCCTTTATAAAATCCATGCTGGGCCTCTCTATTGAATAAGGGCAACATTTTCCCCCCGTTGGGGGGGAAGTACGGGAGCGGGCACGAGTGGGCGGGCTTCCGATCGGCGCCCCCAGTTGGGGCGCACCACCATTTTACATGGGCGGGCCAATTAAGGCCCTCCCAGCATGATGTGCAGCAGGAAGCACTATGCGCTCCCTGTGCGGGTCGGTGGGGGTGGGGTGGGGGGGCGGGGGTAATCCCTCAGCCGGGAGTGCACTCTTCTGCGCATGCACGCGAAAGAGCACACGATCTCCCTGAGGCTAAGTGCTGCCTCAGCGAGATCGGCTCCGATTTAAAACTTTGAATAAAGATTAGGAAAAAATTTCCCTGCCATGCCCATAACTTCCCACCCGTGGATGAGGTTTCATGTTTCTTCACAAGCCCGGCTGGGCTCCCAGCCTGCCCACCAACCTTAAGGTTGGATAGGCAGGTCCATTAATGAGCCCAGTTGGTTTTTTAATGGCCTTAATAGGCCATGACAGGTCGGCGGGCACGGAGCCAAGTTGGATGCGCGCCTGCCAAACTGACAACCTAAGTGACATCAAGGCGCACGCCCAACGTATCCCCGCGTCATTTTATGCATCAGCGAGCGGGACCCGCCCCTGCTCACCGAACGGAAGATGCTGGCCTAAAAATTTTCAAGAGGTTCTATTAATTCTAGTCTAGTGAGTTTTTGACAACAGATGTTGGATTAACGTCTATAATTCTCTACTTTCCCCCCCCTCTCACCTCTCTAAAATAGCAAAGTAACATGGCACAGCTTTTGAATCTAATTGCTGCATCAGGAGAACTTTGGAATATTAAATTTAGAGCATCTGCAATGCTCTCACTCTACGTCCTTTGAAATTTTCTTCATTGCTAGTACTGTTCAGAGGTTTTGGTCAAATTCTGATTATTTTGAAGAAAACCATATTTCAGTGGGATATTGGCCCAGATTTTATGGTTAGTGACAAAGGGATAGTGCTGAATGAAAGTCGCCCACAAAGATCTAGCGAGCTATGTAACTTTGGTTCAACATCAGCTATATTCTGGCAATCTGTAGTGTTCAGGAACAGTGAGGTCAAAAAGAAGGCTGAACAATCAATCAGATTGAAGAATTCTCACAGACTTCAACCCAGGGAGTAAAAGGAACTGATAATCATTCACTTTTTAATCAAATTACAGAACACAGAAGAAAGATTGGGCCATTCATAGGCATTATCCTAGCAACTGAAATATCATAAGTTTGCAATAAGGACAATTATCATTATTGTAAAAACAGATTTTTTTCATGGAATGGAAGAAATGACACTCCAGGTTTCAAGATTTAGTTTGGCATAACTAGAGAGGCTGTTCAACTAAAAGTATAACTCAATATACCCTTAAAAATTAAGTGGCTTCTCATTAACAAGGCTTAACATTTTAAGTAGATTTTACGGTGAGAATAATACATAATAAGTTGAAGTTCATGACAAATCAGTCATTTTTGAGCTAATTGGATCTATGAGAGGCTGCATCAGTGCACTCTGTGGAGGAGCAGGCTATCTCTGACAGAAATGTTTGGATTTCCATGTTTACAGAATGGAAGTGGTGAACACTGACAGTTTCACTGTCAATATTACCAGGAGATATTGACAACACATACAGTGACAAGAGGAAATCTTCCGCTGTGTTTGTTGTACTGATGACACATACAGTGACAAGAGGAAATCTTCCGCTGTGTTTGTTGTACTGATGACACATACAGTGACAAGAGGAAATCTTTCCGCTGTATTTGTTACGCTGACGACACACACAGTGACCAGAGGAAATCTTCCTGCTGTGTTTGTTGCACTGACGACGAACACAGTGACCAGAGGAAATCTTCCCGCTGTGTTTGTTACACTGACGACACATACAGTGCTCAGAGGAAATCTTTCCACTGTGTTTGTTGTACTGACGACGCATACAGTAACCAGAGGAAATCTTCCCGCTGTGTTTGTTACACTGACAACACACACAGTGACCAGAGGAAATCTTCCCGCTGTGTTTGTTACACTGACGACACATACAGTGCTCAGAGGAAATCTTTCCACTGTGTTTGTTGTACTGACGACGCATACAGTAACCAGAGGAAATCTTCCCGCTGTGTTTGTTACACTGACAACACACACAGTGACCAGAGGAAATCTTCCCGCTGTGTTTGTTACACTGACAACACACACAGTGACCAGAGGATATCTTCGCACAGGGTTTATAACACTGACAACACACACACTGGCTAGAGGAAATCTTCCCGCTGTATTTGTTACACTGATGACACATACAGTGACCAGAGGAAATCTTCCTGCTGTGTCTGTTTCACTGATGACACACACAGAGACCAGAAAAAATCTTCCTGCTTTGTTGGTTACACTGACAACACATACAGTGACCAGAGGATATCTTCGCACAGGGTTTATTACACTGACGACGAACACAGTGACCAGAGGAAATCTTCCTGCTCTGTTTGTTATGCTGACGACACACACAGTGACCAGAGGAAATCCTCCCGCTGTGTATATTATGCTGACAACACACACGGCGACCAGAGGAAATCTTCCCGCTGTGTTTCTTGTACTTGGGACACACACAGTGACCAGAGGAAATCCTCCCGCTGTTTGTTACCTTGACAACACACACAGTGACGAAATGAAATGTTCCCTCTGTGTTTGTTACAGTGATGCCATATACAGTGACCAGAGGAAATATTCCCACTGTGTTTGTTACACTGACGACACATGTAGGGACCAGCGGAAATGTTCCCGTTGTGTTTGTTGTACTGATGACACACACAGTGACCAGAGGATATTTTCCCGCTGTGCTGGTTACACTGACGACACATAAAGTGACCAGTGTAAATCTTCCCACTGTGTTTATTACACTGATGGAACATACAGTGGCCAGAGGAAATCTTCCCGTTGTGTTTGTTACACTGACGACACACACAGTGACCAGAGGAAATCGTCGCACTGTGTTTATTGCACTGATGACACACACAGTGACCCAATGAAATCTTCCTGCTGTGTGTTTTCCACCGAAGACACACACAGTGACCAGATGAAATCTTCCCCCTGTGTTTGTTAAACTGATGACAGACACATTGACCAGAAGAAATCTTCCCGCTGTGTTTGTTAAACTGATGACACACACAGAGACCAGAGGAAAACTTCCCGCTGTGTTTGTAACATAACCACACATACAGTGACCAGATGAAAACTTCCCCCTGTGTTTGTTACAGTGATACCACACACAGTGACCAGAGGAAATCTTGCCGCTGTGTTTGTTATGCTGACGACACACACAGATACCACGGGAAATCCTCCCACTGTTTTTGTTACACTGACAACACTCACAGAGACGAGAGGAAATCTTCCCACTGTCTTTGTAACATGACCACACATACAGTGACCAGAGGAAATCCTCCCGCTGTGTTTGTTACAATGACGACAGACACAGTGACCAGAGGAAATCTTCCATCTGTCTTTGATAAACTGATGACAGACACATTGACCAGAAGAAATCTCCCCGCTGTCTTTGTTAAACTGATGACAGACACATTGACCAGAAGAAATCTTCCCTCTGTCTTTGTTAAACTGATGACAGACACATTGACCAGAAGAAATCTTCCCGCTGTGTTTGTTACACTGATGACAGACACAGTGTCCAGCGGAAATCTTCCAGCTGTGTTTATTACAATGACAACACAAACAGTGACCAGAGGAAATCTTCCCACTGTGTTTATTACACTGACGACAGATACAGTGGACAGAGGAAATCTTCCCGCTGTGTTTGTTACACTGACGACACACACAGAGACCAGAGGAAACCTTCCCACTGTCTTTGTAACATGACCACACATACAGTGACCAGAAGAAATCCTCCCGCTGTGTTTATTACACTGACGACACACGCAGGGACCAGAGGAAATCCTCCCGCTGTGTTTGTTACACTGATGATGGACACAGAGACCAGAGGAAATCTTCCCACTGTGTTTATTACACTGACGACAGATACAGTGGACAGAGGAAATCCTCCCGCTGTGTTTGTTACACTGATGATGGACACAGAGACCAGAGGAAATCTTCCCACTGTGTTTATTACACTGACGACAGATACAGTGGACAGAGGAAATCTTCCCGCTGTGTTTATTGCACTGACAACACACACAGAGGCCAGAGGAAAACTTCCCGCTGTGTTTGTAACATGACCACACATACAGTGACCAGAGGAAATCTTCCCACTGTGTTTGTTACACTGACGACACATGTAGGGACCAGCGGAAATGTTCCCGTTGTGTTTGTTGTACTGATGACACACACAGTGACCAGAGGATATTTTCCCGCTGTGCTGGTTACACTGACGACACATAAAGTGACCAGTGTAAATCTTCCCACTGTGTTTATTACACTGATGGAACATACAGTGGCCAGAGGAAATCTTCCCGTTGTGTTTGTTACACTGACGACACACACAGTGACCAGAGGAAATCGTCGCACTGTGTTTATTGCACTGATGACACACACAGTGACCCAATGAAATCTTCCTGCTGTGTGTTTTCCACCGAAGACACACACAGTGACCAGATGAAATCTTCCCCCTGTGTTTGTTAAACTGATGACAGACACATTGACCAGAAGAAATCTTCCCGCTGTGTTTGTTAAACTGATGACACACACAGAGACCAGAGGAAAACTTCCCGCTGTGTTTGTAACATAACCACACATACAGTGACCAGATGAAAACTTCCCCCTGTGTTTGTTACAGTGATACCACACACAGTGACCAGAGGAAATCTTGCCGCTGTGTTTGTTATGCTGACGACACACACAGATACCACGGGAAATCCTCCCACTGTTTTTGTTACACTGACAACACTCACAGAGACGAGAGGAAATCTTCCCACTGTCTTTGTAACATGACCACACATACAGTGACCAGAGGAAATCCTCCCGCTGTGTTTGTTACAATGACGACAGACACAGTGACCAGAGGAAATCTTCCATCTGTCTTTGATAAACTGATGACAGACACATTGACCAGAAGAAATCTCCCCGCTGTCTTTGTTAAACTGATGACAGACACATTGACCAGAAGAAATCTTCCCTCTGTCTTTGTTAAACTGATGACAGACACATTGACCAGAAGAAATCTTCCCGCTGTGTTTGTTACACTGATGACAGACACAGTGTCCAGCGGAAATCTTCCAGCTGTGTTTATTACAATGACAACACAAACAGTGACCAGAGGAAATCTTCCCACTGTGTTTATTACACTGACGACAGATACAGTGGACAGAGGAAATCTTCCCGCTGTGTTTGTTACACTGACGACACACACAGAGACCAGAGGAAACCTTCCCACTGTCTTTGTAACATGACCACACATACAGTGACCAGAAGAAATCCTCCCGCTGTGTTTATTACACTGACGACACACGCAGGGACCAGAGGAAATCCTCCCGCTGTGTTTGTTACACTGATGATGGACACAGAGACCAGAGGAAATCTTCCCACTGTGTTTATTACACTGACGACAGATACAGTGGACAGAGGAAATCCTCCCGCTGTGTTTGTTACACTGATGATGGACACAGAGACCAGAGGAAATCTTCCCACTGTGTTTATTACACTGACGACAGATACAGTGGACAGAGGAAATCTTCCCGCTGTGTTTATTGCACTGACAACACACACAGAGGCCAGAGGAAAACTTCCCGCTGTGTTTGTAACATGACCACACATACAGTGACCAGAGGAAATCTTCCCACTGTGTTTGTTACACTGACGACAGACACAGAGACCAGAGGAAATCCTCCCGGTGTGTTTGTTACACTGACCACACATACAGTGACCAGAGGAAATCTTCCCTCTGTCTTTGTTACCTTGACGACACACACAGAGGCGAGATGTAATCTTCCCTCTGTGTTTGTTACACTGACGACACATATCGGGACCAGTTGCACTGATTACACACACAGTGACCAGAGGATATCTTCCCGCTGTGTTTGTTACACTGACGACACACACAATTACCAGAGGAAATCTTCCCGTTGTGTTTGTTGCACTAAAAATACACACAGTGACCAGAGGACCTTCCCGCTATGTTTGTTACACTGACGACACATACAGTGACCATTATAAACCTACCGCTGTGTTTATTGCACTGACGTCACCTGAATGTCCAGAGGAAATCTTCCCCCTGTGTTTGTTACACTGACGACATACACAGTGACCCAATGAAATCTTCCCGCTGTGTGTTTTCCACCGAAGACACACACAGTGACCAATTGAAATCTTCCCCCTGTGTTTGTTAAACTGATGACAGACACATTGACCAGAAGAAATCTTCCCGCTGTGTTTGTAACATGACCACACATACAGTGAGCAGAGGAATTCTTCCCACTGTGTTTGTTACACTGACAACACACAGAGACCAGAGGAAATCCTCCCGCTGTGGTGGTTACACTGACGACACATATAGTGACCAGTGTAAATCTTCCCGCTGTGTTTATTACACTGACGACATACACAGTGAGCAGAGGAAATCTTCCCGCTGTGTTTGTTACACTGACGACATACACAGTGAGCAGAGGAAATCTTCCCGCTGTGTTTATTACACTGACGACACACACAGTGACCGGAGGAAATCCTCCCGCTGTGTTTGTTACACTGACGACACACACAGTGACGAGATGAAATCTTCCCTCTGTGTTTGTTACAGTGATGCCACGTACAGTGACCAGAGGCTATCCTCCCGCTGTGTTTGTTACACTGACGACACACACAGTGACGAGATGAAATTTTCCCTCTGTGTTTGTTACAGTGATGCCACGTACAGTGACCAGAGGCTATCTTCCCGCTGTGTTTGTTACACTGACGACACATACAGTTACCAGATGAAATCTCCTCTCTGTGTTTGGTAGACTGACGACTCACAAAGTGACCAGAGGAAATATTCCCATTGTGTTTGTTACACTGACAACACACACAGTTTCCAGAGGAAATCTTCGCACTGTGTTTATTGCACTGACAACACACACAGTGAGCAGAGAAAATCTTCCCGCTGTGATTGTTACGCTGACGACACACACAGTGACCCAATGAAATCTTCCTGCTGTCTTTTTTACACTGACGACACACACAGTGACCAGAGGAAATCTTCCCGCTGTGTTTTTTACACTGACGACACACACAGTGACCAGAGGAAATCTTCCCGTTTTGTTTGTTACACTGACCACACACACGGTGACCAGAGGAAATCTTCCCGCTGTGTTTGTTACTCTCATGACATACACAGTGACCAGAGGAAATCTTCCCACTGTGTTTTTTACACTGACAAGACACACGGTGACCAGAGGAATTCTTCCCCCTGTGTTTGTTACACTGACAGCACATACAGTGAGCAGAGGTAATCTTCCCACTGTGTTTGTTACACTGACGACACACAGTGACCAGAGAAAATCTTCCCGTCGTGTTTGTTACACTGACGACACAAACAGTGACCAATGGGAATCCTCCCATTGTGTTTGATACTGTCACACACAGAGACCAGAGGAAGTATGAGCACATCGACAATAATGTACTGGCAAAGACGCTCTGGTCATCTAGCCCATCGCGCACAATTGCCTTCCACTGTATCGCAGTGTACTAGCTCATAAGACATAAGACCATAAGACATTAGAGCAGAAATTAGGCCATTCGGCCCATCGAGTCTGCTCCGCCATTCAATCATGGCTGATAAGTTTCTCAACCCCATTCTCCCGCCTTCTCCCCATAACCTTTGATCCCTTTACCAATCAAGAACCTATCTATCTCGGCCTTTAATACACTCAATGACCTGGCTTCCACAGCCTTCTGTGGCAATGAATTCCATAGATTCACCACTCTCTGGCTAAAGAAGTTTCTCCTCACCTCTGTTCTAAAAGGTCTTCCCTTTACTCTGAGGCTGTGCCCTCGGGTCCTAGTCTCGCCTACTAATGGAAACATCTTCCCCACGTCCACTCTATCCAGGCCTTTCAGTATTCTGTAAGTTTCAATCAGATCCCCCCTCATCCTTCTAAACTCCATCGAGTATAGACCCAGAGTCCTCAAACGTTCCTCAAATGTTAAGCCTCACTCTCAGGTGAAACCATGTGATTGCCTGGGTTGGGTGAGAGCCGCAAAGTCTGGGAAAACCTACCTGGAACCAATCCATCCAGACAATCGAAACTAGCCCAGGAGTTCAGCCTTGTTCTGAATTCCTTGAAGTAGCTACTTTATTGTTCAATCCGTTCACAGAATATGGGAGTCACTAACTGGGCCAGCATTTATTGCCCATCCTTAATCGCCCTTGAGAAGGTGGTGGTGAGCTGCTTTCTTGAGTCGCTGCAGTCCATGTGGTGTCGATGCACCCACAGTGCTGTTTGGGAGGGAGTTCCAGGATTTTGACTTTTTGTAAGGGATGATCTCACCCCAACCAGGAACTGATCCAGCTCTCACTTGAAGGAACGCAGCGAGTTAGTGTTCACTGAATGAACCCCCACCCTGTTCCAGAGATCCTGATTTATATTCTGTGGAAAAAGAACCAGCTCCAGACATCTAACTTAGCTTTAGCCTTAGAAACTTAAAATTGTGATTATGAACATGTGCCTCCCCAACCTATTTAATTGGGAACAAACTCACAACTGGAACTGAACCTACGCCCTGCATCATCTTCTCAACCTTAATCAGATTACTCCTAAGTCTACACTTCTCTAAAGAGTAGAATTCCAACTCTTTTTAGGTTACCTTGTTAAATAAAGTGCTTCAATCTGGGAATTAGTGTTTTGGCTCCCTCCCTCTACACTCACTTTGAAACCTCAGTATCACGCACCATGTGAGGAGACAGAAACTGGGCACAGTATTCCAAGTGAAGCATGACAGTCTTGTAGAAGGATGAGCTGGTTGTCTTAAACTCAATTCAGGGGGAGGTGATGGAATAGTGGTGTTGTCGCTAGTAATCCAGAGACCCACGGTACTGCTCTGCAGACCTGGGTTCAAATCCTGCCTTGGGATCTTGAATTCAATAACAATCTGGAATTAAAAGTCTAATGATGACCATGAAACTGTTGTTGATTGTTCTAAAAACCCATCTGGTTCACTAATGTCCTATAAGGAAGGAAATCTTTTGTCCTTACCTGGTCTGGCCTACATGTGACTCCAGACCCACAGCAGTGTGGTTGACTCTTAAATGCCCTCTGAAATGGCCTAGCAAGCAACTCAGTTGTAACAAACCGCTAGAAAGTCACAAAAAAGGATTGAAACTGGATGGACCACCTGGCATTGACCTAGGCACCGGAAACGACAACGGCAATGTGTCGACCCTGCAAAGTCCACTTTACTAACATCAGTGCCAAAACTGGGAGAGCTGTCTCACAGATTAGTCAAGCAACAGCCTGACATAGTCATCCTCGCGGAATCATACCTTATAAATAATATTCCAGACACCACCATCACCATCCCAGGGTATGTCCTTCCCACCGGCAGGACAGAACCAGCAGAGGTGGCGGCACAGTGGCATACAATCAGGAGGGAGTTGCCCTGGGAGTCCTCAACATCGATTCCAGACCCCATGAAGCCTCAGGACAACAGATCAAACATGGGCAAGGAAACCTCCTGCTGATTACCACGTACCGCCCTCCCTCAGAATCACAGAATCACAGTGCAGAAGAGGCCCTTCGGCCCATCGAGTCTGCACCGACATGTGAGAAACACCTGACCTACCTACCCAATCCCATTTACCAGCACTTGGCCCATAGCCTTGAATGTTATGACGTGCCAAGTGCTCATCCAGGCACTTTTTAAAGGATGTGAGGCAACCCGCCTCCACCACCCTCCCAGGCAGCGCATTCCAGACCGTCACCATCCTCTGGGTAAAAAGTTTTTCCTCACATCCCCCCTAAACCTCCTGCCCCTCACCTTGAACTTATGCCCCCTTGTGACTGACCCTTCAACTAAGAGGAACAGCTGCTCCCTATCCACCCTGTCCATGCCACTCATAATCTTGTACACCTCGATCAGGTCGCCCCTCAAGTCTTCTCTGCTCCAATGAAAACAACCCGAGTCTATCCAACCTCTCTTCATAACTTAAATGTTTCATCCCAGGCAACATCCTGGTGAATCTCCTCTGCACCCTCTCCAGTGCAATCACATCCTTCCTATAATGTGGCGACCAGAACTGCACACAGTACTCTAGCTGTGGCCTCACTAAGGTTCAATACAACTCCAACATGACCTCTAAGATAAAAGCAAAAAACTGCGGATGCTGGAAATCCAAAACAAAAACAAAAATACCTGGAAAAACTCAGCAGGTCTGGCAGCATCTGCGGAGAGGAACACAGTTAACGTTTTGAGTCCGAATGACCCTTCAACAGAACTAAGTAAAAATAGAAGGGAGGTGAAATATAAGCCGATTTAAGGGGGGGTGGGACAAGTAGAGCTGAATAGAGGGCCAGTGATAGGTGGGGATAACCAAAAGATGTCACAGACAAAAGGCCAAAGAGGTGTTGAAGGAGGTGATATTATCTAAGGAATGTGCTAATTAAGGGTAGAAAGCAGGACAATCAAGGTGCAGATAGCCCTAGTGGGGGTGGGGTGGGGTGAAGGAATCATAAAAGGCTAAAAGGTAGAGATAAAACAATGGATGGAAATACATTTAAAAATAATGGAAGTAGATGGGAAAAGAAAAATCTAAAAACATTATTGGGAAAAAAAAGTGGGGGGGGGATCGGAAAGGGGGTGGGGATGGAGGAGAGAGTTCATGATCTAAAATTGTTGAACTCAATATTCAGTCCGGAAGGCGGTAAAGTGCCGAGTCGGAAGATGAGGTGCTGTTCCTCCAGTTTGCGTTGAGCTTCACTGGAACAATGCAGCAGGCCAAGGACGGACATGTGGGCATGAGAGCAGGGTGGAGTGTTAAAATGGCAAGCGACAGGGAGTTCTGGGTAATGCTTGCGGAAAGACCGAAGGTGTTCTGCAAAGCAGTCACCCAGTCTGCATTTGGTCTTCCCAACATGAAGGAGAAGGAGGCTCCACAAACATCCTCATCTTCAATGATGGGGGAGCCCAGCACGTCAGTGCGAAAGATAAGGCTGAAGCATTTGCAACAATCTTCAGCCAGAGGTGCCGAGTGGATGACCCAGCTCAGTCTCCTTCAGAGGTCCCAAGCATCACAGATGCCAGACTCCAGCCAATTCGATTCACTCCAAATGATCTCAAGAAATGGCTGGAGGCAATGGATAGTGCAAAGGCTATGGGCCCTGACAATATTCCAGCAATAATGCTGAAGACTTGTGCTCCAGAACATGCTGCGCCTCTAGGCAAGCTCATCCAGTACAGCTACAACACTGACATCTACCCAACAATGTGGAAAATTGCCCAGCTATGTCCTGTACACAAAAAGCAGGACAAATCCAACCCAACCAATTGCCACCCCAACAGTCTACTGTCCATCATCAGTAAGGTAATGGAAGGGGTAATCAACAGTGCTATCAAGCGGCACTTGCTTAGCAATAACCAGCTCACTGACGCCCAGTTTGGGTTCCGCCAGGGCCACTCAGCTCCTGACCCCATTATAGCCTTGGTTCAAACATGGACAAAAGAGCTGAACTCCCGAGGTGGGGTGACAGTGGCTGCCCTTGACATCAAGGCCGCCTTTGATGGAGTTTGGCATCAAGGAGCTCTAGCAAAACCGGAGTCAATGGGAATCGGGGGGAAACTCTCTGCTGGTTGGAGTCATACTTAGCACAAAGGAAGATGGTTGTGGTTTTTGGAGGTCAATTATCTCAGCTCCAGGACATCACTGCGGGAGTTCCTCAGGATAGTGTCCTCGTCCAAACATCTTCAGCTGCTTCATCAATGACCTTCCGTCTACCATAAGGTCAGAAGTGGGGATGTTCGCTGATGATTGCACAATGTTCAGCACCATTCACGACTTCTCAGATACTGAAGCAGTCCATGTCCAAATGCAGCAAGACCTGGACAATATCCAGGCTTGGGCTGACAAGTGGCAAGTAACATTCGCGCCACACAAGTGCCAGGCAATGACCATCTCCAACAAGAGAGAATCTAACCATTACCCCTTGACATTCAATAGCATTACCATCGCTGAATCCCCCACTATTAACATCCTGGGGCTTACCATTGACCAGAAGCTGAACTGGACTAGCCATAGACTCTGGACCAGTTCCTACAGATTGGAGGGTAGCTAATGTAACCCCACTATTTAAAAAGGGAGGTAGAGAGAAAACAGGGAATTATAGACCTGTCAGCCTGACGTCAGTAGTGGGGAAAATTCTAGAGTCCATTATAAAAGATTTAATAGCTGAGCTCATGGAAAACAGTGGCAGAATCGGACAGAGTCAGCATAGATTTATGAAAATCTATGCTTGACAAATCTACTGGAATTTTTCGAGGATGTAACTAGTAGAGTTGATGAGGGGGAGCCAGTGGATGTGGTTTATTTAGACTTTCAGAAGGCTTTCGACAAAGCCCCACATAGGAGATTGGTGTGTAAAATTAAAGCACATGGGATTGAGGGTAGTGTATTGAGATGGGTAGAAAACTGGTGGGCAGACAGGAGACAAAGAGTAGGAATAAACGGGTCTTTTTCCGAATGGCAGGCAGTGACTAGTGGGGTACCGCAGGGATCGGTGCTGGGACCCCAGTTATTCACAATATATATTAAAGATTTGGATGAGGGAATTAAATGTAATATCTCCACATTTGCAGATGACACAAAGCTGGGTGGGAGGGTGAGCTGTGAGGAGGATGCAGAGATGCTTCAGTGTGATTTGGACAAGCTGAATGAGTGGGCAAATGCATGGCAGATGCAATATAATGTGGATAAATGTGAGGTTATCCATTTTGGTTGCAAAAACAGGAAGGCAGATTATTATCTGAATGGCTATAAATTGAGAGAGGGGAATGTACAATGAGACCTGGGTGACCTTGTACACCAGTCGCTGAAGGTAAGCATGCAGGTGCAGCAGGCGGTAAAGAAGGCAAATGGCATGTTGGCCTTCATAGCCAGAGGATTCGAGTACAGGAACAGGGATGTCTTGTTGCAATTGTACAGGGCCTTGGTGAGACCACACCTGGAATATTGTGTGCAGTTTTGGTCTCCTTATCTGAGGAAGGATGTACTTGCTAGAGAGGGAGTGCAGCGAAGGTTTACCCGACTGATTCTTGGGATGACGGGACTGACATATGAGGAGAGATTGAGTCGGTTAGGATTATATTCGCTAGAGTTTAGAAGAATGAGGGGGGATCTCATAGAAACCTATAAAATTCTAACAGGACTAGACAAGGTAGATGCAGGAAGGATGTTCCCGATGGTGGGGGAGTCCAGAACCAGGGGTCACAGTCTGAGAATATGGGGTAGACCATTTAGGACTGAGATGAGGAGAAATTTCTTCACCCAGAGAGTGGAATTCGTTACCACAGAAAGTAGTTGAGACCAAAACATTGTATGTTTTCAAGAAGGAGTTAGGTATAGCTCTTGGGGCGAAAGGGATCAAAGGGTATGGGGAGGAAGCGGGAGCAGGCTATTGAGTTGGATGATCAGCCATGATCATAATGAATGGCGGAGCAGGCTCGAAGGGCCGAATGGCCTACTCCTGCTCCTAGTTTCTATGTTTCTATATAAATACTGTGGCTACAAGAGCAGGTCAGAGGCTAGGAATCCTGCAATGAGTAACTCGCCTCCTGACTCCCCAAAGCCTGTCCACCATCTACAAGGCACAAGTCAGGAGTGTGATGGAATACTCGCCACTTGCCTGGATGAGTGCAGCTCCAACAACACTCAAGAAGCTTGACACCATCCAGGACAAAGCAGCCCGCTTGATTGGCACCACATCCACAAACATTCATTCCCTCCACCGCCGATACACAGTGTGTACCATCTACAAGATGCCCTGCAGGAATAGACCAAGGCTCCTTCGACAGCACCTTCCAAACCCACAGCTGTTACCATCTAGAAGGACAAGGGCAGCTGATACATGGGAACATCACCACCTGGAAGCTTCCCTCCAAGCCACACGTCATCCTGACTTGGAAATATATCGTCGTTCCTTCACTGTCGCTGGGTCAAAATCCTGGAACTGCCTTTCTAACAGCACTGTAGGTCTATCTACACCAAATGGACTGCAACAATTCAAGAAGGCAGCTCACCACCACCTTCTCAAAGGCAGTTCGGGATGGGCAAGAAATACTGGCCTAGCCAGCGATGCCACATCCCGTAAATTAATAAAACACAACAGCCAGTCCTTTCTCTCTCCGCCTTATTGAATGAGTATCCCTGAAATGTGTATGAATTTTTAACATTTAGTCTGATCACATGTACAACACTGCATTTATCCTAGTCAGATATCATTTACCAGTCATTAACCCCATGAGCCCAAAATATTAAGATCTGCCAGAGGCAGACAAGAGTCATCTACACTCACCTAACTATCATCTGCAAATTTGCAGTTCACCCCCTCAACACCTAAATCCGTAGATCATTCATAAAAATCGTAAAGAGCAACATTCCCAACAATCTTCCCACTCCATTTGTTGGTGCCACTGATGCAGACAGTGACCAGGAGCAATCTTTAGACAGTCTCCATGACGTCCCAAGAACAAATAGAAAAGATGCCTGTGCCACACCTGACTGAAATATGGGTTGTTGTGGGGAGTTAATTCTGGAATGCAGATCTTCAGTGCAATAGCTGGGATGTTGTCAAAGCCCATAGTCTTCACCAAGGCGAGTGAAGTGAACTAAATTAGATAGGTACAGGCAGCTGTGATGGCAGAGATCCTGGCAAGATGCTAAGTGGGATTTTCCATTCGGTATTTTCAGGTTAGCTGCTCCTACTACCCCCTCTAAACATTTCTCTCCTGCAAAGGATGTTAGCAGTCTCCAAGTGCTTGGATGAAGTATTTTGCCTGAACCCGTATAGTGAGTATTAAGAACAAAAGAATTGGGAGCAGGAGAAGACCAAATGGCCTTTGAGCCTACTCCACCATTCAGTACACTCATGGCTGAACGTCTGCACGTTCTTGCATGTTCCCCATAACCTTCGATTCCTCGAAAGAGCTAAAACCTATCGATCTCACCCTTAAACTGGAGTGACCATCTACAACCATTCAGGGGAGAGAATTCAAAAGATTCACAACCCTGAATGAGGAAATTTCTCCTCCTCTGTGCCCTAATGGCTGACTCCTTATCCAGAGACTCCGACCCTGGTTTTAGATTCTCTAGCTAAGGGAAACAGCCTCTTAGCATCTATTCCATCAAACGCTCCTATCTTAAAGTTCCAGGTAGTATAGGCTCATTTAACTCAATCATTCCTGATCAATGGAATATTCACTGAGAATTAATAATCAATTTTTGATATGTTTGCCATTGCTCAGCGACTATCATATCTTTTTAACTAATTTCCCAATTTACCTTAAGTAACTCCTACCTTCAAAATTGACTTTTGTTTAATTTTAAGATCCTCGTTTCTGACTTAACATCATCACTCTAACTTAATTTGTAATGCCTTCATATTATGATCACTCCTCCCCAAAGGATCCTTTACTACAAGATTACTAATTAACTCTGCCTCATTACACAATATTAGATCTAAAATCCTGTTCTCTAGTTGGTTTCTCAACAAATTGTTTCATTAAACTGTCTTGCAGTTATTCTATGAACTTGCCATAGGAACAGGAGGAGGCTATTCATGGCTGTTCTACCATTCAGTATGATCATGACTGATCTATTGCCTAACTCCATGTACTGAACTTTGCTCTACATCCTTTCATTAATAAAAATCTATCTCAGATTTAAAACTAGCAATTATTCTAGCATCCATTGTCATTTAAGAAAGAGAGTTTCAAAATTCTACTTTATGTGTAGAAGTATTTCCTAATGTCGCTCCTGAAATGTCTGGCTCTAGCTTTTAGACTATGGCCCCTCCATTTTTTCTCTATCTAGCCTAACTGTTCTGCTTCATTTCTTGTCCTCCAAGCTACTTTTGCCAATTTTGATTTGCCCAGTCTATAAGAAGATTAAAGTTTCTCATAAATATTGCATGACTCTTGATACATGTTTCCCTAATTTCCTAATCCATACTCTGTTCACGGGCTATTCCCAGTGTTTTCTGACTTCGTTGTTTCTTGGCTATATGTATACTAATTCTACATCCTAATTTTCTAAGCTACGACCCTTTCTCGAGACTGCCTTTATCCCATCCTTTCTAATCTGGGATACCCTCTTTCCCATTTTGTTTATCTCTTCTAAAAGTCAAGTATCCTGGGAAATTTGGTTCTCAACCTGGGTACAAATTAGCAATGATAAGAATGGTTCATTCAGCCAAACAGAGAGGCAGAATGAAGCATGATCTGCCAGCACCCAGCATCGGTTCACAGGTGTTCTAACAGGGGTCACTAGCTAGACTTAAAGGTAAGAAAAACAGGCTAATTCCCTTCTCATATGCACACCCCCAGACAAACTCACTCACTCTCACAGACACAAACTCACACACACGCATGGGAAATATGAAATAAAAACAGAAAATGCTGGAAAAACTCTGCAGGCCCGATAGCATTGTTGAAGAGAGAAACAGAGTTAACGTTTTGGGTCCGCATGACTCTGCTTCAGAGCTAAAGAGAAGTAGAAATGTGATGTAATCTATACCGTTTAATGTTGGGGGGGGTGCGGGGTGGAGCAGGTAAAGCTGGATAGAAGGTCAGCGATAGGTAGGGGCTTAGGAGAGATTGACAGAATTGTCATGGACACAAGACAAAGGGAGTTTTAATGGCACTGTTTAAAGACTAAAAAAGGTGCTGATAGTGACTTTTTCTGCTATTAACAGATCCTGCTTTCTTAGCTTTATGCCACTTTAAGCACACACGTGCACACAGACATACAAATGCACACACAAACGCACACAGACATAAATATGCACGCGCGCGCACACACTCTCTCACGCACATGCACACACACACGAACACACACACACCACACACATGCACTCTAACACACACACACACAGAGAAAACACGCACACACACACACTCTCTCTCTCTAACACACGCACTAACCCACATACATTAATACACACACACTAACCCGCATACACTAACACACACACACACTAACCCACATACACTAACACACACAAACCAACATACATTGACACACACACAAACGTGCTTGTGCACACACACAAACATGCACACACTCTCTCTCACACACACACACAAACACAAACATCCTCTCTATTCTAGGAGAACCTTAGCCAATAGTAGCTTTTAAAAATGTTTTTGCAAAAATAAATATTTTGTATTTTTATACCTTGCTGGATAGTTCCAGATTAACAGAACAATTGCTGCTCAGATAATGATATAGTGGTAAACTGTAAGAATGAATCTTGAGCAGTCCAGTAACTGTCAGCAGGAACACGATAGTGAATTCTTGTGTAAAATTCATCATCTTCTAACTAGGGCAAGTGGTTTGGCAACAATTTTTTCAAATATTGCCCATGCATCTCAGTTGATTAAGAACCCCTGAATACAGTGTAAATGGCAATGTTTAGTCAGTAGTACCCTCTTATTAAAGGGGATATGTGTGAAGTTGCCAGAGGCATACATTGCAGGATTATGAAGAGAGTAAAAGTGTATTTAACATCAGCACACCCATCATGCAGAGTCAGTAGAGAGCAAGAAAAAAAGGCAAGCATGAATTGTGCGTGGTTAGATTAAAGAACAGAAATAAGCTTCAGAAAACACTGCTGTCCATCCTGGAGACTCTTGGTATTTTGGCCACAACAAATTATTAATGGTTAAAGAAAAATACTCTTTTATTTAAGAATTAATTTTTTGGTTTTTCACTTATTTATTAGATGTATTTGTCATAGGAGACAGAGGTTACGGGCTATTGAAGATCCCTCCTCCTCCTTCTCCAGATACCATGCCCTAAGAGGGAGTTGGCCACCATGTACTTCCATTGGATTGGTCCATGATTATGCTGGCAAAGTACTGCAGTGGCTGCTGTTGCCTTCTGCAGGCTGATTGATCAGGAGACTCTCCCACACTTACCGCCTGCCATCAGGCATATTGGAAGGATTTACAGGCTGATAATCAACCTGTTTGGCCACATTATGAACACATCTTCTGTGGCCATCAAGCCCTAAAGTGGGACTTGAAGCTGGAACTTCTGGCCCAGAGGTAGGGAAACCACCCTTTGAACTACAAGGTGTCTTTGTGTGATGAAAATTGCAGCCATTGATAATGGTTGTAAAGATGCCATGTTCACAGAAGGTCATAAAAGTTTCTGCAATGTCATTCCTTTTCAAGAAAGAGGAGAGAAAAAACCCCAAAACTACAGGCAGTCAGCTTAAGACACTATCAGCAATGAGGAAACTTTTAGAAACAATAATCCAGGACAAAATCAATTGGCATATGGAAAAAATATGAGATAATAAATGAAAGTCAGCATGTTTGACTAATTTAATTATTTAATGCAGTAACGTAGAGGGTTGGTGGGTCTAGATGTTTTGTATATGGATATTCAAAAGGTTTTTGATAACATACAACATAATAGACTTGTTGGCAAAATGGAAGCTATGGGATCACAGAGCCTGTGGTCGCGTGGATAGGAAATATGCTACTGCAACAACAAAACAACAACTTATATTTATATAGCCCCTTTCACATAATAAAGCATCACAAGGTGTTTCACAGAAGCTTTATAAAACAAAATGCAACTCTGAGCCACATAAGGAGGTATTTGGTCAGATAACCAAAGGCTTGGTCAAAATGGTAGGTTTTATGGAGTTGTTAAAGGAGCAAAGCGAGGTAAAGAGGCGTAGGGGTTTAGGGACGGTATTCCAGAGCTTGGGCTGAGCTGAGGAAACTGAAGGCATAATCACCAGTGAATGCCACAAAAGCAGAGAGGAGTGACAAGTGGTTGTTTTTCAGACCGGAGAGAGTAGGACTACTGGTACTTTTCATATATACCAATTGTTATGGCACAGCAGATGGTAAATGCCGAGCTGCTCAAATCCCAGAGGGAAACTTGTAACAGCTGCCACAACTGTTTTGCAATTTGTATTTTATATTGAGATGCGTGTCTTGAGTTCAAAAGTAATAAGACTACCGCGACTTCAGTGGTTTTTAGAAAACTAAATTAAACATTTATTAACAAAAGCAAAAATTTCAAGCACATACATAGGTCTACAAATTACTACTATAACAACTTGTAAAACCCCTAATTAATCTGCCTCCCAGTTACATCTCCTTTAAGGCAACAGTAAAAACAAATAGGTTTAAAAGGACCCAGGCAAAGCAACACAATACTCTGGACAGTAGAATTCAAAATAAGTTTTCTCAGCTTCGGTTCCTTTGGACAGCAACTTGAGGCACAGAGGCTGGAGGCTTTTTACACTTGTGTTAGATCTTAGAATTCCTTCTGCCCTTACACATAACCTCATCTGCTTTATACATGTTTCTCCCTTTTAATGCAAATTCCATTCTACCAATATGTCTTTGCAACTTTGCTTTTCTCATAATATAAATCCTTTCATAGTACTAATTTTATCAGTAACCTTCGGGAAAAATAAACACACTGTTTGGCTTAGCTTCTTCTGGCTAGGTGTAACATCTTATCATCTCTTTGAAATTCAAACTACTCTGGTTTATCTAAAAATGCAATTTTCCCTCACATTCTAAAACTTCAGCCATGTTTACATATTTAGCATTTCAAACCGAGCTTCTTTTTGAGATATCAAAGCCCCCAGACCAGCCGTGTCCAATTCAATTCAATTCAATCCCATACACATACACACAGACATTATCCAAACCCTACTGTTAACCTGCTTTAACAATAAATCACAATAATATTGTGATGAAAATCATTATATTTTCATGACACCGATGATCTGGGCTTGAGGTATCCAGGACGTTATTTCAAAGTTTGCAGATGACACAGAATTTGGAAATCTTGTAAGCAATAAGGAAGATAGTAACTGACTTCAGGAGGGCATAGGGCATTGTTTTTATCCTCTATGTCCCTTTTAATAAAGCCCAGGATCCCATATTATTTGCTTTCCCAACCTGCCATCTTCAGTGATTTGTGCACATATTCCACCAGGCCCCTCTGCTCCTGTATCCCCTTTAGAGTTGCACCCTTTGTTTTATATTGCCTCTCCCCATTCTTCCTATCAAAATATATCATCCCACACTTCCCTGCATTAAATTTCATTTGTCACGTGTGTGTTCATTCCAGCAGCCTGTCTATGAACTCTTGAAGTCCCCATCACTATCCTTCTCACAGTTCATTACAGTTCCAACTTTTGTGCCATCTGAAAAATTTGAAGTTGTGCCCTGTCCACCCAAGTCTAGGTCATTAATATAGATTAAGAAAAGCAGGGTTGCTAACACTGACCTCTGGGAAATCCCACTGTATATCTTCCCAGTCCAAGAAACAACTGTTCACCACCACTCTCTCTTTTCAGCCAATTTTGTATCCACTCTGCTGCTGTCCCTTGTATTCTATGGATTTCAAAGCCCATTATGTGGCACTTTATTAGACACCTTTTGGAAGACCATGTAGACCACATCAAATACATGACCTTCATCAACCCTCTCTGTTACCTCGTCAAAACATTCAATCATTAGTTAAACATGATAGGCCAAATGGCTTCCTTCTGTGCAGCGTCATGCATGATTTTCTGGACAATCTCTATTAGATGGTGCCTGTGTCAGTCATATCCAGGTCTGATACCAAGACTATAGACGTAGAAAATACCAGATTCTGTCCCCGGTCTACGCTGAATGTCCCTAAGCTTGAGGAGAGGAAAGATCAGATTGTTGTCCAACAGCGTTATTCATCACTATCCAGTGGCCCTTGCTGGAAGATTCATGCGTGTGCACTGAAGTGAGAAGAGGATGGTAATTGGCCATGGTGTCTTCCACATTCAATTAGTTTGCCAACAATGACTGTCTGTGCTCACTGCCTAGGGTCACACATGAAGAATAGCCATTTGAGCGAGGTACCGGAGGGTGCCCAGTACCCTTGGACCTGTACCGAAACAGGAGTCAGCACCTTAAGGAGAGAAGGTGAGGAAATAAGAAACAGGAAGAAAATGGCTCTGTGTTTCTTGAACCTTCAATATAGTATGGGCAGTTATGGCAACAGACACAGGCCTGCAAACTGAAATTTATTGAAATGTTGAAGGGTTTATAACAACGTTCTGCAACTTTAAACATTAATAACTGTGGATGATCACATGATAGAAGCTAACTGTCAATGGCACCTGAGAGCATAATTCATCAAGATTTTTTCATGTAAACATTGTTAGCAATGCTGAAATGGATTGAAAATGATATCAGAAAATGAGAAGGTGAATGGATGGAATATCAGATTGAACAATGTGTCACAAAAGCTAACAGATATATTGAAACCTAGAAACTTGAACTGGTATGAACTGTGCTTTCATATGCAATTTACATTTCTTCACGATGTCTTCTATCATGTGGACATCCAAAATTATTCATGTTTAAAGTTTCACAAGGCCTTTATAAACACACTATTATAGGATGAGCCTTTAGCAGCCTTCTGTCTTGTATGACAATGGTTTGTGTTGTGGTGGTGAACTCTGTGTTAAGCATTGCCTGGTGAGGCTCAGGAGCTCCACTCTGGCATGGCAGTCTCTGCTGCATTTGCTGAAGAGGAAGACCTGGGCTGAGAAGGTACACAGTTCACTGGCCTATGTTTTGAACTGGGTGAAGTGTGCTGTTCTATAGCACAACAGATCCCAGTTCCCCTACCCTGCACACCACCCCACATACTAGAAAATCTACTGGCTTCTGTGCTGTCTTGTTTCTAGGTTATTATGAGATGTTGTCAAAGATCCATTGTCTCTCCAAGGACTGGACCTTCCACCCCTTGTAATTTCAAATACAACTTTTCCTATTAATAGCTTTGCAGCTCTTGCGAGCTGTGTTTGCAGACTGCTTCCTCTTCCTGAATTTGTAGCCTACCAACATTAGATTGAAACCCTGAGCTGTCAATCACAGAGGGTACCAGCCCTACATGGGTCCCAGCCTTCTTCTCAGAAACAGCTGTCAGGCAAAGTCACTAGCCCAGCTTGGAGCTTCCCCTTTAAACTAGGACCAGTGGTTGTGTGGAAACACCCACTCATCCTGAAGTCAATACACTTTCCATTAATATTGAATACTTTCTGATCATGGTTTAAAATGTTTTCATTGAATGTGAGAACTTTGATTAGTTGACAGCTGCACTTCAGTTTATCAAGTTCTCTTTATGAAATGTCACAGCTGATTGTTTGGAACTGAAGTAATATTTTTTTCTTAGAGAGATAGTTACAAACTGTGCTGATTTAATCCTTTACTGACAAATCCTAACACAAAAATATAAGTTTAAAAATTCAATACAGGCAAAATCCATTTTACCATTTTACCATTTTACCTTGGCTTAATCTTTAGACCAAGGTGGGGTTAAAATAAAAAAGCAGAGCAAAATCCCAAACATTATACAATCCTGCAACTCAAAGAATGGCTTCAGGATCCTTGTCTTTATATAGGTTCCAGATTCTTCTTGGGTTTGACAAAGTCACCAGAGCGGTTTGACTTGTGTTGTCGATTGTTGTATAATTGTCATACATTTTACTATGACTACATTCCCACCCATCAGTTCAGCACCAGTGACTGGGCCAAATAATTAAGATAAAATTAGGTTCAAATCACTGCTGCATGCCTGCACTTCTTATTTTAATTTGATTTAACCTTTATGAATCTGGAAAATTAAGGAAAAAGGGCAATTTGACATTCTTGATGTGAAGTGTTTCTCACAGGAGTTTTCTGTCCTGCATTTTCCATCCAATTAATTAAATGAACAAAAAGTCAATTTAAAATGATACACTGAATTCATCAATATTCTCATTCATTGCAATGACTCTTGAAACAGCCCAGCATTGTGACTTTTGACATGCAATGTACAGAAGTATTACCTATAAATTTGCTGTCCCCTCTTCCTCCCCCTCCCATCTCACTTCCCCTTCCTCACCCAGTCCCTCATATTTCTCTCTTTCTCTGTCATGCGTTTCTCCTTCTCCCTTTCTCTCCACTGTTATTCAGCTTGCATTTCTCCTTTCTCTCTTATTCTCATTATGCCATGTCATTCTCTTTTCCTCTCTTTTATTTCCCTTTCTCTTGTTGTCCTGTTATTTTCATTACTTTTTATCTCCTGTTTCCCTCATTATTTTGCTTGCAGAATCATGCAAGTAGCTGTGAACATGTTATTGTATGAATCGTGAATCAGCTTGTATCAGATTCCTCTTCCTGCTATTTTAATAGAAGCTTTAACCCAATAACAGAGAGTATTGATACGCGCATGCCAGATGTTCCAATCACAGCATCACTTACAGTAATTTCCAGGCATTTGCTGCCAGCAGTGCCTCCATTCCAATTTGAATTTGAAGCCTCTGGTTTCTTTTCTTTAGTGGTGCACACAGTGCTGCTGCTTCTTGTATAGGCACATCTTATCTTTTGTGAGGATATTGCTGCATTGGGTTACTGTTCTTATACACCTGGGAAAGAGTGGCACACTCTTTTCTAACTGACAGATGTTTATCCTCTTGTTGCAGAGGTGTTTTGGTGTGTTGTGTGGGCTCCTAGGAAGGGGTTTAACAGCTTTTCAATTCCAGGTGAAGTTCCATATTTCATCTGCCTGAATATGTCTCACAAGTACTTAATCAATATGCTTATGCTGGGTTAGGTGGGAATTTAGAGAGCTGCATTCACACATGTATCATCTGCATGGCCAGCAGTGAGAACTGTGATGGTAAAATGTAACTTAGCTGGTGCGTGAAATAGGTGTGGAGATCAGTCGATTGTTACTCATTCAGCTCCTTGAGCCTGTACCTACACCCTGTGAGGTCATTGCAGATCTGCATCATAAGACCATTTACCTGGCTTTGTATCTAATGCTTTGCCCATCTAAAGCCTGTCAATCTAAGTTTCAACATTTTCAATTGATCTAATCTCAGCAGCTTTTTCGGGGGAGCGAGTTCCTGATTCCCACTCCCCTGTGTGTGATGAAGTGCTTCCTAACATCGCCCCTGAATGGCCTGGCTCCAAATTTAAGATAATGCCTTTTGGTTCTGGACTCCCCACCAGAGGAAATAGTTTCTTTCTATCTGTGCTATTAAATTCTTTAATCAGCTTAAACGCCTCAATTAGATTGCCACCCCCTCACCGCCCCTTCCTAAATCCTCTATACTTGACAAAATACATGGCTTTGACTATGTAACCTGTCATCATATTTCAACCCTCTAAGCTGCAGTATCAATCTGGTGAATCTGCACTCTCTCCAAGGCCCAGAACTGAAGGCAGTGCTTCAGATGGGTCAAACTACAGTTTTATATAACTTGCACCCCTTTGTACTCCAACTATCTTGAAATGAAAGCTAATATTGCATTATCCTTTTCAATTATTTTTGTACTTGTCCACTAGTCTTTAATGATTTCTGAACTTCGTCTCTGCTCTTCCACTGTTTCTGGTTTCTTGCCAATACTCTGGATGACCTCATGACCACCCCCTCCTCCCCGACATCCATCTGGAACAGACTTGTCCACTCACTTCATCTAATGTCCATTGATGATTTTGTGCTCTTATCTACACTGTTTACTCTGCCACCTCCCTTATGTTGTCAGCGCAATTGGAAATAAGGCTTCATCAAATACCTTCATCAAAGTCATTGGTAGATACAGTGAAAAAGCAGAATGCACAGTTGTGGTCCCTGGGGGACATCATTAGTCATCACAGCAATTGGAGTAGGTATCCATTAGCCCTCCTCTCTGTTTCACACCTTCTTACTAACACCCATAAACACTCCCTTATCTAGTAAGTTAGTGACCTCCGCAAAAAATTTAACAAAGTTAGTTAGATATGACTCATCTATTTCTGGCTCTCTCTGATCAGCTCAAAACTGCCCGAGTTCTAAGTCAATCTGCCTAATAGAATCTGGTAATCACCTCACAACGTATATTAGACTAATAGGTCTAGAATTTCCCAATATTTCTTATGTAATGGTGATTTTGACAGATTCCCAATTCCATGGGGACAATCCCTGAGGGATTTTTGTCAGAACGTGACTAATCATTTCATTTCTTCACCTAGTTTTTTTAACCCCAGGAGGTGGAAGCTATTGGGTCCTGGGTATTTGTCTATCTTTAGTCACCTTGTTTTCTCCAGCAATAGTTTTGTATTTACACTTGCCATATCTTTCCTGATGATATTACTTATGTACGACACGGAGGTCAGGTAAAAGAGACTGGTTTAATTTGTTTTTTTTTATACTCATGAAAGGTCACAAAAATGTATTTTAAACTTAAGTAAGGGCAATTATGAGGGCATGAAAGCATAGCTAGCGAAAGTGAACTAGCAATTTAGGTTAAGCGATAGGTCAAGAAAGGTTTGTGGTGGACATTTAAGAGGATATTTCAGAATACACAGAACAACGTGGTTAACTAAAAAAATTAAAGATAGTATCAAACTTAAAGAAAAAGCAT
Organism: Cetorhinus maximus; assembly: GCF_964194155.1. NCBI lineage: Eukaryota > Metazoa > Chordata > Chondrichthyes > Lamniformes > Cetorhinidae > Cetorhinus > Cetorhinus maximus. The sequence goes on from NC_135883.1 coordinate 51,593,487, forward strand.
ATAATTACACAAAGACGGGTGGCAGGTCAGAAGATTGGACAGAATATAAAAAACATCAAAAAAAGACTATAAGGAGGGAAAAATTAGAGTATGAGAGAAAGCTAGCGAGAAATATAAACAGGTAGTAAGAGTTTCTATAGATATTTTAAAAAGAGTTAACAAAGCGAGTCTGGGGAATTAATAATGGAAAATAAGGATGAATTGAACAGGTATTTTTGCATCAATCTTCACTATAGAGGATACAAGTAACATCCCAGAAATGCCTGAAAATCAGGAAATGGAAGGTAGGGAGGAACTCAGGAAAATTACAATCACCAGCACTGAGAAAATTGTTGGGGCTGTGGGCTGACAAGTCCCCGGGTCCTGATGGACTTCATCCTGGAGACTTAAAGGAAGTGACTAGTGAGATAGTTGATGCACTGGTTTTCATTTTCCAAATTTAACTAGTTTTTGGGGAAGGTTCCATTGGATTGGTAAATAGCAAATGTAACTCATTTATTCAAAAAGGGAGGGGGACAGAAAGCAGGAAACTACAGGCCAATTAGCCTAACATCTGTCTTAGGGAAAACATTAGAAGCTATTATTAAAGATGTTATAGCAGGGCACTTAGAAAAATTCAAGGCAATCAGGCAGAGTCAATATGGTTTTATAAAAAGGAAATCATGTTTAACGAATTTATTGGAGCTCTTTGAAAGAGTCACGTGCTGGGGATAAAGCGAAACTGGTGGATGCACTGTGCTTAGATTTCTGAAAAACACTTGATAAAGTGTCAAATCAAAGGTTATTGTGGAAAATGAAAGCTTATGGTGTGAGGGGTAACATATTGATATAGATTGGTTAGCTAACAGGAAACAGAGTCAGCATAAATGGCTGATTTTCTGGTTGGCAGGATGTAATGAGTGGTGTGCCACAGGGATCAGTGCTGGGACCTCAACTCTTTACAATTTGTATAAATGACTTGGATGAAGGGACCAAAGGAATGGTTGCTTAAATTTGCTGCTGACACAAAGTGCGGAATTTTCTCAGATTTGCACTAAGTGCAATAGTGGGCTGGTAACGGCCACGATGGTGGGTTGTCATGCCATATCGTCCCGAACCTACCTCATTATTTATGCATTCCTGAGAAACACGCCGTTTCCATGGCGGGCAGGCTCTCATTCACCCGCCCGCCATCATCCTGCCACTGCATCATGCTGGACGCCATGTTTAAAGTCCAGCCGTGTGCACCATATCTCAGTGCTTCCAGCTCACCACTGCTGCACGGGAGACATGGCCCTGAAACTGAAGAAGACTGCAGCCCTCTGGTACAGCGACATGTCTCTTGAGCGCTTTTTGGATGCCGCAGACATTCCCCGGGATGTCCTCTACCCCCACTCTGGCTGCAGGATGGGCAGCAACAGCACTAACCCGGCTTGGGAGGCCATGGCAGCGGTGGTCAGCACCAATGCCCTGCAAATGAGGACAGCCACCCAGTGCCACAGGATGAATGATCTCCTCCATTCTACCAGGTAAGTCACTCTTCTCATCACTGTCAAGTCACACTCACAAACCCATCACACTTCCACAGGGCCCTCACCTACTGTCAATTCAAGGGACATCACCATTAACTCTCTCACACACACCTTTACAGTTCTCATCCTGTCCTTGGGACCACCCAACACCCACACAGGCCAGGCACACTTACCATCTGGCCTGGCAGGCATCCTGTGTACACTTTCTCCATCTGTATTCATGCAGGACAAGCTGGCACACAACAAGAGGGAGAGGTTGTAGACTGGTGGAGGGATGCCTGAAATCACGGTCCTCACAGACTTTAAAAACAGAGCCATCCAGCTGGTCAGCGATAACCAGGACCAGTCCTGTGCTGATCGTGAGGTCAGCGGTGCTCACAAGTGAGGATCCAGTAGCGCAACATCCATCAGACAACCATGCTGTGAGTGATGTGTCCTGTTTCACAGGCCACTGCCATGCACTAATTATCTCTCCTTGCTTTCGCTGGTACATCTGGGAAACAGCCAATGGAGTCCACAACCCAATCTCCAATCAAATCCCGAAGAAACCCCTGAAGAGGAATCTGAAGGCACCCTCCCAGAAGTCCCATCACAGCGCTCACCCAAACCCTTCACCAGCACATCGCACTTCCTGATCCACAGCAGGCGGCGGCAGGGACTTCCCAGGTGTCTGGCACTCAAAGGGCTGCTGGAGAACAGAAATCTGCTGAGCCCAAGACAGATGACAAGCTTCTGGACTCAGTCATGTCACAGTTGCTGGACTTGCAAAGACAAGCTTGGGAACATCAGGAAGGGATGTCCACTGCATTCCTCAGATTGCAAGGCACGATGGAGGAGTCTGTCTGCCTTCAGCTTGAGGTGATAGCGCCGGCATGCCAACACACCGAGGTCAACACTGGTATTTTGGTGGTTGCCACGGAGACCTTGGTCCAGGGCTTTGCTCCTGCTCTGCTGCGCGGGCTCAACTCAACTCAACTCAACTCACTCAGCTGATGCCACAGTTGGCCTCCAACAGTGTGTACACGAGCGGGTGCAGGGCAGCTTGACCACACTCCAGCTACCCCTGCTCCTCAAGGAGTCAGCCTGGGGCCCCTGGGCAGCTGTAGGGAGGAGGATCCGCAGGTGCCCACTCCAGACCCATCTACCCAGGTGACTCCGGGAGTAACCAGCCCTTCGGATTCCCCTCTTCCTGTGATCCCAGCAGCTCCAGCACCACAGGCCGAGGAGGATGCCACTGCCACACAGCAAGACCCCGAAAGTAGGCCAGGGTCCTCCAGAGGATGCCCGCCAAAGTCATCACAGACAGGGCGTAATATTCAGCAGGCTGCCTCCACCTCAGCTGTGGATGTTGGGGGAGCACTAAGATGTAGAGGCAGGGTTAGGAAAATTGAGAATTAACTCTTTTGGAGTCAATCTAATAAACTAAATTAACAAAATCAAGGACAAAATAATCACAGCCTCTAAATTAGGGAGCTGTAAACCGAAAGACAAATTTTAAAGGAAGCTTACAAACATAAAATCAAAATGTAATTAAGGGGTCAATAAAACACCCCAGTCTCTGCCTTGACGGTGCCGGCAGACACCGCGTGCTCCCTCTCCAGGGACACCTGACCGCAAATGTAGCTGTGGAAGAGGGGTAGACAGTCGGGTTGGACGACACCCTCGATCGCCCGCTGCCTGGACCTGTTAATGGCCAACTTGGCCAGGCCCAGGAGCAGGTTCACAAGGAGGTCCTCCTCCCTCCCAACCCCCCTCCGCACTGGGTGCCCGTAGATCAGGAGTGTGGGGCTGAAGTGCAAACAAAACATCAATAAAACGTTTTTTAAATAACTGAAAAGGGAATGCAGCCGACAACACCCTATATAAACATGGTCCACGGACTCCACAAGGCCGCAAAAAGCACAGGTCTCTTGGGAGTCCGTGAACCAACACATCCTGCGGTTGCACGGAACTGCTGCATACAACACCCTCCACCCCAGGTCCCCGATAGAAAGTGGGAGGACACCTCCGTAGAGGGCCCCCCAGCGGGGACCTCCGCCACTGGACGGCAACAAGGCACGCCAGGGCGTGTCCGGGCGGCGAGTGAGGGCAAGGAATTCACTTCCTTCACGGGTGTGCAGCAGCAGCCCATACAGGAAACCCCTCCACGCCGTGTTAAAGGACACGGAGGGCATATCCACGTGGCGGCTCAGGTTACAGGGCACCAGCTCCCGAGCGAGGGTTCAGGGCTTAGAGCCAATGTGGAATTCCGTCCGAACAGGAGTACGCTCAGACGGAAGACCACTGCCCACCTGCGCCACCTCGAGTCCCAGTATGACGTCGGGGCCGAGCACGACCGTCCGAAGGTCTTGGATGCCATTGGCTGCGAGCCGGACATCCACGGACACACGATGCGCCAGGAGAATTAGTTGCACAGCCTGAGCACAGGTCTTAGTCACTATTGTCAATAAACCCTCAAGAATGTCTCCCTGCCTATGGCTCCTTGTTCTGATGAGCAGTGTTCTTGTCACTCAGATGTGAAACCTTCCTGCACAAGATAAAAGCAGAGGTCTCAGTCCAGGGCCTCTTCCCTGTGCTTTGTGCAGTCTTCAGACCAAAGTGATGGTCCGGCCTCACATGGACACATTAGTGATGCCTGAAGCTCGACGGTGCTTGTCATTGCTGACAGAATGTAGTGTGCAGGCACCACAGAGTTCTCTCAATCTCTCTGTGTGCTCTTGGCACCTTTAAGAAGGGGCGGGCCCCCATCTCATCAGCACCTCGCTTTTAAAAAAATAAACACCTTGTTTCTGAACTTCACCTGGTTAGGTGTAATATTTCACCCGCTCTTTTAAATGGTCTATTTAAAAATGCAAATTACCCCCTTTACACCTTATCTCCTATTTTCTTATGTGTATGTAATGACCATTTCAAACCTGCCTTTCTTCTATACATTAAAGCCTCTAGACCAGCTGACTTTAATCTAATTAAGACACACACACATACACACAGACACGACTAAACTATTTTAAAATAATTTTCAACAACATTATAGACATTATTATATCTTCTTGACAGGGTGGATGTGGAGAGGATGTTTCCTCTTAGGGGAGAATCTAGAACTCGGGGTCACTGATTCAAAATAAGGGGTCACCCATTGTAGACAGAGATGAGGAAAACTTTTCTCTCTCAGAGAGTTATGACACTTCGGAATTCGCTTCCTTAAAAGGTGGTTGAGGCAGAGTCTTTGAATATTTTTAAGGCAGAGCTAGATAAATTCTTGATTACCAAGGGGGTGAAAGTTTATTGGTGGTAGGCAGGAATGTGAGGTTAAAATCAGATCAGCCATGATCTTATTGAATGGCGGAACAAGTGCGATGAGCCAAGCAGCCTACTCCTGCTCCTAGTTCATATGTTCGTCTGTTCGTAAAATGGCACAACACTAAATGGAGAACATGAAACATGAGCAAAGAAACCTCCTGCAGATTCCCACCTACTGCATCATACCACCTCCCCAAACCACCCCACCATCCCAACCCATCCCACCACTCCCTGTCAGCTGGTGAATCAGTGCTCCTCCATGTTGAACAGCACTTGAAGGAAGCACTGAGGGTGACAAGGGTGCAGAATATACTCTGGGTGGGGGACTCCAATGTCCATCACCAAGAGTGGCTTGGTAGCACCACTACTGACTGAGCTGGCCGAGTCCTAAAGGACATAGTTACTAAACTGGGTCTGTGGCAGGTGGTGAGGGAACCAAGAGGGAAAAATATACTTGACCTCGTCCTCACCAACCTGACTGCCGCAGATGCATCTGTCCATGACAGTATCGGTAGGAGTGACCACCACACAGTCATTGTGGAGACGAAGTCACGCCTTCACATTGAGGATACCCTCCATCGTGTTGTGTGGCACTATCGCCGTGCTAAATGGGATAGATTTCGTACAGATCTAGCAACTCAAGACTGGGCATCCATAAGGCTCTGTGGGCCATCAGCAGCAGCAGAATTGTACTCGAACACACTCTGTAACCTCATGGCCCGGCATATCCCCCACTCTACCATTACCATGAAGCCAGGGGATCAACCCTGGTTCAATGAAGAGTGCAGGAGGGCACTCCTGGAGCGTGGCATACCTGAAAACGAGGTGTGAATTTGGTGAAGCTATAACACAGGACTACTTGCATGCCAAACAGCATAAGCAGCAAGTGATAGACAGAGCTAAGTGACCCCACAACCAATGTATCAGATCTAGGCTCTGCAGTCCTACCACATCCAGTTGTGAATGATGGTGGACAATTAAACAACTCACTGGAGGAGGAGGCCCCACAAATATCCCCATCCTCAATGATGGAGGATCCCAGCGCATCAGTGAAAAGATAAGGCTGAAGCATTCGCAACAATCTTCAGCCAGAAGTGCCGAGTCAATGATCCATCTCGGGTTCCTCAGGAGGTCCCCAGCCTCACAGATGTCGGTCATCAGCCAATTTGATTCACTCCACGTGATATCAAGGAATGGTTGAACACACTAGATACTGCAAAGGCTACGGTCCCTGACAATATTCCGGCAACAGGACTGAAGACTTGTGCTCCAGGACTTGCCTAGCCAAGCTGTTCCAGTATGTGAACAACACTGGCATCTGCCAGGCAATGTGGAAAATTGCCCAGGTATGGCCTGTACACTAAAAGCAGTACAAATGCAACCCAGCCAATTGCCGAACCATCAGTCTAGTCTACATGATAAGAAGTAAATGAAACAACAAGAAAGAGAGAGAGCGGGCAGCCGATCCAGAAACAGCGAGAAAGAGAGGGAGAGCGGGACAGCAGCTACAGAAACAGAGAGAGAGAGAGCACGATGACAGCAAATTCAGAAACAGTGAGAGAAAGAGAGGCAGTGGGGACAGCAGATTCAGAAACAGTGAGAGAAAGAGAGAACGAGGACAGCAGCTTCAGAAACCGTGAGAGAGAGAGAGGCAGTGGGGACAGCAGATTCAGAAACAGTGTGTGACATGGAGAGAACAGGAACAGCAGATTCAGAAACAGTGAGAGAGAGAGAGAGCAACAGCAGTTTCATAAACAGTAAGAGAAGAGCGACAGCAGATACAAAAACAGTGAGAGGATACAGCAGATTCAGAAGCAGTGAGAGAGAGAGAGCAGAGCCAGCAGATTGAGGAACAGCAAGAGAGGGAGAGAGAGAGAGCGGCGATAGTAGATTCAGAAACAGCGAGAGAGTGAGAGAGAGAGAGGCCAGGACAGCACATTGAGAAACAGGGAGAGAGAGGGCACAGCAGATTCAGAAGCAGCAAGAGAGAGGGTGGGGACAACTATTCAGAAACACTGAGGGAGAGAGTGAGAGAGAGGGGGCATCAGATTCAGAAACAGAGCGAGAGAAAGCAGGGACAGGATAATTCAGTATCAGTGAGAGTGAGTGGGGACAGCAGATTCAGAAACAGTGAGAGAGAGCGAGGTCAGCAGATTCAGAAACGGTGAGAGAGAGAGAGCGGGGACAGCAGATTCAGAAACAGTGAGAGGCCAAGTGCGAGGACAGCAGATTCAGAAACAGTGAGAGGGGGGGACAGAACATGAACAACAGATTCAGATCTGTGAAAGAGAGGAGACAGCACATTCAGAAACACAGAGAGAGAGCGGAGACAGCAGATTCAGGAACAGCAAGAGAGGCAGAGAGAGGGGACAGCACATTCAGAAACAGCGAGAGAGAGAGAGATAGAGAGGCGGCAGCAGATGCTGAAACGGAGAGAGAGAGCGGCGACAGTGGAGCCAGAAACAGAATGAGAGAGAGAGAGAGAGAGTGGAAACAGCAAATTCAGAAACAGCGAGAGAGAGAGAGGCCAGGGCAGCAGATTCAGAAACAGAGAGAGAGGGAGCGGGGACAGGATAATTCAGAATCAGTGAGAGATAGAATGGGGCAAGAGATTTGGAAACAGTGAGAGTGAGAGAGTGGGGAAAGCAGATTCAGAAACAGTGTGAGAGAGGGGGGCGAGAGAGAGAGGGGACAGCAGATTCAAAAGCAGCAAGAGAGAGAGTGGGGACAACAGATTCATAAACAGCGAGGGAAAGAGAGAGAGCGGAGGCAGCAGATTCAGAAACAGAGCAAGAGAGAGCAGGGACAGCGGAGTCAGAAACAGAATGAGAGAGAGAGTGGGAACAGCAAATTCAGAAGCAGCGATAGAGAGAGAGAGAGAGAGAGCGGGGAAAAAGATTCGAAACAGTGAGAGGGAGAGAGAGTGGGGTCAGCAGAGGAAGAAACTGTGAGAGGCAGAGAGCGGTGAAGGCAGATTCAGAAACAGTGAGAGAGAGAATGAGGCCAGCATATTCAGAAACAGTGAGAGAGAGTGGTCGTGGGGACAGCAGATTCAGAAAGAGTGAGAGACAGAAAGCGAGGACAGCAGACTCAGAAACAGTGAGAGAGAGAGAGCGAGGTCAGCAGACTCAGAAACAGTGAGAGAGAGAGAGAGCGAGGTCAGCAGACTCAGAAACACTGAGAGAGAGGATACAGCAAATTCAGAAGCAGTGTGAGAGAGAGAGCAGAGACAGCAGATTCATGAACAGCAAGAGAGGGAGAGAGAGAGAGCGGTGATAGTAGATTCAGAAACAGTGAGAGAGAGAGAGGCCAGGACAGCAGATTCAGAAACAGCGAGAGAGAGGGGACAGCAGATTCAGAAACAGTGAAACAGAGGGAGTGAGAGGGGACAGCAGATTCAGAAACAGCGAGAGAGAGGGGACAGCAGATTCAGAAACAGCGAGAGAGAGGGGACAGCAGATTCAGAAACAGCGAGAGAGAGGGGACAGCAGATTCAGAAACAGTGAAAGAGAGGGAGAGAGAGGGGACAGCAGATTCAGAAGCAGCAAGAGAGAGAGGGGACAACTATTCAGAAACACTGAGGGAGAGAGTGAGAGGGGGCATCAGATTTAGAAACAGATCGAGAGAAAGGGGGGACAGGATAATTCAGAATCAGTGAGAGTGAGCGGGGACAGCAGATTCAGTAACAGTGTGAGAGAGAGAGAGAGAGAGAGGCCAGGACAGCAGATTCAGAAACAGCGAGAGAGAGAGGCCAGGACAGCAGATTAAGTAACAGCGAGAGAGAGAGAGAGGCCAGGACAGCAGATTCAGAAACAGCGAGAGAGAGAGAGAGAGAGAGAGGCCAGGACAGCAGATTAAGTAACAGCGAGAGAGAGAGAGAGAGAGAGGCCAGGACAGCAGATTCAGAAACAGAGAGAGAGAGAGAGAGAGGCCAGGACAGCAGATTAAGTAACAGCGAGAGAGAGAGAGAGAGGCCAGGACAGCAGATTAAGTAACAGCGAGTGAGAATGAGAAAGAGGCTGCAGCAGATTCGGAATCAGGGAGAGAGAGAGAGAGAGAGCGTGGACAGCTGATTCATAAACAGTGTGAGAGAGAGGGAGAGGGAGCCACAGCAGATTCATAAACAGCAAGAGAAGAGCGACAGCAGATTCAGGAACAGTGAGAGAGAGAGAAAGCGGGGACAGCAGATTCAGAAACAGTGAGAGAGAGGAGACAGCAGATTCAGAAGCAGTGAGAGAGGGAGAGCGGAGACAGCAAATTCAGGAACAGCAAGAGAGGGAGAGAGAGAGAGAAGCGATAGTAGATTCAGAAACAGCAAGAGAGAGAGAGGCCAGGACAGCAGGTTCAGAAACAGTGAGAGAGAGAGCGGGGACGGCAGATTCCAAAACTGCAAGAGAGGGTGTGAGAGAGGGGACAGCAGATTCAGAATCAGCAAGAGAGAGAGTGTGGACAACAGACTTATAAACTGTGAGGGAAAGAGAGAGAGCAGAGGCAGCAGATTCAGAAACAGAGCAAGGGAGAGCAGGGACAGCGGAGGCAGAAAGAGAATGAGAGAGAGAGAGTGGGAACAGCAAATTCAAAAGCAGCGATAGAGAGAGAGAGAGAGAGAGTGGGGCAAAAGATTCGGAAACAGTGAGAGGGAGAGAGAGCGGGGTCCACAGAGGAAGAAACTGTGAGAGGCAGAGAGCGGTGAAAGCTGATTCAGAAACAGTGAGAGAGAGAATGAGGCCAGCATATTCAGAAACAGTGCGAGAGAGAGAGAGCGGTAGTGGGGACAGCAGATTCAGAAAGAGTGAGAGAGAGAGCGAGGTCAGCGGAGCCAGAAACAGAATGAGAGAGAGTGGGAACACAAATTTAGAAACAGGGCAAGAGATTCGGAAGCAGTGCGAGGGAGAGAGAGAGAGAGAGCGGGGACAGCAGATTCAGAAACAGTGAGTGACATGGAGAGAACAGGAACAGCAGATTCAGAAACGGTGAGAGAGAGGAGACAGCACATTCAGAAAAACTGAGAGAGAGAGAGAGCGACAGCAGTTTCATAAACAGTAAAAGAGCGACAGCAGATTCAGAAACAGTGAGAGAGAGAGAGCGGGAAAGCAGATTCAGAAACAGTGAGAGAGAGGATACAGCAGATTCAGAAGCAGTGAGAGAGAGAGAGCGAGCAGAGCCAGATGTTTCAGGAACAGCAAGAGAGGGAAAGAGAGAGCAGCGGCGATAGTAGATTCAGAAACAGCGAGAGAGAGAGAGAGAGGCCAGGACAGCACATTCAGAAACAGGGAGAGAGAGAGGGGACAGCAGATTCAGAAGCAGCAAGAGAGAGGGTGGAACAACTCTTCAGAAACACTGAGGGAGAGAGGGAGAGAGAGGGGGCATCAGATTCAGAAACAGAGCAAGAGAAAGCGGGGACAGGACAATTCAGTATCAGTGAGAATGAGCTGGGACAGCAGATTCAGTAACAGTTTGAGAGAGGGTGAGAGTCAGATCAGCAGATTCAGAAACAGCAAGAGAGAGAGAGAGAGACAGGGAGTGGGAACAGCAGATTCAGAAACTGAGAGAGAGAGAGCGGGGACAGCGGAGCCAGAAACAGAATGAGAGAGAGAGAGAGTGGGAACAGCAAATTTAGAAACAGTGATAGAGAGAGAGAGTTCGGGGCAAGAGATTCGGAAGCAGTGTGAGGGAGAGAGAGAGAGAGAGAGAGCGACTGCAGTTTGATAAACAGTAAGAGAAGAGGGACAGCAGATTCAGAAACAGTGAGAGAGAGAGAGAACGGGGACAGCACATTCAGAAGCAGTGAGAGAGAGAGAGAACGGGGACAGCACATTCAGAAGCAGTGAGAGAAAGAGAGCGACAGCAGTTTCATAAACAGTAAGAGAAGAGCGACAGTAGATACAGAAACAGTGAGAGAGAGAGCGAGCAGATCCAGAAGCAGTGAGAGAGAGAGAGCGGAGCCAGCAGATTCAGGCACAGCAAGAGAGGGAGAGAGAGAGAGAGCGGCAATAGTAGATTCAGAAACAGCGAGAGAGAGAGAGAGGCCAGGACAGCACATTCAGAAACAGGGAGAGAGAGAGGGGACAGCAGATTCAGAAGCAGCAAGACAGAGGGTGGGGACAACTATTCAGAAACACTGAGAGTGAGAGAGAGGGGGCATCAAATTCAGAAACAGATCGAGAGAAAGCGGGAACACAATAATTCAGTATCAGTGAGAGTGAGCGGGGACAGTAGATTCAGAAACAGCAAGAGAGAGAGACAGGGAGTGGGAACAGCAGATTCAGAAACTGAGAGAGCGAGCGGGGACAGCGGAGCCAGAAACAGAATGAGAGAGAGAGAGTGGGAACAGCAAATTTAGAAACAGCGATAGAGAGAGAGAGTTCGGGGCAAGAAGCAGTGCGAGGGAGAGAGAGAGAGACCAGGGACAGTAGATTCAAAAACAGTGAGAGAGAGGAGACAGCACATTCAGAAGCAGTGAGAGAGAGAGCAATTTCATAAATAGAGAAGAGTGACAGCAGATTCAGAAACAGTGAGAGAGAGGAGACCGCAGATTCAGAAACAGAGAGAGAGAGCGAGTGGAGACAGCAGTTTCAGGAACAGCAAGAGAGGGAGAGAGAGGGGACAGGAAATTCAGAAACAGCAAGAGAGAGAGTGAAAGAGAGGTGACAGCAGATTCAGAAACAATGAGAGAGAGCGGGAACAGCCGAGTCAGAAACAGCATGAGGGAGAGAGAGAGGGGTCAGCAAATTCAGACACAGTGAGAGAGAGAGAGAGGCCAGGACTGCAGATTCAGAAACTGCGAGAGAGAGAGAGAGAGAGGACAGCAGAGTCAGAAACAGTGAGAGAGAGAGAGCGGGAGCAGCAGAGTCATAAACCGTGAGAGAGAGAGAGCGGGAGCAGCAGAGTCAGAAACAGTGAGAGAGAGAGAGCGGGAGCAGCAGAGTCAGAAACAGTGAGAGAGAGAGAGCGGGAGCAGCAGAGTCAGAAACAGTGAGAGAGAGAGAGCGGGAGCAGCAGAGTCAGAAACAGCATGAGAGAGGGAGCAGGAGCAGCAGAGTCAGAAACAGCAAGAGAGATTGTGGGGACAGTAAATTCAGAAACTGCGATGGAGAGAGAGAGAACGGGGACAACAGATTCAGTAACATTGTGACAGAGAGAGAGAGTGTGGAGTCAGCAGGTTTAGGAGCAGCAAGAGAGAGGGAGTGGGAACAGCAGATTTTGTAACCGAGAGAGAGAGCGGGGACAGTGGAGCCAGAAACAGAATGAGAGAGAGAGAGAATGGGAACAGCAAATTCAGAAACAGCGAGAGAGAGAGAGAGAGAGGCCAGGACAGCAGATTCAGTAACAGCGAGTGAGAATGAGATAGAGGCTGCAGCAGATTCGGAAACAGTGAGAGAGAGTGAGAGAGAGAGGGAGAGCGACAGCAGTTTGATAAACAGTAAGAGAAGAGGGACAGCAGATTCAGAAACCTTGAGAGAGAGAGAGAGAGAGAGAGCGGGAATAGCAGATTCAGAAACAGCGAGATGATAGAGGGGACAGCAGATTCAGAAACTACGAGAGAAAGAGAGAGGGAATAGCAGATTCAGAAACCATGAGAGAAAGAGAGAGGGCGCCACAGATTCAGAAACAGCGAGAGAAAGAGAGCGGGGAAAGCAGATTCAGAAACAGCAACAGAGAGAGAGCTGGTGGGGACAGCAGATTCAGAAACTGCGAGAGAGAGAGAGAGAGCGGGGACAGCAGATTCAGAAACAGTGTGAGATGGGGAGAGAGAGAGAGTGACAGCAGTTTGATAAACAGTAAGAGAAGAGGGACAGCAGATTCAGAAACAGTGAGAGAGAGAGCGAGGTCAGCAGATTCAGAAACATTGAGAGAGGGGGAGAGAACAGGAACAGCAGATTCAGAAACTGTGAGAGAGGAGACAGCACATTCAGAAGCAGTGAGAGAGAGAGAGCGGAGACAGCAGATTCAGGAACAGCAGGAGAGTTAGAGAGAGGGGTCAGCACATTCAGACACAGTGAGAGAGAGCGAGGCCAGGACAGCAGATTCAGAAATAGCGAGAGAGAGAGGACAGCAGATTCAGAAACAGCGAGAGTGATGATGGGGACAGTAAATTCAGAAACTGCGATAGAGAGAGAATGGGGACAACAGATTCAGTAACATTGTGACAGAGAGAGAGAGTGGCGTCAACAGGTTTAGAAACAGCAAGAGAGAGAGAGAGAGGGAGTGGGAACAGCAAATTCGGAAACAGCGAGAGAGAGAGAGAACGAGATGGTGGGGACAGCAGATTCAGAAACCACGAGAGAAAGAGAGAGGGGGCCGCAGATTCAGAAACAGCAAGAGACAGGGTGAGAGAAAGAGAGAGAGAGAGGAGAGCGAGGACAGGAGATTCAGAAACAGCGAGAGAAAGAGAGAGCATAGACAGCAGATTCAGAAACAGCGAGACAAAGAGAGAGCAAGGAAAGCAGATTCCGAAACAGCAACAGAGAGAGAGATGGTGGGGACAGCAGAGTCAGAAACTGAGAGAGAGAGAGAGAGAGAGCGGGGACAGCAGATTCAGAAACAGGGAGAGAGAGAGAGAGAGAGTGAGAGCAGGGTCAGCAGATTCAGGAACAGTAAGAGAGAGAGAGTGGGAACAGCAAATCAGAAACAGCGATAGAGAGAGAGAGAGCGGAGCAACAGATTCGGAAACAGTGAGAGGGAGAGAGAGCAGGGTCAGCAGAGTAAGAAACAGAGACAGAGAGCGGGGAAAGCAGATTCAGAAACAGTGAGAGAGAGAGAGTGCGAGATCAGCAGATTCAGAAACAGCGAGAGAAAAAGCAGGAAGGGCAGTATCAGAAACAGCAAGAGGTAGGGGACAGCACATTCAGAAGCAGTGGGAGGCGGAGAGAGACAGAGCGGGGACAGCAGAAACAAATACAGCGAGAGAAAAAGCAGGGAGGGCAGAATCAGAAACAGCGAGAGAGAGAGAGAGCGTGGACAGCAGGATCAGAAACAGCGAGAGGGATAGAGACAGGACAGCAGACTCAGAAACAGTGTGAGAGAGAAAGAGACAGGGGACAGCAGCTTCAGGAACCGCAAGAGAGAGTATGAGCGGGGAGGATAGATTCAGATACAGCGAGGGAGAGAGAGAGGGGACAACAGATTCAGAAACAGGGAGAGAGTGAGAGAGCGAGGACAGTGGATTCATAAACAGTGAGAGGGAGAGAGGGGGGACAGCAGATTCAGAAACAGCGAGAGAGAGAGCAGGAGAGCGGGGCAAACAGATTCATAAATAGTGAGAGGGAGAGAGAGAGGGATAGATGATTCATAAGCAGTGAGAAAGGGAGTGGAGGCAGCAGATTCAGAAACAGTGAGAGAGGGGGAGCGGGGAGGGCAGATTCAGGAACAGGGCAAACGTGAGAGTGGAGACAGCAGATTCAGACACAGAGAGATAGCGGGGACAGCAGATTCAGAAGTAGTGAGAGCGAGAGAGAGGGAGAGTGGGGACAGCAGTTTCAGAAGCAATGAGAGAGAGAGTGGAGACAGCAGATTCAGAAACAGAGAGAGAGATGAGGGAGAGCAGATTCAGAAGCAGTGAGAGAGAGAGCAAGAGAGAGGGAGAGTGGGGACCAGATTCGGAAACAGCGAGAGAGAGTGGGGACAGCAGATTCAGAAGCAGAGAGAGAGATTGGAGACAACAGATTCTGAAACAGTGATAGAGAGAGAGAGACAGTGGGGACAGCAGATTCAGAAACAGCGAGAGAGAGAGCGCGCGGGAAGGGCAGAATGAGAAAGAGCGAGAGAAAGGGGACAGCACATTCAGAAGCAGTGGGAGGGGGAGAAAGAGAGCAGGGACAGCAGAATCAAAAACAGCGAGAGAATGAGCAGGGAGGGCTGAATCAGAAACAGCGAGAGAGAGAGAGAGAGAGCGGGGACAGCAGGATCAGAAACAGCGAGAGAGAGAGAGAGCCGGGTCAGCAGGCTCAGAAACAATGTAAGAGAGATTGAGAGAGGGGACAGCAGCTTCAGGAACAACAAGAGAGAGTGTGAGCGGGGAGGGAAGATTCAGATACAGCGAGAGAGAGAGAACGGACAGCACATTCAGAAGCAGTGAGAGAGAGAGCAGAGAGCAGATTCAGAACCAGAGAGAGTGAGAGAGAGCAGGGTCAGCAGATTCAGGAACAGAGAGAGAGAGGGGACAGCAGATTCAGAAATAGGGAGAGAGAGGGAGAGAGTGGGGTCAGCAGATTCAGGAACAACAAGAGAGAGAGAGAGAGAGGTAACAGCAGATTCAGAAACCGAGAGAGAGAGCGGGGACAGCAGAGCCAGAAATAGAATGAGAGAGAGAGTGGGAACAGCAAATTCAGAAACAGCGATAGAGAGAGAGAGAGAGAGAGCGGAGCAACAGATTCAGAAACAGTGAGAGGGAGAGAGAGCGGTGTCAGCAGATTCAGAAACAGTGAGTGAGGGAGAGAGAAAGGGAAGGGCAGAATCAGAAACAGTGAGAGAGAGAGCGAGCGGGAAGGGCAGAATCAGAAACAGTGAGAGAGAGAGCGAGCGGGAAGGGCAGAATCAGAAACAGTGAGAGAGTGAGCGGGAAGGGCAGAATCAGAAACAGTGAGAGAGAGAGCGAGCGGGAAGGGCAGAATCAGAAACAGTGAGAGAGAGAGCGAGCGGGAAGGGCAGAATCAGAAACAGTGAGAGGGAGGGGACAGCACATTCAGAAGCAGTGAGAGAGAGAGCAGATTCAGAACCAGCGAGAGAGAGAGGTGGAGAGTGGGGCAAACAGATTCATAAACAATGAGAGGAAGAGAGAGAGGGATAGATGATTCATAAGCAGTGAGAGAGGGACTGGAGGCAGCAGATTCAGAAACAGTGAGAGAGAGGGAGCGAGGAGGGCAGATTCAGGAACAGGGAAAAAGTGAGAGTGGAGACAGCAGATTCAGACACAGCAAGTGAGAGTGCGGGGAGAGCAGATTCAGAAGCAATGAGAGAGAGAATGGAGACAGCAGATTCAGAAACAGAGAGAGAGAGCGGGGACAGCAGATTCAGAAGCAGTGAGAGAGAGAGCGAGAGCGAGGGAGAGTGGGTACAGCAGATTCAGAAACAGTGATAGAGAGAGACAGTGGGGACAGCAGATTCAGAAACAATGAGAGAGAGAATGAGGAGAGCAGATTCAGAAAGTGACAGACAGAGAGGGAGGACATCAGATTCAAAAACAGTGAGAGAGAGAGAGAGCGAGCACAACAGATTCATAAATAGTGAGAGAGAGAGAGAGGGCAAGCACTGCAGATTCAGAAACAGTGAGAGAGCAGAGACAGCACGTTCAGAAGCAGTGAGAGAGGGAGAGTGGAGCCAGGAGATTCAGGAACAGCAAAAGAGGGATAGAGAGAGAGAGTGGCGATAGTAGATTCAGAAACAGTGAGAGAGTGAGAGGCCAGGACAGCAGATTCAGAAACAGCGAAAGAGAGAGCGGGAAGGGAAGAATCAGAAACAGCAAGAGGGAGGGGACAACACATTCAGAAGCAGTGGGAGGGGGAGAGAGAGAGCGGGGACAGCAGAATCAATAACAGCGAGAGAAAGAGCAGGGAGGGCAGAATCAGAAACAGCGAGAGAGAAAGAGAGCGGGGACAGCAGGATGATAAACAGCGAGAGGGATAGAGACAGGACAGCAGACTCAGAAACAGTGTGAGAGAGAAAGAGACAGGGGACAGCAGCCTCAGGAACCGCAAGAGACAGTATGAGCGGGGAGGGTAGATTCAGATACAGCAAGAGAGAGAGAGAGGGGACAACATATTCAGAAACAGGGAAAGAGTGAGAGAGCGAGGACAGTGGATTCATAAACAGTGAGAGAGAGAGAGGGGACAGCAGATTCAGAAACAGCGAGAGAGAGAGAGCAGGAGAGCGGGGCAAACAGATTCATAAACAATGAGAGGGAGAGAGAGAGGGATAGATGATTCATAAGCAGTGAGAGAGGGAGTGGAGGCAGCAGATTCAGAAACAGTGATAGAGAGACAGTGGGGACAGCAGATTCAGAAACAGTGAGAGAGAGAGAGAGCGAGGTCATTAGATTCAGAAATAGTGACAGACAGAGAGCGAGGACATCAGATTCAAAAACAGTAAGAGAGAGAGCGAGCACAGCAGATTCAGAAACAGTGAGAGAAGGGGAGAAAACAGGGACTGCAGATCCAGAAACAGTGAGAGAGAGGGAGACAGCATGTTCAGAAGCAGTGAGAGCGGGAGAGCGGAGCCAGAAGATTCAGGAACAGCAAAAGAGGGAGAGAGAGAGCAGCGATAGTAGATTCAAAAACAGCGAGAGAGTGAGAGGCCAGGACAGCAGATGTGAGAGAGATTGAGAGAGGGGACAGCAGCTTCAGGAACAACAAGAGAGAGTATGAGCGGGGAGGGCAGATTCAGATACAGCAAGAGAGAGAGAGGGGACAACAGATTCAGAAGCAGTGAGAGAGAGAGCAGAGAGCAGATTCAGAACCAGAGAGAGTGAGAGAGTGCAGGGTCAGCAGATTCAGAAACAGCGGGAGAGAGAGAGGGGACAGCAGATTCAGAAACAGCAAGAGAGAGAGAGAGCAGGAGAGCAGGGCAAACAGATTCATAAACTGAGAGGGAGAGAGAGAGGGATAGATGATTCATAAGCAGTGAGAGAGGGAGTGGAGGCAGCAGATTCAGAAACAGTGAGAGAGTGGGAGCGGGCAGGGCAGATTCAGGAACAGGGAAAAAGTGAGTGAAGACAGCAGATTCAGACACATCAAGTGAGAGTGCGGGGACAGCAGATTCAGAAGCAATGAGAGAGAGAGTGGAGACGGCAGATTCAGAAACAGAGAGAGCAGGGAGGGCAGATTCAGGAACAGGGAAAAAGTGAGTGAAGACAGCAGATTCAGACACATCAAGTGAGAGTGCGGGGACAGCAGATTCAGAAGCAGTGGGAGAGAGAGGGAGAGTGGGGACAGCAGATTCCGAAGCAGAGAGAGAGAGCGGGGACAGCAGATTCAGAAACAGCGAGAGAGATTGGAGACAGCAGATTCAGAAACAGTAATAAAGAGAGAGACAGTGGGGACAGCAGATTCAGAAACAGAGCGAGAGATCAGGGAGAGCAGATTTAGAAGCAGTGAGAGAGAGAGCGAGAGAGAGGGAGAGTGGGGACCAGATTCAGAAACAGTGAGAGAGAGAGAGAGCTGGGACCAGATTCGGAATCAGCAAGAGAGAGAGTGGGGACAGCAGATTCAGAAGCAGAGAGAGAGATTGGAGACAGCAGATTCAGAAACAGCGAGAAAGAGAGCGGGAAGGGCAGAATGAGAGAGAGCGAGAGAAAGGGGACAGCACATTCAGAAGCAGTGGGAGGGGGAGAAAGAGAGCAGGGACAGCAGAATTAAAAACAGCGAGAGAATCAGCAGGGAGGGCTGAATCAGAAACAGCGAAAGAGAGAGAGTGGGGACAGCAGACTCAGAAACAGCGAGAGAGAGAGAGAGAACGAGGACAATGGATTCACAAACAGTGAGAGAGAGAGAGAGAGAGAGGGAACAGCAGATTCAGAAACAGGGAGAGAGAATGTGAGTGGGGAGGGCAGATTCAGATACAGCGAGCGAGAGAGAGGAGACAGCACATTCAGAAGCAGTGAGAGAGAGAGCAGAGAGTGGATTCAGAACCAGAGAGAGTGAGAGAGAGCAGGGTCAGCAGATTCAGGAACAGTGAGAGAGAGAGAGAGGGGACAGCAGATTCAGAAACAGCGAAGAGAGAGAGAACGAGGACAATAGATTCACAAACAGTGAGAGAGAGAGTGGGCACAGCAGATTCAGAAACAGTGAGAGAAAGAGCGTGAGAGAGAGCAGGGTCAGCAGATTCAGAAATAGTGAGAGAGAGAATGAGGACAGCAGATTCAGAAACAGTGAGAGTGAGACTGAGAGAGAGCGAGGTCAGTAGATTCAGAAACAGTGGCAGACAGAGAGCGAGGACAGCAGATTCCGAAACAGTAAGAGAGAGAGAGCGAGGACAGCAGATTCAGAAACAGTGAGAGAGAGAGAGAGGACAGCAGATTCAGAAACAATGACAGACAGAGAGCGAGGACAGCAGATTCAGAAACAGTGAGAGAGAGAGAGGGAGAGAGAGAGAGGACAGCAGATTCAGAAACAGTGAGAGAGCGGAGGCAGCACATTCAGAAGCAGTGAGAGAGGGAGTGCGGAGCCAGAAGATTCAGGAACAGCAAAGGAGGGAGAGAGAGAGAGCGGCGATAGTAGATTCAGAAATAGCGAGAGAGTGAGAGGCCAGGACAGCAGATTCAGAAACAGCGAGAGAGCGAGTGGGAAGGGCAGAATCTGAAACAGCAAGAGGGAGGGGACAGCACATTCAGAAGCAGTGGGAGGGGGAGAGAGAGAGCGGGGGCAGCAGAATCAATAACAGCGAGAGAAAGAGCAGGGAGGGCAGAATCAGAAACAGCAAGAGAGAGCGCGGGGACAGCAGGATCATAAACATCGAGAGAGAGAGAGAGCCGGGACAGCGGGCTCAGAATCAATGTGAGAGAGATCGAGAGAGGGGACAGCAGCTTCAGGAACAACAAGAGAGAGTGTGAGCAGGGAGGGAAGATTCAAATCCAGCGAGAGAGAGAGGGGACAGCACATTCAGAAGCAGTGAGAGAGAGAGAAGAGAGTGGATTCAGAACCAGAGAGAGTGAGAGAGAGCAGGGTCAGCAGATTCAGGAACAACGAGAGAGGGAGAGAGAGAGAGAGGACAGCAGATTCAGAAACAGGGAGAGAGAGAGAAGAGAGTGGATTCAGAACCAGAGAGAGTGAGAGAGAGCAGGGTCAGCAGATTCAGGAACAACGAGAGAGGGAGAGAGAGAGAGTGAGAGCAGGGTCAGCAGATTCAGGAACTGCAAGAGAGAGAGGGAGGGAGTAGGAACGGCAGATTCAGAAACCGAGAGAGAGAGCGGGGACAGCAGAGCCAGAAATAAAATGAGAGAGAGACAGAGTGGGAACAGCAAATTCAGAAACAGCGATAGAGAGAGAGAGAGAGAGAGCGGAGCAACAGATTCGGAAACAGTGAGAGGGAGAGCGAGCGGGGTCAGCAGAGTAAGAAACAGTGAGAGACAGAGAGCGGGGAAAGCAGATTCAGAAACAGTGAGAGAGAGAGAGATAGTGCAGCGTCAGCAGATTCAGAAACAGTGAGTGAAAGAGAGCGAGGACAGCAGATTCAAAAACAGTGAAAGGCAGAGAGCGAGGAAAGCAGATTCAGAAACAGTGAGAGAGAGAGAGATAGTGCAGCGTCAGCAGATTCAGAAACAGTGAGTGAAAGAGAGCGAGGACAGCAGATTCAATAACAGTGAAAGGCAGAGAGCGAGGAAAGCAGATTCAGAAACAGTGAGAGAGAGAGTGCGAGGAGAGCAGATTCAGAAACAGTGTGAGAAAGGAGACAGCACATTCAGAAGCAATGGGAGAAAGAGAGCGGAGACAGCACATTCAGGAACAGCAAGAGCGGGAGAGATAGAGTGCGGCGATAGCAGATTCAGAAACAGCGAGAGAGAGAGAGAGAGAGGGCAGAGCAGATTCCGAAACAGTGAGAGAGAGTGAGCGAGGGGACAGCAGATTCAGAAGCATCAAGAGAGTTAATGGAGACATCGGATTCAGAAACAGTGAGAGAGAGAGTGAGAGAGAGTGGGCAGCATATTCAGAAACATAGCGAGAGAGAGAACGGGCACAGGATAATTCAGAATCAGTGAGAGTGAGATTGAGAGTGAGCGGGGACAGCGGATTCAGAAACCGCGAGGGAGAGAGAGTGATAGCAGGGACAGCAGATTCAGTAGCAGTGAGAGAGAGAGAGAGCGAGCGGGGACAGCAGATTCAGTAGCAGTGAGAGAGAGAGAGAGCGAGCGGGGACAGCAGATTCAGTAGCAGTGAGTGAGAGAGAGAGTGATAGCAGGGACAGCAGATTCAGCAACAGTGAGAGAGAGAGCGAGAAAGCAGGGACAGCAAATATAAAAACAGTGAGAGGGAGAGAGAGAGGCGGGGACAGCAAATTCATAAACAGTGAAAGAGAGAGAGAGAGAGCGTAGACAGCAAATTCAGAGACAGTGATATATATATATAGAGAGAGAGAGAGAGTGGAGCAACAAATTCAGAAACAGTGAGAGGAAGAGAGAGCGGGGTCAACAGAGTAAGAAACAGTGTGAGACAGAGAGTGGAGAAAGCAGATTCAGAAACAGTGAGAGAGAGTGAGTGTGCAGGGTCAGCAGATTCAGAAATAGTAAGAGAGAGAATGAGGACAGCAGATTCAGAAAAAGTGAGAGAGAATGAGGACAGCAGATTCAGAAACAGTGAGAGAGAGCGAGCGGGGACAGCAGATTCAGAAACAGTGAGAGAGGGGGAGAGAACAGGGACTGCAGATTCAGAACCAGTGAGAGAGAGACAGAGAGCAAGGTCAGCAGATTCAGAAACAGTAAGAGAGAGAGTGAGAGAGAGCGGGGTCAGCAGATTCAGAAATAGTGAGAGAGAGAGAGAGCAAGGTCAGCAGATTCAGAAACAGTAAGAGCAAGAGTGAGAGAGAGCGGGGTCAGCAGATTCAGAAATAGTGAGAGAGAGAATGAGGAGAGTAGATTCAGAAACAGTGAGAGAGAGAGAGCGGGCACAGCAGATTCAGAAACAGTGAGAGAAAGAGAGCGAGGACAGCACATTCAAAAACAGTGAGAGCGAGACTGAGAGAGTGCGAGGTCAGTAGATTCAGAAACAGTGACAGACAGAGAGCAAGGACAGCAGATTCAGAAACAGTGAGAGAGAGAGAGAGAGAGGACAGCAGATTCAGAAACAATGACAGACAGAGAGCGAGGACAGCAGATTCAGAAACAGTGAGAGAGCAGAGGCAGCACATTCAGACGCAATGAGAGAGGGAGAGCGGAGCCAGAAGATTCAGGAACAGCAAAGGAGGGAGAGAGAGAGAGCGGCGATAGTAGATTCAGAAACAGCGAGAGAGTGAGAGGCCGGGACAGCAGATTCAGAAACAGCGAGAGAGAGAGCGGGAAGGGCAGAATCTGAAACAGCAAGAGGGAGGGGACAGCACATTCAGAAGCAGTGGGAGGGGGAGAGAGAGAGCGGGGGCAGCAGAATCAATAACAGCGAGAGAAAGAGCAGGGAGGGCAGAATCAGAAACAGCGAGAGAGAGAGTGCGGGGACAGCAGGATCATAAACATCGAGAGAGAGAGAGAGAGAGAGCCGGGACAGCGGGCTCAGAATCAATGTGAGAGAGATCGAGAGAGGGAACAGCAGCTTCAGGAACAACAAGAGAGAGTGTGAGCAGGGAGGGAAGATTCAGATCCAGCGAGAGAGAGAGGGGACAGCACATTCAGAAGCAGTGAGAGAGAGAGCAGAGAGTGGATTCAGAACCAGAGAGAGTGAGAGAGAGCAGGGTCAGCAGATTCAGGAACAACGAGAGAGGGAGAGAGAGAGAGTGAGAGCAGAGTCAGCAGATTCAGGAACAGCAAGAGAGAAAGAGAGGGAGTAGGAACGGCAGATTCAGAAACAGCGATAGAGAAAGAGAGAGAGAGAGCGGAGCAACAGATTCGGAAACAGTGAGAGGGAGAGAGAGAGAGAGAGAGCGGAGCAACAGATTCGGAAACAGTGAGAGGGAGAGCGAGCGGGGTCAGCAGAGTAAGAAACAGTGAGAGACAGAGAGCGGGGAAAGCAGATTCAGAAACAGTGAGAGAGAGAGAGATAGTGCAGCGTCAGCAGATTCAGAAACAGTGAGAGAGAGAGAGAAGGAAGACAGCAGATTCAGAAACAGTGTGAGAAAGGAGACAGCACATTCAGAAGCAATGGGAGAAAGAGACCGGAGACAGCACATTCAGGAACAGCAAGAGCGGGAGAGATAGAGTGCGGCGATAGTAGATTCAGAAACAGCGAGAGAGAGAGAGAGAGAGGGCAGAGCAGATTCAGAAACAGTGAGAGAGAGTCAGCGAGGTGACAGCAGATTCAGAAGCATCAAGAGAGTTAGTGGGGACAACGGATTCAGAAACAGTGAGAGAGAGAGTGAGAGAGAGTGGGCAGCAGATTCAGAAACATAGCGAGAGAGAGCGGGCACAGGATAATTCAGAATCAGTGAGAGTGAGATTGAGAGTGAGCGGGGACAGCAGATTCAGAAACCGCGAGAGAGAGAGAGAGTGATAGCAGGGACAGCAGATTCAGTAGCAGTGAGAGAGAGAGAGAGCGAGCGGGGACAGCAGATTCAGAAACAGTGAGTGAGAGAGAGCAAGGACATCAGATTCAAAAACAGTGAGAGAGTGAGCACAGCAGATTCAGAAACAGTGAGAGAGGGGGAGAGAACAGGGACTGCAGATTCAGAAACAGTGAGAGAGAGAGAGAGCAGGGTCAGCAGATTCAGAAACAGTAAGAGTGAGAGTGAGAGAAAGCGGGGTCAGCAGATTCAGAAATAGTGAGAGAGAGAATGAGGACAGCAGATTCAGAAACAGTGAGAGAGAGAGAGAACGGGCACAGCAGATTCAGAAACAGTGAGAGAAAGAGAGCGAGGTCAGTAGATTCAGAAACAGTGACAGACAGAGAGCGAGGACAGCAGATTCAGAAACAGTGAGAGAGAGAGAGAGGACAGCAGATTCAGAAACATAGCGAGAGAGAGCGGGCACAGGATAATTCGGAATCAGTGAGAGTGAGATTGAGAGTGAGCGGGGACAGCAGATTCAGAAACCGCGAGAGAGAGAGAGAGTGATAGCAGGGACAGCAGATTCAGTAGCAGTGAGAGAGAGAGAGAGAGAGAAAGCACGGACAGCAAATATAAAAACAGTGAGAGGGAGAGAGAGAGCGGGGACAGCAAATTCAGAGACAGTGATATAGAGAGAGAGAGAGAGAGAGAGAGCGGAGCAACAAATTCGGAAACAGTGAGGGGAAGAGAGAGCGGGGTCAGCAGAGTAAGAAACAGTGTGAGACAGAGAGTGGAGAAAGCAGATTCAGAAACAGTGAGAGAGAGTGAGTGTGCGGGGTCAGCAGATTCAGAAATAGTAAGAGAGAGAATGAGGACAGCAGATTCAGAAACAGTGAGAGAGAGCGAGCGGGCACAGCAGATTCAGAAACAGTGAGTGAGAGAGAGCAAGGACATCAGATTCAAAAACAGTGAGAGAGAGTGAGAGAGTGAGCACAGCAGATTCAGAAACAGTGAGAGAGGCGGAGAGAACAGGGACTGCAGATTCAGAAACAGTGAGAGACAGAGAGTGAGGAAAGCAGATTCAGAAACAGTAAGAGCGAGAGTGAGAGAGAGCGGGGTCAGCAGATTCAGAAATAGTGAGAGAGAGAATGAGGACAGCAGATTCAGAAACAGTGAGAGAGAGCGAGCGGGCACAGCAGATTCAGAAACAGTGAGAGAAAGAGAGCGAGGTCAGTAGATTCAGAAACAGTAAGAGAGAGAGAGAGAGGACAGCAGATTCAGAAACAGTGACAGCCAGAGAGCGAGGACGGCAGATTCAGAAACAGTGAGAGAGAGTGAGAGAGGACAGCAGATTCAGAAACAGTGACAGACAGAGAGCGAGGACAGCAGATTCAGAAACAGTGAGAGAGAGAGAGAGAGGACAGCAGATTCAGAAACAGTGAGCGAGGGGGAGAGAACAGGGACTGCAGATTCAGAAACTGTGAGAGAGGAGACAGCACGTTCAGAAGCAGTGAGAGATGGAGAGCGGAGCCGGAAGATTCAGGAACAGCAAAAGAGGGAGAGAGAGCGGCGATAGTAGATTCAGAAACAGCGAGAGAGTGAAAGGCCAGGACAGCAGATTCAGAAACAGCGAGAGAGAGAGAGAGGGGACAGCAGATTCAGAAACAGGAGAGAGAGAGAGAATGAGGACAATGGATTCACAAACAGTGAGAGAGAGAGAGAGAGAGAGGGAACAGCAGATTCAGAAACAGGGAGAGAGAGAGCGAGGACAATGGAGTCACAAACAGCGAGGGAGAGAGAGAGAGAGGTGGGACAGCAGGTTCAGAAACCGTGAGAGAGAGAGAGTGAGAGGCCAGGACACCAGATTCAGAAACAGCGAGAGAGAGAGCGCGGGAAGGGCAGAATCAGAAACAGCGAGACAGAGAGAGAGCAGGGCTAGCAGAATCTGAAACAGCTAGAGAGAGAGCAGGGACAGCAGATTAAGAAACAGTGAGAGACAGAGAGCGGGGTAAGCAGATTCAGAAACAATGAGAGAGAGAGAGAGCGGGGTCAGCAGATTCAGAAATAGTGAGAGAGAGAATGAGGACAGCAGATTCTGAAAAAGTGAGAGAGAGAATGAGGATTACAGATTCAGAAAAAGTCAGAGAGAGCGAGGACATCAAATTCAAAAACAGTGAGAGAGAGAGAGAGAGCGAGCACAGCAGTTTCAGAAACAGTGAGAGAGAGAGCGGGGACAGCAGATTCTGAAATAGTGAGAGAGAGAGAGCGAGGACAGCAGATTTAGAAACAGTGAGAGAGAGACAGAGAACAAGGTCAGCAGATTCAGAAACAGTAAGAGCGAGAGAGAGAGAGAGCAGGGTCAGCAGATTCAGAAATAGTGAGAGAGAGAATGAGGAGAGCAGATTCAGAAACAGTGAGAGAGAGACAGAGAGCAAGGTCAGCAGATTCAGAAACAGTAAGAGCGAGAGAGAGAGCGGGCGCAGCGATTCAGAAACAGTGAGAGAAAGAGAGTGAGAGAGAGCAGGGTCAGCAGATTCAGAAATAGTGAGAGAGAGAATGTGGACAGCAAATTCAGAAACAGTGAGAGGGAGAGAGAGAGAGCGGGCACAGCAGATTCAGAAACAGGGAGAGAAAAAGTGCGAGGACAGCAGATTCAGAAACAGTGAGAGAGAGAGAGGGAGAGAGAGAGAGGACAGCAGATTCAGAAACAGTGAGAGAGTGGAGACAGCACATTCAGAAGCAGTGAGAGAGGGAGAGCGGAGCCAGAAGATTCAGGAACAGCAAAGGAGGGAGAGAGAGAGAGAATGCAGCAGATTCAGAAATAGTGAGAGAGAGAATGAGGAGAGCAGATTCAGAAACAGTGAGAGAGAGACAGAGAGCAAGGTCAGCAGATTCAGAAACAGTAAGAGCGAGAGAGAGAGAGAGCGGGCGCAGCAGATTCAGAAACAGTGAGAGCGAGACTGAGAGAGAGCGAGGTCAGTAGATTCAGAAACAGTGACAGACAGAGAGCGAGGACAGCAGATTCAGAAACAGTAAAAGAGAGAGAGCGAGGACAGCAGATTCAGAAACAGTGAGAGAGCGAGAAGACAGCAGATTCAGAAACAGTGAGAGAGAGAGAGGGCAGCAGATTCAGAAACAGTGACAGACAGAGAGCGAGGACAGCAGATTCAGAAACAATGAGAGAGCGAGAGAGGACAGCAGATTCAGAAACAGTGAGAGAGCGGAGACAGCACATTCAGAAGCAGCGAGAGAGGGAGAGCGGAGCCAGAAGATTCAGGAACAGCAAAGGAGGGAGAGAGAGAGAGAGCGGCGATAGTAGATTCAGAAACAGCGAGAGAGTGAGAGGCCAGGACAGCAGATTCAGAAACAGCGAGAGAGAGAGAGAGCGGGAAGGGCAGAATCAGAAACAGCAAGGGGGAGAGGACAGCACATTCAGAAGCAGTGGGAGGTGGAGAGAGAGAGTGGGAAACAGCAGAATCAATAACAGCAAGAGAAAGAGCAGGGAGGGCAGAATCAGAAACAGCGAGAGAGAGCGCGGGGACAGCAGGATCATAAACATCGAGAGAGAGAGAGAGCCGGGACAGCGGGCTCAGAATCAATGTGAGAGAGATAGAGAGAGGGGACAGCAGCTTCAGGAACAACAAGAGAGAGTGTGAGCGGGGAGGGCAGATTCAGATCCAGCGAGAGAGAGAGGGGACAGCACATTCAGAAGCTGTGAGAGAGAGAGAAGAGAGTGGATTCAGAACCAGAGAGAGTGAGAGAGAGCAGGGTCAGCAGATTCAGGAACAATGAGAGAGGGAGAGAGAGAGAGGACAGCAGATTCAGAAACAGGGAGAGAGAGAGGGCGAGGACAGCAGATTCAGAATCAGTGAGAGAGAGAGGGGACAGCAGATTCAGACACCGTGAGAGAGATAGAGAGAGAGAGAGAGAGAGAGAGAGTGAGAGCAGGGTCAGCAGATTCATAAACAGTGTGAGAGAGAGAGAGAGAGTGAGAGCAGGGTCAGCAGATTCAGGAACTGCAAGAGAGAGAGGGAGGGAGTAGGAACGGCAAATTCAGAAACCGAGAGAGAGAGCGGGGACAGCAGAGCCAGAAATAAAATGAGAGAGAGAGAGAGTGGGAACAGCAAATTCAGAAACAGCGATAGAAAGAGTGAGAGAGAGAGAGAGAGCGGAGCAACAGATTCGGAAACAGTGAGAGGGAGAGCGAGCGGGGTCAGCAGAGTAAGAAACAGTGAGAGGGAGAGAGCGAGGACAGCAGATTCAGAAACAGTGAGAGAGAGAGAGTGCAGCGTCAGCAGATTCAGAAATAGTGAGAGAGAGAATGAGGACAGCAGATTCAGAAACAGTGAGAGAGAGAGAGTGCAGCGTCAGCAGATTCAGAAATAGTGAGAGAGAGAATGAGGACAGCAGATTCAGAAACAGTGAGAGAGAGAGTGCGAGGAGAGCAGATTCAGAAACAGTGTGAGAAAGGAGACAGCACATTCAGAAGCAATGAGAGAAAGAGAGAGGAGCCAGCAGATTCAGGAACAGCAAGAGCGGCAGAGAGAGAGTGCGGCGATAGCATATTCAGAAACAGCGAGAGAGAGAGAGAGAGAGAGGGCAGAGCAGATTCCGAAACAGTGAGAGAGAGTCAGCAAGGGGACAGCAGATTCAGAAGCATCAAGAGAGTTAGTGGGGACAACGGATTCAGAAACAGTGAGAGAGAGAGTGAGAGAGAGTGGGCAGCAGATTCAGAAACATAGCGAGAGAGAACGGGCACAGGATAATTCAGAATCAGTGAGAGTGAGATTGAGAGTGAGCGGGGACAGCAGATTCAGAAACCGCGAGAGGGAGAGAGTGATAGCAGGGACAGCAGATTCAGCAACAGTGAGAGAGACAGAGAGAAAGCAGGGACAGCAAATACAAAAACAGTGAGAGGGAGAGAGAGCGGGGACAGCAAATTCAGAAACACTGAAAGACAGAGAGAGAGAGAGAGAGAGAGCGTGGACAGCAAATTCAGAAACAGTGATATATATATAGAGAGAGAGAGAGTGGAGCAACAAATTCGGAAACAGTGGGGGGAAGAGAGAGCGGGGTCAGCAGAGTAAGAAACAGTGTGAGACAGAGAGTGGAGAAAGCAGATTCAGAAACAGTGAGAGAGAGTGAGTGTGTGGGGTCAGCAGATTCAGAAATAGTGAGAGAGAGAATGAGGACAGCAGATTCAGAAATAGTGAGAGAGAGAGAGCGAGGACATCAGATTCAAAAACAGTAAGAGAGAGTGAGCACAGCAGATTCAGAAACAGTGAGAGAGGGGCAGAGAATAGGGACAGCAGATTCAGAAACAGTAAGAGCGAGAGTGAGAGAGAGCGGGGTCAGCAGATTCAGAAATAGTGAGAGAGAGAATGAGGACAGCAGATTCAGAAACAGTGAGAGAGAGCGAGCGGGCACAGCAGATTCAGAAACAGTGAGAGAAAGAGAGCGAGGTCAGTAGATTCAGAAACAGTAAGAGAGAGAGAGAGAGGACAGCAGATTCAGAAACAGTGACAGCCAGAGAGCGAGGACGGCAGATTCAGAAACAGTGAGAGAGAGAGAGAGAGGACAGCAGATCCAGAAACAGTGACAGAGAGCGAGGACAGCAGATTCAGAAACAGTGAGAGAGAGAGAGAGAGGACAGCAGATTCAGAAACAGTGAGAGCGAGAGTGAGAGAGAGCATGGTCAGTAGATTCAGAAACAGTGAGAGGCAGAGAGCGAGGAAAGCAGATTCAGAAATAGTGAGAGAGAGAGAGCGAATACAGCAGATTTAGAAACTGAGAAAGTTGGAGAGAGCAGGGACATCAGATTCGGAATCAGTGAGAGAAAGGAGACAGCACGTTCAGAAACAGTGAGAGAGGGAGAGCGGAGCCAGAAGATTCAGGCACAGCAAAAGAGGGAGAGAGAGCGGCGATAGTAGATTCAGAAACAGCGAGAGAGTGAGAGGCCAGGACAGCAGATTCAGGAACAGTGAGAGAGAGAGAGGGGACAGTAGATTCAGAATCAGTGAGAGAGAGAGGGGTCAGTAGATTCAGACACCGTGAGAGAGAGAGAGAAAGAAAGTATGAGAGCAGGGTCAGCAGATTCAGGAACCGCAAGAGAGAGCGAGGACAGCAGAGCCAGAAATAAAATGAGAGAGAGAGAGAGAGTGGGAACAGCAAATTCAGAATCAGCGATAGAGAGTAAGAAACAGTGAGAGACAGAGAGCGGGGAAAGCAGATTCAGAAACAGTGAGAGAGAGAGAGAGTGCAGAGTCAGCAGATGCAGAAATAGTGAGAGAGAGAATGAGGACAGCACATTCAGAAAAAGTGAGAGAGAGCGAGCGGGCACAGCAGATTCAGAAACAGTGAGCAGCAGAGAGCGAGGAACGCTGATTCAGAAACAGTGAGAGAGAGAGCAAAGACAGCACATTCAGAAGCAATGAGAGGAAGAGAGCGGAGCCAGCAGATTCAGGAACAGCAAGAGCAGGAGAGAGAGAGTGCGGCGATAGTAGATTCAGAAACAGCGAGATAGAGAAAGAGAGAGGGCAGAGCAGATTCAGAAACAGTGAGAGAGAGTGAGCGAGGGGGCAGCAGATTCAGAAGCAGCAAGAGAGATAGTGGTAGTGGGGACAACGGATTCAGAAACAGTGAGAGATAGAGTGAGAGAGAGTGGGCAGCAGATTCAGAAACATAGCGAGAGAGAGCGGGCACAGGATAATTCAGAATCAGTGAGAGTGAGATTGAGAGTGAGCGGGGACAGCAGATTCAGAAAACACAAGAGAGAGAGAGTGATAGCAGGGACAGCAGATTCAGTAGCAGTGAGAGAGAGAGAGAAAGCAGGGACAGCAAATACAAAAACAGTGAGAGGGAGAGAGAGAGGCGGGGACAGCAAATTCATAAACAGTGAAAGAAAGAGAGAGAGAGTGGAGCAACAAATTCGGAAACAGTGAGGGGAAGAGAGAGCGGGGTCAGCAGATTCAGAAATAGTGAGAGAGAGAATGAGGACAGCAGATTCAGAAACAGTGAGAGAGAGAGAGGTAGTGGGGACAGCAGATTCAGAAAGATTAAGTAAAAGAGAGTGCAGGGACAGCAGATTCAGAAACAGTGAGAGAGAGAGAGCGAGGACATCAGATTCAGAAACAGTGAGAGAGGGGGAGAGAACAGGGACTGTAGATTCAGAACCAGTGAGAGAGAGAGAGAGAGAGAGAGAGCAAGGTCAGCAGATTCAGAAACAGTGACAGACAGTGAGCGAGGACGGCAGATTCAGAAACAGTGAGAGAGGGAGAGAGAGAGGACAGCAGATTCAGAAACAGTGACAGACAGAGAGCGAGGACAGCAGATTCAGAAGCAGTGAGCGATGGGGAGAGAACAGGGACTGCAGATTCAGAAAGTGTGAGAGAGGAGACAGCACATTCAGAAGCAGTGAGAGAGGGAGAGCGGAGCCGGAAGATTCAGGAACAGCAAAAGAGGGAGAGAGAGTGGCGATAGTAGATTCAGAAACAGCGAGAGAGAGAGAGAGGCCAGGACAGCAGATTCAGAAACAGCGAGAGAGAGAGCGGGAACAGCAGATTCAGAATCAGTGAGAGAGAGAGGGGTCAGTAGATTCAGACACCGTGAGAGAGAGAGCGAGTGAGAGCAGGGTCAGCAGATTCAGGAACTGCAAGAGAGAGAGGGAGCGAGGAGGAACAGCAGATTCAGAAACCGAGAGAGAGAGCGAGGACAGCAGAGCCAGAAATAAAATGAGAGAGAGAGAGAGTGGGAACAGCAAATTCAGAAACGGCGATAGAGAGAAAAAGAGAGAGAGACCGGAGCAACAGATTCGGAAACAGTGCGAGGGAGGGAGAGCGGGGTCAGCAGAGTAAGAAACAGTGAGAGAGAGAGAGAGTGCAGAGTCAGCAGATTCAGAAATAATGAGAGAGAGAATGAGGACAGCACATTCAGAAAAAGAGAGAGAGCGAGCGGGCACGGCAGATTCAGAAACAGTGAGAGAAAGAGAGCGAGAAACGCTGATTCAGGAACAGTGAGAGAGAGAGCGAAGACAGCAGATTCAGAAACAGTGAGAGAAAGGAGACAGCACATTCAGAAGCAATGAGAGAAAGATAGAGGAGCCAGAAGATTCGGGAACAGCAAGAGCGGGAGAGAGAGAGTGCGGCGATAGTAGATTCAGAAACAGCGAGATAGAGAAAGAGAGAGGGCAGAGCAGATTCAGAAACAGTGAGAGAGAGTGAGCGAGGGGGCAGCAGATTCAGAAGCAGCAAGAGAGATAGTGGGGACAACGGATTCAGAAACAGTGAGAGATAGAGTGAGAGAGAGTGGGCAGCAGATTCAGAAACATAGCGAGAGAGAGAACGGGCACAGGATAATTCAGAATCAGTGAGAGTGAGATTGAGAGTGAGCGGGGACAGCAGATTCAGAAAACACGAGAGAGAGAGAGAGTGATAGCAGGGACAGCAGATTCAGTAGCAGTGAGAGAGAGAGAGAAAGCAGGGACAGCAAATACAAAAACTGTGAGAGGGAGAGAGAGAGGCGGGGACAGCAAATTCATAAACAGTGAAAGAGAGAGAGAGAGAGCGTGGACAGCAAATTCAGAGACAGTGATATAGAGAGAGAGAAAGAGAGCGGAGCAACAGATTCGGAAACAGTGAGGGGAAGAGAGAGCGGGGTCAGCAGAGTAAGAAACAGTGTGAGACAGAGAGCGGGGAAAGCAGATTCAGAAACAGTGAGAGAGAGAATGAGGACAGCAGATTCAGAAACAGTGAGAGTGAGAGAGGTAGTGGGGACAGCAGATTCAGAAAGAGTAAGAAAAAGAGAGTGCAGGGACAGCAGATTCAGAAACAGTGAGAGAGAGAGAGAGTGAGCTCATTAGATTCAGAAACAGTGACAGAGAGAGAGCGAGGATATTAGATTCAAAAACAGTCAGAGAGAGAGAGAGCGAGCACAGCAGATTCTGAAACAGTGAGAGAGAGAGGACAGCAGATTCAGAAACAGTGAGAGAGGGGGAGAGAACAGGGACTGCAGATTCAGAAACAGTGAGAGAGCGGAGACAGCACGTCCAGAAGCAATGAGAGGAAGAGAGCGGAGCCAGCAGATTCGGGAACAGCAAGAGCGGGAGAGAGAGAGTGCGGCGATAGTAGATTCAGAAACAGCGAGATAGAGAAAGAGAGAGGGCAGAGCAGATTCAGAAACAGTGAGAGAGAGTGAGCGAGGGGGCAGCAGATTCAGAAGCAGCAAGAGAGATAGTGGGGACAACGGATTCAGAAACAGTGAGAGAGAGAGTGAGAGAGAGTGGGCAGCAGATTCAGAAACATAGCGAGAGAGAGAACGGGCACAGGATAATTCAGAATCAGTGAGAGTGAGATTGAGAGTGAGCGGGGACAGCAGATTCAGAAAACACGAGAGAGAGAGAGTGATAGCAGGGACAGCAGATTCAGTAGCAGTGAGAGAGAGAGAGAAAGCAGGGACAGCAAATACAAAAACTGTGAGAGGGAGAGAGAGAGGCGGGGACAGCAAATTCATAAACAGTGAAAGAGAGAGAGAGAGAGCGTGGACAGCAAATTCATAAACAGTGAAAGAGAGAGAGAGAGAGCGTGGACAGCAAATTCAGAGACAGTGATATAGAGAGAGAGAAAGAGAGCGGAGCAACAGATTCGGAAACAATGGGGGAAGAGAGAGCGGGGTCAGCAGAGTAAGAAACAGTGTGAGACAGAGAGCGGGGAAAGCAGATTCAGAAACAGTGAGAGAGAGAATGAGGACAGCAGATTCAGAAAGAGTAAGAAAAAGAGAGTGCAGGGACAGCAGATTCAGAAACAGTGAGAGAGAGAGAGAGAGTGAGCTCATTAGATTCAGAAACAGTGACAGAGAGAGAGCGAGGACATTAGATTCAAAAACAGTCAGAGAGAGAGAGAGAGCGAGCACAGCAGATTCTGAAACAGTGAGAGAGAGAGGACAGCAGATTCAGAAACAGTGAGAGAGGGGGAGAGAACAGGGACTGCAGATTCAGAAACAGTGAGAGAGCGGAGACAGCACGTCCAGAAGCAGTGAGAGCGGGAGAGCGGAGCCATAAGATTCAGGAACAACAAAAGAGGGAGAGAGAGAGAGTGCGGCGATAGTAGATTCAGAAACAGCGAGAGAGTGAAAGGCCAGGACAGCAGATTCAGAAACAGCGAGAGAGAGAGCGGGAAGGGCAGAATCAAAAACAGCAAGAGGGAGGGGACAGCACATTCAGAAGCAGTGGGAGGTGGAGAGAGAGAGCGGGAAACAGCAGAATCAATAACAGCGAGAGAAAGAGCAGGGAGGGCAGAATCAGAAACAGCGAGAGAGAGAGAGTGCGGGGACAGCAGGATCATAAACATCGAGAGAGAGAGAGCCAGGACAGCAGGCTCAGAAACAATGTGAGAGAGATTGAGAGAGGGGACAGCAGCTTCAGGAACAACAAGAGAGAGTGTGAGCGGGATAGGCAGATTCAAATCCAGTGAGAGTGAGAGGGGACAGCACATTCAGAAGCAGTGAGAGAGAGAGCAGGGACTGCATTCAGAACCAGAGAGAGTGAGAGAGAGCAGGGTCAGCAGATTCAGGAACAGCGAGAGAGAGAGAGAGAGAGGGGACAGCAGATTCAGAAACAGTGAGTGAGGGGGAGAGAAAGGGACAGCAGATTCAGAAACAGTGAGAGAGAGAGTGCGAGGACAGCAGATTCAGAAACAGTGAGAGAGAGAGTGCGAGGACAGCAGATTCAGAAACAGTGAGAGAGAGAGTGCGAGGACAGCAGATTCAGAAACTGTGAGAGAGGAGACAGCACATTCAGAAGCTGTGAAAGAGAGAAAGCGGAGCCAGCAGATTCAGGAACAACAAGAGAGGGAAAGAGAGAGAACGGCGATAGTAGATTCAGAAATAGCGAGAGAGTGAGAGGCCTGGACTGCAGATTCAGAAACAGCAAGAGAGAGAGAGCGGGAAGGGCAGAATCAGAAACAGCGAGAGGGAGGTGACAGCACATTCAGAAGGAGTGGGAGGTGGAGAGAGGCAGAGCGGGGACAGCAGAATCAAATACAGCGAGAGAAAAAGCAGGGAGGGCAGAATCAGAAACAGCGAGAGAGAGAGAGAGAGCAGGGACAGCAGAATCAGGAACAGCGAGAGAGAGAGAGAGAGCGGGGACAGCAGGATCAGAAACAATGAGAGTGATAGAGACAGGACAATAGACTCAGAAACAGTGTGAGAGAGAAAGTGACAGGAGACAGCAGCTTCAAGAACCACAAGAGTATGAGCGGGGAGGGTAGATTCAGATACAGCAAGAGAGAGAGAGGGGACAACAGATTCAGAAGCAGTGAGAGAGAGAGCAGAGAGCAGATTCAGAACCAGAGAGAGTTAGAGAGTGCAGGGTCTGCAGATTCAGGAACAGCGAGAGAGAGAGGGGACAACAGATTCAGAAACAGGGAAAGAGTGATAGAACGAGGACAGTGGATTCATAAACAGTGAGAGAGAGAGAGGGGGGACAGCAGATTCAGAAACAGCGAGAGAGAGAGAGAGCAGGAGAGTGGGGCAAACAGATTCATAAACAATGAGAGGAAGAGAGAGTGGGATAGATGATTCATAAGCAGTGAGAGAGGGAGTGGAGGTAGCAGATTCAGAAACAGAGAGAGAGGGAGCAGGGAGGGCAGATTCAGAAACAGGGAAAAAGTGAGAGTGAAGACAGCAGATTCAGACACATCAAGTGAGAGTGCAGGGAGAGCAGATTCAGAAGCAGTGGGAGAGAGAGAGAGAGTGGGGACAGCAGATTCAGAAGCAGAGCGAGAGAGAGAGAGAGCAGGGACAGCAGATTCAGAAACAGCGAGAGAGATTGGAGACAGCAGATTCAGAAACAGTGATAGAGAGACAGTGGGGACAGCAGATTCAGAAGCAATGAGAGAGAGAGAGAGAGAGCGAGGTCATTAGATTCAGAAATAGTGACAGACAGAGAGCGAGGACATCAGATTCAAAAACAGTGAGAGAGGGGGAGAAAACAGGGACTGCAGATTCAGAAACAGTGAGAGAGAGGGAGACAGCATGTTCAGAAGCAGTGAGAGCGGGAGAGCGGAGCCAGAAGATTCAGGAACAGCAAAAGAGGGAGAGAGAGAGCAGCGATAGTAGATTCAGAAACAGCGAGAGAGTGAGAGGCCAGGACAGCAGATGTGAGAGAGATTGAGAGAGGGGACAGCAGCTTCAGGAACAACAAGAGAGAGTATGAGCAGGGAGGGCAGATTCAGATACAGCAAGAGAGAGAGAGGGGACAACAGATTCAGAAGCAGTGAGAGAGAGAGCAGAGAGCAGATTCAGAACCAGAGAGAGTGAGCGAGTGCAGGGTCAGCAGATTCAGGAACAGCGAGAGAGAGAGGGGACAACAGATTCAGAAACAGGGAGAGAGTGAGAGCGCGAGGACAGTGGATTCAGAAGCAGTGAGAGAGATAGTGGGGACAACAGATTCAGAAACAGTGAGAGAGAGAGCGAGAGAGAGTGGGCAGCAGATTCAGAACCATAGCAAGAGAGAGCGGGCACAGGATAATTCAGAATCAGTGAGAGTGAGATTGAGAGTGAGCAAGGACAGCAGATTCAGAAACCATGAGATAGAGAGAGTGATAGCAGGGACAGCAGATTCAGCAACAGTGAGAGAGAGAGAGAAAGCAGGGACAGCAAATACAAAAACAGTGAGAGGGAGAGAGAGAGAGCGGAGCAACAAATTCGGAAACAGTGAGGGGAAGAGAGAGCCAGGTCAGCAGAGTAAGAAACAGTGTGAGACAGAGCGGGGAAAGCAGATTCAGAAACAGTAAGAGAAAGAGAGTGGGGACAGCAGATTCAGGAATAGTGAGAGAGAGAATGAGGACAGCAGATTTAGAAAAAGTGAGAGAGAATGAGGACAGCAGATTTAGAAAAAGTGAGAGAAAGGAGACAGCACATTCAGAAGCAATGAGAGAGAGAGAGAGTGAGCTCATTAGATTCAGAAACAGTGACAGAGAGAGAGCGAGGACATTAGATTCAAAAACAGCGAGAGAGAGTGAGAGCGAGCACAGCAGCTTCAGAAACAGTGAGAGAGAGAGAGAGAGAGCGAGCACAGCAGATTCAGAAACAGTGAGCGAGCAGGAGAGAACAGGGACTGCAGATTCAGAAACAGTAAGAGAGCGGAGACAGCACGTTCAGAAGCAGTGAGAGCGGGAGAGTGGAGCCAGAAGATTCAGGAACAGCAAAAGAGGGAGAGAGAGAGAGAGAGAGTGCGGCGATAGTAGATTCAGAAACAGTGAGAGAGAAAAATCGGAAGGGCAGAATCAGAAACATCAAGAGGGAGGGGACAGCACATTCAGAAGCAGTGGGAGGCGGAGAGAGAGAGTGGGAACAGCAGAATCAATAACAGCGAGAGAAAGAGCAGGGAGGGCAGAATCAGAAACAGCGAGAGAGAGAGAGAGAGAGTGCGGGGACAGCAGGGTCATAAACATTGAGAAAGAGAGAGCCGGGACAGCAGGCTCAGAAACAATGTGAGAGAGATTGAGAGAGGGGACAGCAGCTTCAGCAACAACAAGAGAGAGTGTGAGCGGGATGGGCAGATTCAGATCCAGCGAGAGAGAGAGGGGACAGCACATTCAGAAACAGTGAGAGAGAGAGCAGAGAGTGGATTCAGAACCAGAGAGAGTGAGAGAGAGCAGGGTCAGCAGATTCAGGAACAGCAAAAGAGAGAGAGGGGACAGCAGATTCCGAGACAGGGAGAGAGAGAGAGGGCGAGGACAGCAGATTCAGAAACAGTGAGAGAGGGGGAGAGAACAGGGACTGCAGATTCAGAAACTGTAAGAGAGCATAGACAGCACGTTCAGAAGCGGTGAGAGCGGGAGAGCGGAGCCAGAAGATTCAGGAACAGCAAAAGAGGGAGACAGAGAGAGAGAGTGCGGTGATAGTAGATTCAGAAACAGCGAGAGCGAAAAATTGGAAGGGCAGAATCAGAAACATCAAGAGGGAGGGGACAGCACATTCAGAAGAGATGGGAGGCGGAGAGAGAGAGCGGGAACAGCAGAATCAATAACAGCGAGAGAAAGAGCAGGGAGGGCAGAATCAGAAACAGCGAGAGAGAGAGAGCGCGGGGACAGCAGGATCATAAACATCAAGAGAGAGAGAGTGGGACAGCAGGCTCAGAAGGAAAGTGAGACAGATTTAGAGAGGGGACAGCAGCTTCAGGAACAACAAGAGAGAGTGTGAGCGGGATGGGCAGATTCAGATCCAGCGAGAGGGAGCAGGGCCAGCAGATTCAGGAACAGCAAAAGAGAGAGGGGACAGCAGATTCCGAGACAGGGAGAGAGAGAGAGGGCGAGGACAGCAGATTCAGAAGCAGTGAGAGGGCGAGAGGGGATAGCAGATTCAGACACCATGAGAGAGAGAGAAAGAGAGAGAGAGTGAGAGCAGGGTCAGCAGATTCAGGAACAGCAAGAGAGAGAGAGAGGGAGTAGGAATGGCAGATTCAGAAACCAAGAGAGAGAGCGGGGACAGCAGAGCCAGAAATAGAATGAGAGAGGGAGAGAGTGGGAACAGCAAATTCAGAAACAGCGATAGAGAGAGAGAGAGCGTCGCAACAGATTCGGAAACAGTGAGAGGGAGAGAGCGAGGAC
Source organism: Cetorhinus maximus (assembly GCF_964194155.1). Classification (NCBI taxonomy): domain Eukaryota; kingdom Metazoa; phylum Chordata; class Chondrichthyes; order Lamniformes; family Cetorhinidae; genus Cetorhinus; species Cetorhinus maximus. Next base: position 51,631,021 of record NC_135883.1, read on the forward strand.
AGCAGATTCAAAAACAGTGAGAGACAGAGAGAGAGTGCGGGGTCAGCAGATTCAGAAATAGTGAGAGAGAGAATGAGGAGAGCACATTCAGAAAAAGTGAGAGAGAGCAAGCGGGCACAGCCGATTCAGAAATAGTGAGAGAAAGAGAGCGAGGAAAGCAGATTCAGAAACAGTGAGAGAGAGAGAGAGAGAGCGAATACACAGATTTAGAAACTGAGGAAGTTGGAGAGAGCAGGGACATCAGATTCAGAATCAGTGAGAGAAAGGAGACAGCACATTCAGAAGCAATGAGAGAGAGAGGGCAGAGCCAACAGATTCAGGAATAGCAAGAGAGGGAGAGAGAGAGGCCAGGAGAGCAGATTCAGAAACAGCGATAGAGAGAGAGAGAGAGGGCAGAGCAGATTCAGAAACAGTGAGAGAGAGTGAACGACGGGACAGCAGATTCAGAAGCAGCAAGAGAGATAGTGGGGACAACAGATTCAGAAACAGTGAGAGAGAGAGCGAGAGAGAGTGGGCAGCAGATTCAGAAACATAGCAAGAGAGAGCGGGCACAGGATAATTCAGAATCAGTGAGAGTGAGATTGAGAGTGAGCGGGGACAGCAGATTCAGAAACCACGAGAGAGAGAGAGTGATAGCAGGGACAGCAGATTCAGCAACAGTGAGAGAGAGAGAGAAAGCAGGGACAGCAAATACAAAAACAGTGAGAGGGAGAGAGAGAGCAGACACAGCAAATTCAGAGACAGTAATATAGAGAGAGAGAGAGTGAGAGCGGAGCAACAAATTCGGAAACAGTGAGGGGAAGAGAGAGTCAGGTCAGCAGAGTAAGAAACAGTGTGAGACAGAGCGGGGAAAGCAGATTCAGAAACAGTGAGAGAGAGAGAGAGTGGGGACAGCAGATTCAGAAATAGTGAGAGAGAGAATGAGGACAGCAGATTTAGAAACAGTGAGAGAAAGAGAGCGGGGAAAGCAGATTCAGAAATAGTGAGAGAGAGAATGAGGACAGCAGATTTAGAAAAATTGAGAAAAAGAGAGAGCGGGGACAGCAGCTTCAGAAACAGTGAGAGAGAGAGTGAGCGAGCACAGCAGCTTCAGAAACAGTGAGAGAGAGAGTGAGCGAGCACAGCAGATTCAGAAACAGTGAGAACGGGAGAGCGGAGCCAGAAGATTCAGGAACAGCAAAAGAGGGAGAGAGAGAGAGTGCGGCGATAGTAGATTCAGAAACAGCGAGAGAGTGAGAGGCCAGGACAGCTGATTCAGAAACAGCGAGAGGGAAAAACCGGAAGGGCAGAATCAGAAACATCAAGAGGGAGGGGACAGCACATTCAGAAGCAGTGGGAGGGGGAGAGAGAGAGTGGGAAACAGCAGAATCAATAACAGCGAGAGAAAGACAGGGGGGGCAGAATCAGAAACAGTGAGAGAGAGATTGAGAGCAGGGGCAGCAGGATCAGAAACATCGAGAGAGAGAGAGCCAGGACAGCAGGCTCAGAATCAATGTGAGAGAGATTGAGAGCGGGGACAGCAGCTTTAGGAACAACAAGAGAGAGTGTGAGCGGGATGGGCAGATTCAGATCCAGCGAGAGAGAGAGGGGACAGCACATTCAGAAGCAGTGAGAGAGAGAGCAGAGAGTGGATTCAGAACCAGAGAGAGTGAGAGAGAGCAGGGTCAGCAGATTCAGAAGCAGTGAGAGAGAGAGAGGGGACAGCAGATTCAGACACCGTGAGAGAGATAGAGAGAGAGAGAGAGAGAGTGAGAGCAGGGTCAGCAGATTCAGGAACAGCAAGAGAGAGAGAGAGGGAGTAGGAACGGCAGATTCAGAAACCAAGAGAGAGAGCGGGGACAGCAGAGCCAGAAATAGAATGAGAGAGAGAGAGAGAGTGGGAACAGCAAATTCAGAAACAGCGATAGAGAGAAAAAGAGAAAGAGAGAGCGGGACAGCATATTCAGAAACAGTGAGAGAGAGAGAGCAGGGACACCAGATTCAGAAACAGTGACAGGGAGAGAGAGCGGGGACAGCAGGTTCAGAAACAATGAGAGAAAGAGAGCGTGAGTACAGCAGATTCAGAAACACTGAGAGAGAGAGAGAGAGAGAGAGACCATGGGCAGTAGATTCAGGAACAGTGACAGACAGAGAGCGAGGACATCAGATTCAGAAACAGAGAGGGGAGATAACAGCGACAGCAGATTCAGAAGCAGTGAGAGAGGGAGAGCGGAGCCAGCAGATTCAGGAACTGCAAAAGAGGGAGAGAGAGAGAGCGGCGATAGTAGATTCAGAAACAGCGAGAGAGAGAGAGCAGGAAGGGTAGAATCAGAAACAGCAAGAGGGAGGGGACAGCACATTCAGAAGCAGTTGGAGGCGGAGAGAGACAGAGCGGGGACAGCAGAATCAAAAACAGCGAAAGAAAGAGCAGGGAGTGCAGAATCAGAAACAGTGAGAGAGAGAGAGAGCGGGGACAGCAGAATCAGAAACAGTGAGAAAGAGAGAGAGAGAGCGGGGACAGCAGAGTCAGAAACAGAGAGAGAGAGAGAGCAGGGACAGCAGAATCAGAAACAGCGAGAGAGAGAGAGAGAGAGAGCAGGGACAGCATATTCAGAAACAGTGAGAGAGGGAGAGAGAGAGAACAGCGATAGTAGATTCAGAAACAGCAGGAGAGGGGCCAGGACAGCAGATTCAGAAACAGTGAGAGAGGGAGAGAAAGGGGACAGCAGATTCAGAAACAGTGACAGGCAGAGAGAGAGCAGGGACAGCATATTCAGAAACAGTGACAGGGAGAGAGCGAGGACAGCAGGTTCAGAAACAATGAGAGAGAGAGAGCGGGGACAGCAGATTCAGAAACAGTGACAGGGAGAGAGCGGGGACAGCAGATTCAGAAACAGTGAGAGAGAGAGCGGGGACAGCAGATTCAGAAACAGTGAGAGAGAGAGAGAGAGAGCAGGGACATCAGATTCAGAAACAGTGAAAGAGAGAGAGAGCGGGGACAGCAGGTTCAGAAACAGTGAGAGAGAGAGAGAGAGCGGGGACAGCAGATTCAGAAACAGTGAGAGAGAGAGAGAGCGGGGACAGCAGATTCAGAAACAGTGACAGGGAGAGAGAGCGGGGACAGCAGATTCAGAAACAGTGAGAGAGAGAGAGAGAGAGAGTGGGGACAGCAGGTTCAGAAACAGTGAGAGAGAGAGAGAGAGTGGGGACATCAGATTCAGAAACAGTGAAAGAGAGAGAGAGCGGGGACAGCAGGTTCAGAAACAGTGAGAGAGAGAGAGAGAGCGGGGACAGCAGATTCAGAAACAGTGAGAGAGAGAGAGAGCGGGGACAGCAGATTCAGAAACAGTGACAGGGAGAGAGAGCGGGGACAGCAGATTCAGAAACAGTGAGAGAGAGAGAGAGAGAGAGAGTGGGGACAGCAGGTTCAGAAACAGTGAGAGAGAGAGAGAGAGTGGGGACAGCAGATTCAGAAACAGTGACAGGGAGAGAGAGCGGGGACAGCAGGTTCAGAAACAATGAGAGAAAGAGAGCGTGAGTACAGCAGATTCAGAAACACTGAGAGAGAGAGAGAGAGAGAGACCGTGGGCAGTAGATTCAGAAACAGTGACAGACAGAGAGCGAGGACATCAGATTCAGAAACAGAGAGGGGAGAGAACAGCGACAGCAGATTCAGAAGCAGTGAGAGAGGGAGAGCGGAGCCAGCAGATTCAGGAACTGCAAAAGAGGGAGAGAGAGAGAACGGCGATAGTAGATTCAGAAACAGTGAGAGAGAGAGAGAGCGGGGACAGCAGAGTCAGAAACAGCGAGAGAGAGAGAGAGAGAGAACGGGGATAGCAGGATCAGAAACAGCGAGGGAGAGAGAGAGAGAGCGGGGATAGCAGGATCAGAAACAGCGAGGGAGAGAGAGAGAGAGAGCAGGGATAGCAGGATCAGAAACAGCGAAAGAGAGAGAGAGAGAGAGAGCGGGGATAGCAGGATCAGAAACAGCGAAAGAGAGAGAGAGAGAGAGAGCGGGGATAGCAGGATCAGAAACAGCGAGGGAGAGAGAGCCGGGACAGCAGACTCAGAAACAGTTTGAGTGAGAGCGAGAGGGGACAGCAGCTTCAGGAACAGCAAGAGAGAGTGTGAGCAGGGAGGGCAGATTCAGATCCAGCGAGAGAGAGAGGGGACAGCACTTTCAGAAGCAGTGAGAGAGAGTGGGGCAGCAGATTCAGAAGCAGAGAGAGAGAGAGCGGGGACAGCAGACTCAGAAATAGTGAGAGAGAGAGAGTTTGGAGACAGCAGATTCAGAAACAGTGAAATAGAGCGGGGACAGCAAATTCTGAAACAGCGAGAGAGAGAGAGAGAGAGCGAGGACAACAGACCTGGAAAGAGAGAGAGAGAAAGTGGGGACAGCAGATTCAGAAACAGAGAGAGAGAGACAGAGACTAACTTCTTTGGGTTAGTGCCAAAACTTGGAGAGATGTCTCACAGACTAATCAAGCAACAGCCTGACATAGCCATCCTCACGGAATCATACCGGAAAGACAATGTCCCAAACACCACCTTCACCACCCCTGGGTATGTCCTGTCCCACCGGCAGGACACACTCAGCTGAGGTGGCAGCACAGTGATGTACAGTAAGGAGGGAGTTACCCTGGGAGTCCTCAACATCGCCTCCGGACCCCATGAAATCTCATGACATCAGGTCAAACATGGGCAAGGAAACCTCCTGCTGATTACCACGTACCGTCCTCCCTCAGCTGATGAATCAGTGCTCCTCCACGCTGAACATCACTTGGAGGAAGCACTGAGGGCGGCAAGGGTACAGAATCTACTCTGGGTGAGGGACTTGAATGTCTATCAGCAAGAGTGGCTCGGTAGCACCACTGCTGACCGAGCTGGCTGAGTCCTAAAGGATGTAGCTGCTAGACTGGGTCTGCAGCAGGTGGTGAGGGAACCAACAAGAGGGAAAAGCACACTTGGCCTCATCCTCACCAGCCTGCCTGCCACAGATGCATCTGTCCATGACAGTAACGGTAGGAATGACCCCGCACAATACTTGTGGAGATGAAGTCCCGTCTTTACATTGATGATACCGTCAATCGTGTTGTATGGCACTATCACTGTGCTAAATGGGGTAGATTTCAAACAGATCTAGCAACACAAGACTGGGCATCCATGAGGCACTGTGGGCCATCAGCAGCAGCAGGATTGTACTCGAGCACAAGCTGTAACCTTATAGCCCGGCATATCCCCCACTCTACCATTACCATCAAGCCAGTGGATTAATCCTGGTTCAATGAAGAGTGCAGGAGGGCATGCCAGGAGCAGCACCAGGCATACCTAAAAATAAGGTGTCAACCTGGTGAAGCTATAATACAGGACTACTTGCATGCCTAACAACATAAGCAGCAAGTGATAGACAGAGCTAAGCCATTCCACAACCAATGGATCAGATCTAAGCTCTGCAGTCCTGCCACATCCAGTCGTGAATGGTGCTGGACAATTAAACAACTCACTGGAGGAGGATGCTTCACAAATATCCCCATCCCCAATAATGGAGGTGCCCAGCACATCAGTACAAAAGATAAGGCTGAAGCATTTGCAGCTATCTTGAACGCCAAATGGGTGATTCATCTCGGCCTCCTCTGGAGGCCCCCAGCATCACAGATGCCAGTCTTCAGCCAATTCGATTCACACCACCTGATATCAAGAAACAGCTGAAGGCACTGGATAGTGCAAAGGCTATGGGCCCTGACAATATTCCGGCAATAGTACTGAAGACTTGTGCTCCAAAACTAGCCACGCCCTAGCCAAGATGTTCTAGTACAGCTACAACACTGGCATCTACCAGTCTATGTGGACAATTGCCCAGGTATGTCCTGTACACAAATAGCAGTGGTAGGGAAACTATTGGAGAAAGTTCTGAAGGAGAGTATCTATCTCCACTTGGAGAGGCAAGGTTTGATCAGGGATAGTCAGCATGGCTTTGTCAGAGGGAGGTCATGCCTAAAAAATTTGATTGAATTTTTTGAGGAGGTGACCAGGTGTGTAGATGAGGGTAGTGTAGTTGATGTCGTTTATATGGATTTCAGCAAAGCCTTTGACAAGGTCCCACATGGGAGACTTATAAAGAAGGCAAATGCATATGGGATACAGGTTAATTTGATAAGGTGGATTCAAAATTGGCTTAGTTGTAGGAGGCAGAGGGTGATGACAGAAGGATGCTTTAGTAACTGGAAGCCAGTGTCCAGTGGCGTACCACAGGGATCTGTGCTCGGTCCCCTATTATTTGTCATTTATATAAACGACCTAGATGACTATGTGGGGGGTAGGATTAGTAAATTTGTGGATGACACAAAGATTGGCCTGGTGGTTAACAGTGAGGTTGAGTGTCTTGGGTTATAGGAAGATATAGACAGGATGGTCAAATGGGCAGATAAGTGGCAGATGGAATTTAACCCTGAAAAGTGTGAGGTGATACACTTTGGAAGGAGTAATTTGACAAGGAAGTATTCAATGAACAGCATGACACTAGGAAGTTCTGAGGAACAAAGGGACCTTGGCATGTGTGTCCATAGATCTCTGAAGGCAGAGGGGCATGTTAGTGGGGTGGTGAAAAAGGCATATGGGACACTTGCCTTTATCAATCGAGGCATAGATTACAAAAGTAGGGAGGCCATGTTGGAGTTGTATAGAACCTTATTGAGGCCACAGTTGGAGTACTGTGTGCAGTTCTGGTCACCACATTATAGGAAGGATGTGATTGCACTGGAGGGGGTGCAGAGGAGATTCACCAGAATGTTGCCTTGGATGAAACATTTAAGTTATGAAGAGAGGTTGGATAGACTTGGGTTGTTTTCATTGGAGCAGAGAAGACCTGATTGAGGTGTACAAGATTATGAGGGGCATGGACAGGGTAGGTAGGGAGCAGCTGTTCTCCTTATTTGAAGGGTCAGTCACAAGGGGGCATAAGTTCAAGGTGAGGGGCAGGAAGTTTAGGGGGGATGTGAGGAAAAACCTTTTTACCCAGAGGGTGGCGACGGTCTGGAATGCTGCCTGAGAGGGTGGTGGAGGCGGGTTGCCTCACATCCTTTAAAAAGTACCTGGATGAGCACTTGGCACATCATAACATTCAAGGCTATGGGCCAAGTGCTGGTAAATGGGATTAGGTAGATAGGTCAGGTGTTTCTCAAGTGTCGGTGTAGACTCAATGGGCCGAAGGCCCTCTTCTGCACTGTGATTCTGTGAAATCCAACCTGACCAATCTCAATCATCAGTAAAGTGATGGAAAGGTCCATCAGTGCTATCAAGTGGCTCTTGCTTAGCAATAACCTGCTCACTGACACTCAGTTTTGATTCTGCCAGGGAATATATAAATAAATAAATGATATATATACATTTTATAAGCATGTAGTGTCAGGCGTTAGCCCTGTTACAATTAGCCGAGGCAAAGAATACAAGGGCAGGGAGGTTATGCTGGAACTATATAAAATATTAGGCCACCACTTGAGTACTGTGTCACCTCATTACAGAAAGGATGCACTAGAGAGGGTATAGAGGAGATTTACGAGGATGTTGCCAGGACTGCAAAATTGCGGCTATGAGGAAAGATTGGAAAGGCTGGGGTTGCTCTCCTTGGAACAGAGGAGGATGAGAGGAGATTTATTTGATATGTAAAAAATTGCGATGGTCCTGGATAGAGTGGATGGGAAGGAGTTATTTCCCTCAGCAGAAAGGTCAGTGACTAAGGGGCAAAGATTTAAAGTGATTGGTAGAAAAATTAGAGGGGAGATGAGGAATGTTTTTTTACACCCAGAGGGTTGTGGGGACCTGGAACTCTCTGCCTGAAAGGGGAGTAGAGGCAGGAACCCTCAACTCATTATAAAGGTGTCTGGATACGCACCTCAAGTGCCGTAACCTGCAGGGCTGGTGCAGATATAATGGGCAGAGTGGCTTCCTTCTGTGCAAATATTTTGTACATTTTTCTAAATGTTCTAACTAGCTGGAAAAGAGGAATGTGGGGAGATGGTGGGGGAGTGACAGTAAATGAATTGCCCCTTAGGAGAGCCAGCATCGACACAATGGGCCTAATGGCCTTCTTCTGTACTGTAATGATGCTATGATTCTAAATGAGGAAGGGGTGATCAATAGTGCTGTCAGGCAACACTTGCTTAGCAATAACCTGCTCACTGACGCTCAGTTTGGGTTGTGCCAGGGCCACTCAGCTCCTGACCTCATTACAGCCTTGGCTCAAACATTCACAAAAGAGCTGAACTCCCGAGGTGAGGTGAGAGTGACTGCCCTTGACATCAAGCCAGCATTTGACTGAGTGTGGCATCAAGGAGCCTTAGCAAAATTGGAGTCAATGGGGATCAGGGGGAAAACTCTCCGCTGGCTGAAGTCATAGTCATAGAGATCTACAGCAGAGAAAAAGGCCCTTCGGCCCATCGAGTCTGCACCGGTCAAACAAATACCTAACTATTCTAATCCCATTTTCCTGCACTAGTCCCATAGCCTTGTATGCCACGGCATCACAAGTGCACATCCAAATACTCCTTAAATGTTATGAGGGTTTCTGCCTCTACCACCGTTTCAGGCAGAGTTCCAGATTCCCACCACCCTCTGGGTGAAACAATTCTACTTCACATCCCCTCCAAACCTCCAGCCCCTTAAATCTATGCCCCCTGGTTATTGATCCCTTCACCAAGGGGAAAAGTTCCTTCCTGTCTACTCTATCTATGCCCCTCATAATTTTATACATCTCAGTCATGTGCCCCCTCAATCTCTTCTGCTCCAGGGAAAATAACCCCAGTCTATCCAATCTCTCCTCATAACTAAAACTCTCCAGCCCAGGCAACATCCTGGTAAATCTCCTCTGCATTCTCTCTCGTGCAATCACATCCTTCCTATAATGTGGATTCCAGAACTACATGCAATACTATAGCTGTGGCCTAATCAGCATTTTATACAGTTCCAGCATAACCTCCCTGCTCTTATATTCTATGCCTCGGCTAATAAAGGCAGGTATCCCATATGCCTTCTTAACCAGCTTATCTACGTGTCCTGCTACCTTAAGGGACATGCACACCAAGGTCCCTCTGATCCTCGGTATTTCCCAGGGTCCTACCATTCATCGTATATTCCCGTGCCTTGTGTGTCCTGCCCAAGTGCATCACCTCACATTTATCCAGATTAAATTCCATTTGCCACTGATCAGCCTATCTGACCAGCCCGTCTATATTCTCCTGTAATCCAAGGCTATCCTCCTCACTATTTACCACCCCACCAAGTTTCGTGTCATCCGCAAACTTACTGATCAACCCTCTACATTCAAGTCTAAATCGTTTATATATACCACAAACAGCAAGGGACCCAACACCGATCCCTGTGGAACCCCATTGGACATAGGCAGCCAGTCACAAAAACACCCCTCAACCATCACCCTCTGCTTCCTGCCACTCAGCCAATTCTGGATCCAATTTGCCAAATTGCCTTGGGTCCCATGGGCTCTTACCTTCGTTATCAGTCTCCCATGCGGGACCTTATCAAGGCTTGCTGAAGTCCAAGTAGACTATGTCAAATGCATTGCCCTCATCCACACACCTGGTCACCTCTCCGAAAAATGCAATCAAATTGGTCAAACGTGACCTCCCTAATGGGAGCTCATAATATTTCTTAATTTTCCTAACCCTGCCGCTATGTCTTGGTGCGTCCCCAACATCCACAGCGGAGGTGGAGGCAGCCTGCTGACTGTGATGCCCTGTTGTCTGTGATGACTTTGGCAGGTATACTCTGGAGGGCAGAGACCTGGAAAGCCCCAGACTGCTTTGGGTCTCCTGCTGTGGGGCAGGTGTGCCCTCCTCGCCCTGTGGAGCTGGAGGTAATCGGGTCACAGGTAGAGGGGATTGGGATTGGCCAGACACTCCCAGAGATACCTGGGTGGATGGCCCCAGGGTGTCCAGGTGCTGGTCCCCCTCCCTAGGGTTGCCCAAGGGCCCCTGGCTGACTCCTTGGGGAGAAGGGGGAGCTGGAGTGAGAGCAAGTTGCCCCGCACCCTCTCACATCGCCATTGATGGATTCCACCAATGGCTACACCGATGAAGTGCAGCTTCTGGCAGGACTGATGTCCTGGACCAAGGTCTCCATGGTGGCTGCCATTCTACCACTGTTGACCTCATGTGTTGGCATTACCTCAGACTGAACGTGGACAGACTCCTCCATTACACTTTGCAATCTGTGGAAAGCAGCTGACAACCCTTCCTGATGTTCCCCTGACTTTCACTGAAGCTCCACCAACTGAGTTAGGACCGAGTCTGGAAGCTCGTCATCTGACTCGGACTCAGCAGAATCCTGGCGTTCAGCAGTCCTCCGAGTGCTGGCTACCTTGCATGCCCCTGCCTCTGCCTGCTGTGGATCAGACAGTGCGATGTGCTCACCAGATTGTGACCCCGGGGCTACTCTAGAAATAGGTCCCACCAATGTGTGTGTCTCTGCGCTGTTGGAGAGTGTGGGTGAGCGCTGGTCTCCAAAGGCGCTGTCCTCTGCTTCCTCATCCAAGGTGTTGTCAGGGCTGGAGCTGAGGGCTTCGCTGGTAGATGCTTTTACGCATTTTCCAAAGGTGTCTATGAAAGAAAGTCACGATTAGTTAAACATGGCAAGCAGCTGGAAGATAGAGGAATGGACTCAGGGTATGGTTGTCTGGGGGATGAGCTGGACTCTGGGGGATGAGCTGGTGCAGGGTCCTCACTTGGGGCTGCACCACCTATCCCATCATTGCCAGGGGCAGCATGCTCCTTGTCCTCTCTGGCCATCATGATGGCACGCATATGGAGCAAGGGCCTTGATTTCGGCCACTCCACCCCTGGTCTGGGACCTCCTTCTCCTATTCTGTGTGAACTTGTCCTACATAAAGACAAATGGAGAGAGTGTGAACAGGATACATGTCAAGGCAGAGGACAAGGATGCCTGCCTTGTGTGGGTGGTGAGTGGAGCAGTGCAAGGGATGAGGACATGATCTACACAGGATATGAGTCCAGATGGAGATGTGAAGGTGTGTGTGGGAGACTGAGTGATGATGTCCCTTGAGCTGGCAGTGTAAGAGATCCCTGTGGAGTTTCATCCTGCAAATGGCTGATGGTCTTATGAGTGAGAGTTGAGAGTGATGATGGTTGACTCACCCTGGCATAACGGATGAGATTATTCATCCTCTCCCTGCATTGGCTTGCAGACCTTTTCTGCATGGCGGTTGCGCTGACTGCTGAAGACAATGCTTCCCAAGCCGGAGTGGTGGCATTGGAGATATCACTGGGATACAGGACATCCCGGCGGGCCTCGACAGCATCCAGCAGGTGGCCCAGCAAAATGTCACTAAATCTGGGAGCAGCAGTCTTCTTGCCTTTTGGAGTCACATCTTCCCTGGGGCTACCCTGGCCTAGAGAAGGCCATTGAGAAGGCCGTGTGCGGGAACGGTTTAAATATGGCATCCGGAGGAAAGAACCGCTGAGGTCATGGCAGAGCGGGTCAATCAGAGGCTGCCCCCCTGCCCGTGATTTGACATTTTTCCTGTTGTTGCATAATTAATGAGGCGGGAAGTGGACAATACGGCGTGAAAAAACACCTCTTTTCCCACTTGGAGCGCGGATGGGAAAATCCCAACCATTGAATTGGCGTAAATGACTGTTTTTCTTAGTTAATTTGTTTGATATAATAAAACTTTTAACATATGCTTACTGGTGCCTGTGGGCCTGAGAAGATGAGCTCAGCTGGGTTCTCCTGCAAGCACATCCTGTTGTGGGAGCTTCATGGATAACCATGTGTGCAGGAAGTGCCACCAATTTCTTGAGCTCAGAGCTTGAGTTTTGGAACTTGAGAGGTGGCTAGAGTCCCTGCATTGTGTTTAGGAGATTCCTCGAATGTAAATTCCAGGATGTGGTCAACCCACAGCTCCAAGAGGGGAAGGAAGTGAGAGAATGGGCAATCATCAGACAAGGGTAGGAGGAAGACACAGGTAATGCAGGAATCCCTAAGACAGCAGTCCTCACAAACTGGTTTAAGCTCACACCCTCAGCGTAGTGTACCATTAAATCTCCTGTAGTAGGAGATTTAATGGTACACAGAGGACAAGAGAAATGCAGTATTCATAGAGAAATGGATAGTTAGGAGCATAGGTGATTCTGTAACTGCTAACCTGATTCCCAAATGTAATGCCACCTCCCTGATACCAAGGTAAAGGGTGTCACTGAGGACATATTGGAATTTTGTTTTAGATGGAGTTTCATGAACGTGGAAAAGGGTTAAAAACAGAGCATCAAATGTAGCAATCTCAGGCTTACTCCCAGTCCACCTGCTGTTGAGTACAGAAACAGGAAATAGTGCATGTGTGGCTTGGGAAGTGGTGCAGGAGGGAGGGTTTCAGATTCTTGGGACATTGGGTCTGGCTTTAGGTAAGAGACACATGCACAAGATTGAAGAAAGTGTTGTCTTATGAGGAAAGGTTGAGCGGATTGAGCCCATGCCTATTGGAGTTTAAAAGAATGAGAGGTGATCTTTTTGAAACATATAAGAATCTGAAGGGGGCTTGACAGGGCAGTCACTGAGAGGATATTTCCCTTTATGGGGGAATCTAGACTGGGGGACACAGTTTCAAAGTAGGGGGTCCCCCATTTAATGTGGAGATGAGGAGAAATTTCTTCTCTCCAACAGTCGTGAGTCTTGCCCAGAGAGCAGTGGAGGCTGCAGCATTGATTATATTCAAGGTTGAGTTAGATCTTTGACAAAGGAGTCAAGGCTTATGGAGGGCAGACAGGAAAATGGAGTTAAAGGGACAATCAAATGAGCCATGATCTTATTAAATGGTGGAGCTGGCTCGAGGGGCCGAATGGCCCACTCCTGCTCCTATTTCGTATGATCTTGTTATCACTTGCACAGAGCTGGGGACACTGCCGCCTTCTCACCACTGTCCTCATTACATTTGAGGCCCACCTAATGACCTTATCCTGCTGCTGCTGCTTGTATTCACCCAGAGATATGAGATTGGCTCAGTAGGAGGAAGCAGAGGCTGGCATTGGATGAATGGCTTTCAGGTGGGGAGGTGTTTTGCAGTGGAGTTCCCCAAGTGTCTGTTTTGGTCCAATACTCTTCAAATTTTATAAATGATTTAGACTCAGATTTAGGGAGCAGCATGATAAATTTTGTAGATGAAATTTTGCAAAGTAGTTATAGACTTCAGGATGACACAGGCAGGATGTTCACCTTGGAAGAGAGAAGGTTAAGAGGTGAGCACATTGCGGCTTTCAAGATGATAGAGCAGATAGAAACTTTTATAGGTTGAAAATCATTGGCAGGAGATTTAGAATGGAGATGAGAATCTTTTTTTCATTTAAATACTCTGGAATGATCTACCTGAAAAGGTGGAGGAAGCTGATTCCATTAATAATTTTAAAAGGAAGTTGATTCGGATACTTGATGAGTAACTTACAGCCAATTTTGTTGAAATTGCTCTGATCTTCTGCACTTGTTTGTCTGGTTCTCCAATAATGATGCTTTTATTACCCTGGAGTTAATAAGTGGAAACTCCAGTCCTGAAGAGAAATCCAGCCCCTCAGTGTCTTGGTATGTATACAAAGCATCAGGACTTGGTCAAAGTATCCACAGGATGTCAACACCTGTGAGACTGCAGCACAGCATCTCAAAAAGAGAAGATTGTATTTGTAATAATAAAAATAAAGTTAAAGAGAAGGTGGTAGATGCAGGAAGAGGATCAGCTATCAATATTTTAACTGCGTTTTTGCAACAGGCTGTTTGCCTGAATTTGGCCTGAAACTTAACAATGTGACAACTTTCAAACTTAATAAACGTACGAAGCAGCAGTTGGCTTATCAAAAATCTTTCACGATCTCATTTCTATTTTGGTGTTGTTGCTGAATGAAGCTGACACTGAAATGTTGCCCAACTATTTCAAAGTTGTGTTTGTTCACAGAAGCTGGAGGAAGGAAATCCAGAAATGCCATCCAAAGAAGCACAGAGACTGGCCTGGCAGTGGAAATGCGCCGCATGACTCGACAGGCCAGCCGGGAGTCCACAGATGGGAGTATGAACAGCTACAGTTCTGAGGGAAAGTAAGTACGCTGCTGAACTGCATGGGTATGCTCCGTGATAATTGAGATCCACAATGTCAGATCCTGGCTCACAGGGTATGTCTATCACCAAAATCTCCAGTCTCTGATTAATCTAGGAAGATGATTTAACAAAAGGGAGGAGATAAACCTCCAAACTACCTGAGAACTACTGTCAGAGGAAAGTTTAAAAGATATGGGACAAAATTAACAGGCATTTGGAAAAAAATATGGATATCAAATGAATGCCAGCATGGACTTGTTAAAGACAAATGGTGTTTGACGAACTTGGTTGAGTTCTTTAATGAAAGACCCTGATTAAAAGTGCTTGGTAAAGAAGAAACAGCCACATGAGGAAAAGCTTTTTTAAGCACCAAGTGGTTAGGATGTGCCTGAGAATGTGATGGGGGCAGAATCAATCGTGGCTTCAACAGAGAATTGGATCGTTATGTGAAGAGAAAACATTTGCAGGACTATAGGGAATGGACAGGTGGGTGAGATTAGGTGAATTGCTCTTGCAAAGAGCTGGCACAGATATGACAGGCCAGATGAGCTCCTTCTGTGCTGTACCCATTGTAACAGTTCTGTGGCTCTAAGTAACAAGAGGGTTCATGGGAGTAGCGTAGTTGATGTGTATATGGACTTTCTGAATGCGCTTGATAAAGTACCACAGAATAGACTTGGTAGCAAAATGAAGTCCAAGGGGTTAAAGGGACAATGGGAACGTGGATATAAAATTGGCTAAGGGACAGAAAGCAGAGTAGTAGTGGGAGCTCCTCTTCAGACGAGAGGGTAGTATACAGTGGTCTTCCCCAGGAGCTGGTGTTAGCATCACTACTCTTTTTGGACGAAATGTTTTGCAGTGGCAGAAGGATTAGATAGCCAGAGGTCACATTTGAGGTCATTGGCAAAAGAAAAAGAGGCAAAATGAGGAAACAACAGCAAGTTGTTGTGATCTGGAATGTACTGGCTGAAAGGGTGTTATCCTGTACCAATAGGAGCTACGCAAGAGTGATGCCCTGTACCAACAGGAGTTATCCAGGAGCGATACCCTGTACCAATAGGAGTTACGCAAGAGTGATACCCTGTACCAGTTGGAGTTACCCAGAAGTGATATCCTGTACCAATAGGTTTATGCAGGAGTGATACCCTGTACCAATAGGAGTTATGCAAGAGTGATGCCCTGTACCAATAGAACAAAGAACAAAGATAAGTACAGCACAGGAACAGGCCCTTTGGCCCGCCAACCCTGCGCCGATCATATTGCCCGTCAACTAAAACATTTTGCACTTCCGGGGTCCGTATCCCTCTATTCCCATCCTATTCATGTACTTGTCAAGCTGCCTCTTAAACACCACTATCGTACCTGCTTCCACCACCTCCTCTGGCAGCGAATTCCAGACACTCACTACCCTCTGCATAAAAAACTTGCCCTGCACATCTCCTCTTTAGATTTCTCCTCTCACCTTAAATCTATGTCCCATAGTAATTGACTCTGGGAAAAAGCTTCTGACTATCTACTCTGTCCATGCCACTCATAATTTTGTAAAGTTCTATCAAGTCGCCCCTCAATCTCCGTCGCTCTAGTGAGAACAATCCGAGTTTCTCCAACCTCTCCTCATAGCTAATAACCTCCAGACCAGGCAGCATCCTGGTAAACCTCCTCTGCACCCTCTCCAATGCCTCCATATCCTTCTGGTAATGTGGCGACCAGAATTGCACGCAATATTCCAAGTGTGGCCTAACCAAGGTTCTATACAGCTGCAGCATGGCTTCCCAGCTTTTATACTCAATACCCCTGCCGATGAAGGCAAGCATGCCATATGCCTTCCTGACTACCTTATCCACCTGCGTTACCACTTTCAGTGACCTGTGGACCTGTACACCCAAATCCCTCTGCCCATCAATGCACTTCCTGCCTGTATTAGACCTTCCAAAATGCATTACCTCGCATTTGTCCGGATTAAACTCCATCTGCCATTTCTCTGCCCAAGTCTCTAACCAATCTATATCCCGTTGTATCCTTTGACAATCCTCTTCACTGTCTGCAACTCCTCCAACCTTAGTGTCGTCTGCAAACTTACTAATTAGCCCAGTTACATTTTCCTCCAAATCATTTATGTATACTACAAACAGCAAAGGTCCCAGCACTGATCCCTGCGGAACTCCACTAGTCACAGCTCTCCATTCAGAAAAGCACCCTTCCACTGCTACCCTCTGTCTTCTATGACCAAGCCAATTCTGTATCCATCTTGCCAGCTCACCTCTGATCCCGTGCGACTTTACCTTCTGTACCAGTCTGCCATGAGGGACCTTGTCAAAGGCCTTACTGAAATCCATGTATATAACATCCACTGATCGTCGACCATCTTTGTCACTTCCTTGAAAAACTCGATCAAGTTAGTGAGACACGACCTCCCCTTCACAAAACCATGCTGCCTCTCACTAATACGCCCATTTGCTTCCAAATGGTAGTAAATCCTGTCACGAAGAACCTTCTCCAATAATTTCCCTACCACTGAGGTAAGGCTCACTGGCCTGTAATTTCCTGGATTATCCCTGCTACCCTTCTTAAACAATGGAACAACATTGGCCATTCTCCAGTCCTCTGGGACCTCACCCATAGCCAGTGAGGATACAAAGATTTCTGTCAAGGCCCCAGCAATCTCCTCCCTTGCCTCCCTGAGTACTCTGGAGTAGACCCCATCTGGCCCTGGGGACTTATCCACCTTAATATTCTTCAAGATGCCTAACACCTCCTCTTTTTTGATCTCAACATGATCCAGGCTATCTACACACTCTTCCCTAGACAAATCGACCGCTAAGTCCTTCTCTTTGGTGAATACTGATGAGAAGTATTCATTTAGTATCTCTCCCATTTCTTCTGGCTTCACACACAGATTCCCACATCTGTCCCTGAGTGGGCCTACCCTTACCCTGGCTACCCTCTTGCTTTTTACATATGTATAAATGGCCTTGGGATTTTCCTTAATCCTGGTTGCCAGTAACCCCTTTTAGCCCTCTGACTCCTTGCTTAAGTTTCTTCCTACTTTCTTTATATTGTCCATGGGCTTCATCTGTTCCCAGCCTTCTAGTCCTTATGAATGCTTCCTGACTAATCTCACAATATCCTTTGTTATCCAACGCTTCTGAAACTTGCCATGCTTATCTTTCATCCCAGCAGGAACATGCCGGTCCTGAATTCTTATCAGCTGACGTTTGAAAGCCGCCCACATGTCAGTTGTTGATTTACCCTCAAACATCCGCCTCCAGTCTAGATTCCTCAGTTCCTGCCTAATATTGTTATAATTAGCCTTCCTAAGAACCTTAACATGAGGACTCCTGTTATCCTTATCCACCAGTACCTTGAAACTTACTGAATTATGGCCACTTTTCCCGAAATGATCCCCTAGTGAAACTTCGACCACCTGGTTGGGTTCATTCCCTAATACCAGGTCTAGTATTGCCCCTTCCCTAGTTGTCTCAGGAAGCCCTCCTGGATGCACCTTACAAATTCTGCACCATCCAAACTCCTAGCACTAAGTGATTCCCAGTCAATATAGGGAAAGTTAAAATCACCCACCACAACAACCCTATTGCTTTTACATCTTTCCAAAATCTGCCTACATAACTGTTCCTCAGTCTCCTGCCGGCTATTGGGAGGCCTATAGTCAACCCCCAACATTGTCATTGCACCCTTCCTATTCCGGAGCTCTACCCATATTGCCGCACTGCAAGAGCCCACCGAGGTGTCCTCCTGTCGTACAGCTGTGATATTCCCCTTAACCAGCAGTGCAACTCCCCCACCTCTTCTACATCCCCCTCTATAGGAATTACGCAGGGGTGATACCCTGTACCAATAGGAGTTACGCAAGAGTGATACCCTGTACCAATAGGAGTTACGCAAGAGTGATACCCTGTACCAATGGGAGTCACCCAGGAGTGATGCCCTGTACCAACAGGAGTTACCCAGGAGTGATGCCTGTACCAATAGGAGTTACCCAGGAGTGATACCCTGTCCCAATAGGAGTTACCGAGAAGTGATACCCTGTACCAATAGGAATTACACAAGAGTGATACCCTGTACCAATAGGAGTCACCCAGGAGTGATGCGCTGTACCAAAAGTAGTTACCCAGGAGTGATACCCTGTACCGATAGGAGTTACACAGGAATGATACCCTGTACAATAGGAGTACCCAGGAATGGTACCCAATGGGAGGCACGCAAGAGTGATGCCCTGTACCAATAGGAGCTATGCAGGATTGATGCCCTGTTCCAATAGGAGATACCCAGGAGTGAGGCCCTGTACCAATAGGACTTACGCAAGAGTGACGCCCTGTACCAATAGGTAATTCCTATTCAGGGGCGATACCCTGTACCAATAGGAGATACGCAAGAGAGATCCCCTGTACCAGTAGGAGTTACACAGGAATGATGCCCTGTACCAACAGGAGAGTCACCCGGGACTGATGCGCTGTACCAATAGGAGAGTCACCCAGGAGTGATGCCCTGTACCAATAGGAGAGTAACCCAGGAGTGATGCCCTGTACCAATAGGAGACTCTCCTAGGAGTGATGCCCGGTACCAATAGGAGCCACCCAGGAGTGGTACCCTGTACCAGTAGGAGCCACCCAGAAGAGAAACACTGTACCAATAGGAAAGTCACCCAGGAGTAATGGCGTGTACCAACAGGAGAGTCACACAGGAGTGATGCCCTGTACCAATAGGAGAGTCACCCAGGAGTGATGCCCTGTACCAATAGGAGATTCTCCCAGGAGTGATGCCCGGTACCAATAGGAGCCACCCAGGAGTGGTACCCTGTACCAATAGGAGCCACTCAGGAGTGGTACCCTGTATCAATAGGAAAGTCACCCAGGAGTGATGCCCTGTACCAATAGGAAAGTCACCCAGGAGTGATGCCCTGTACCAATAGGAGCCACTCAGGAGTGGTACCCTGTACCAACAGGAGTTACCTAGGAGTGATGCCCTGTACCAATAGGAGCTACCCAGGAGTGATACCCTGTAGCAATAGGAAAGTCACCCAGGAGTGATGCCCTGTACCAATAGGAGAGCCACCCAGGAGTGATACTCTGTACCAACAGGAGTTACCTAGGAGTGATACCCTGCACCAATAGGAGTTACCCCGACGTGATGCCCTATATCAATAGCAGTTACCCAGGAGTGATACCCTGTACCAATAGGATTTACCCAGGAGCGTTACCCTGTACCAATAGGAGTTATGCAGTCGTGATGTCCTGTACCAACAGCAGAGTCACCCAGGAATGATACTCTGTAGCAATAGGAGAGTTACCCAGGAGTGATACCCTGTACCAATAGGAGAGTTACCCAGAAGTGATACCCTGTACCAATAGGAGTTACACAGGAATGATACCCTTTACCAATAGGAGCCACCCAGGAGTGATACCCTGTACCAATTGGAGTTACCCAGGAGTGATACCCTGTACCAATAGGAGAGTCTCCCAGGGATGATATCCTGTACCAATAGGAGTTACGCAAGAGTGATGCCCTCTACCAACAGGAGTTATCCAGGAACGATACCCTGTACCAATAGGATTTACACAAGAGTAATCCCCTGTACCAATAGGAGTTACCCAGGAGTAATACCTGTACCAATAGGAATTATGCAAGAGTGATGCTCTGTACCAATAGGAGTAACCCAGGAGTAATACCCTGTACCAATAGGAGTTATCCAGGAGTAATACCTGTACCAATAGGAATTATGCAAGAGTGATTGCCTGTACCAATAGGAGTAACCCAGGAGTAATACCCTGTACCAATAGGTTTATGCAGGAATGATACCCTATACCAATAGGAGTTATGCAAGAGTGATGCCCTGTACCAATAGGAGTTACCCAGGAGTGATACCCAGTGCCAATAGGAGGTTCGCAAGAGTGATGCCCTGTACCAATAGGAGTCTTGCAGGATTGATGCCGTGTTCCAATAGGAGATACCCAGGAGTGAGGCCATAGAACCATCGAACACTACAGCACAGAAAACAGGCCATTCGGCCCTTCTAGTCTGTGCTGAAATATTATTCCGCTAGTCCCATTGACCTGCAGCTAGACCATAACCCTACAGACATCCATGTATCTATCCAATTTATACTTAAAACTTAAGAGTGAGCCCATATTTACCACGGTAGATCATTCCACACTCTCACCACTCTCTGAGTGAAGAAGTTCCCCCTAATGTTCCCCCTAAACGTTTCCTCTGTCACCCTAAAGCCATGTCCTCTCGTGTTTATCTCTAGGCCCTGTACTAATAGAAGTGACGCAGGAGTGATACCCTGTACCAGTAGGAGTTACGCAAGAGTGATGCCCTGTACCAATAGGAGAGTCAGCCAGGAAGTGATGCCCTATACCAATAGCAGAGTCACACAGGAGTGATGCCTTGTACCAATAGAATCCACCCAGGACTGATATGCTATACCATTAGGAGAGTCACCCAGGAGTGATGCCCTATACCAATAGGAGCTACCCAGAAGTGGTACCCTGTACCGATAGGAGAGTCAACCAGGAGTGATACCCTTTACCAATAGGGGTTACCCAGGAATGATACCCAGTGGCAATCGGAAGTAAACAACAGTGATGCCCTGTACCAATAGGAGTTACGCAAGAGTGATGCCCTGTACCAAAAGGTAATTCCTATTCAGGGGTGATAGCCTGTACCAATAGGAGTTACGCAGAAGTGATACCCTGTACCAACAGGAGTTACACAGGAGTGATGCCCTGTACCAATAGGAGAGTCAGCCAGGAGTGATGCCCTGTACCAATAGGAGCCACCTAGGACTGATACACTACCAATAGGAAAGTCACCCAGGAGTGATGCCCTGTATCAATAGGAGTCACCCAGGAGTGATGCCATGTACCAATAGGAGAATCACCCAGGAGTGATGCCGTGTACCAATAGGAGCCACCCAGAACTGATACACTGTACCAATAGGAGACTCACCCAGGAGTGATGCCCTGTACCAATAGGAGCCACACAGGAATGATGCCCTGTACCAATAGGACAGTCACCCAGGAGCGATGCCCTGTACCAATAGGAGAATCACCGAGGAGTGATGCCCTCTACCAATCGGAGCCACCCAGGAGTGATACCCTGTACCAATAGGAGAGTCACTCAGCAGTGATGCCCTGTACCAATAGGAGCCACACAGGAGTGCTACCTTCTAACAATAGGAGAGCCACCCAGGAGTGATACCCTGTACCAATTGGAGTGTCGCCCAGGAGTGATACCCTGTACCAATAGGAGTTACCCAGGAGAGATACCCTGTACCAATAGGACTTACCCAGGAATAATACCTGTGCCAATATTAATTATGCAAGAGTACCAATAGGGTTTATGCAGGTTTGATGCCCTTTACCAATAGGAGATACCCAGGAGTGAAGCCCTGTACCAATAGGAGTTACGCAAGAGTGTCGGCCTGTACTAATAGGTAATTCCTATTCAGGGGTGATACCCTGTTCAAATAGGAGTTCCGCAGAAGTGATGCCCTGTACCAATAGGAGCCACCCAGGACTGATACACTGTACCAATAGGAGAGTCACCCAGGAGTGATGCCCTGTATCAATAGGAGAGTCACCCAGGTGTGATACCCTGTGCCAATAGGAGAGTCACCCAGGAGTGATGGCCTGTACCAATAGGAGCCACCCAGGTATGATACCCTGTACCAATAGGAGGGTCACACAGGAGTGATGCCCTGTACCAATAGGAGCCACGCAGGAGTGGTACCCTCTATCAATAGGAGAGTCACCCAGGGGTGATGCCCTGTACCAATCGGAGTTACACAGGAATGATACCCTGTACCAATAGTAGTTACCCAGGAGTAATACCTGTACCAATAGGAATTATGCCAGAATGATTGCCTGTACCAATAGGAGTAACCCAGGAGTAATACCCTGTACCAATAGGTTTATGCAGGAATGATACCCTATACCAATAGGAGTTATGCAAGAGTGAAGCCCTGTACCAATAGGAGTTACCCACGAGTGATACCCAGTGCCAATAGGAGGTACGCAAGAGTGATGCCCTGTACCAATAGGAGATATGCAGGATTGATGACCTGGTCCAATCGGAGATACCCAGGAGTGTGGCCATATAACCATCGAACAATACAGCACAGAAAACAGGCCATTCGGCCCTTTTAGTCTGTGCCGAAATATTATTCCGCTAGTTCCATTGACTTGCAGCTAGACCATAACCCTACAGACCTCACCCATCCATGTATCTATCCAATTTATACTTAAAACTTAAGAGTGAGCCCGCATTTACCACGGTAGATCATTCCACACTCTCACCACACTCTGAGTGAAGAAGTTCCCCCTAATGTTCCCCCTAAACGTTTCCTCTTTCACCCTAAAGCCATGTCTTCTCGTGTTTATCTTTAGGCCCTGTACTAATAGAAGTTACGCAGGAGTGATACCCTGTACCAATAGGAGTTATGCAAAAGTGATGCCCTGTATCAATAGGTAATTCCTATTCAGGGGTGATACCCTGTACCAATAGGAGATACGCAGGAGGGATACCCTGTACCAATAGGAGTTACATTGGAGTGATGCCCTGTACCAATAGGAGAGTCAGCCAGGAAGTGATGCACTATACCAGTAGGAGAGTCACCCAGGAGTGATGCCCTGTACCAATAGGAGTTACCCAGGAATGATACCCTTTACAGTAGGAGTTACCCAGGAGTGATACCCAGTGGCAATCGGAGGTAAGCAACAGTGATGCCCTGTACCAATAGGAGTTACGCAAGAGTGATGCCCTGTACCAAAAGGTAATTCCTATTCAGGGGTGATAGCCTGTACCAATAGGAGTTATGCAGAAGTGATACCCTGTACCAATAGGAGTTACACAGGAGTGATGCCCTGTACCAATAGGAGAGCCAGCCAGGAGTGATTCCCTGTACCAATAGGAGAATCACCCAGGAGTGATATACTACCAATAGGAGTCACCCAGGAGTGATGCCCTGTATCAATAGGAGTTACCCAGGAGTGATGCCATGTACCAATAGGAGAATCACCCAGGAGTGATGCCGTGTACCAATAGGAGCCACACAGGAGTGATGCCCTCTGCCAATAGGAGCCACCCAGGAGTGATACACTGTACCAATAGGAGTTACCCAGGAATAATACCTGTACCAATATTAATTATGCAAGAGTACCAATAGGGGTTATGCAGGATTGATGCACTGTACCAATAGGAGTTACACTAGAGTGCCGCCCTGTACTATTAGGTAATTCCTATTCAGGGGTGATACCCTGTTCCAATAGGAGTTCCGCAGAAGTGATGCCCTGTACAAATAGGAGCCACCCAGGACTGATACACTGTACCAATAGGAGAGTCACCCAGGAGTGATGCCCTGTATCAATAGGAGAGTCACCCAGGAGTGATGCCCTGTACCAATAGGTAATTCCTATTCAGGGGTGATGCCCTGTACCAATAGGAGATACGCAGGAGAGATACCCTGTACCAATAGGAGTTACACTGGAGTGATGCCCTGTATCAATAGGAGAGTCACCCAGGAATGATGCCTTGTACCAATAGGAGCCACCCAGGACTGATACGCTATACCAATAGGAGAGTCACCCAGGAGTGATGCCCTATACCAATAGGAGCCACCCAGAAGTGGCACCCTGTACCGATAGGAGAGTCACCAAGGAGTGATACCCTTTACCAATAGGAGTTACCCAGTGATACCCAGTGGCAATCGGAGGTAAGCAACAGTGATGCCCTGTATCAATAGGAGTTTCGCAAGCGTGTTGCCCTGTACCAAAAGGTAATTCCTATTCAGGGGTGATAGCCTGTACCAATAGGAGTTACGCAGAAGTGATACCCTGTACCATTAGGAGAGTCACTCAGCAGTGATGCCCTGTACCAATAGGAGCCACTCAGGAGTGGTACCCTCTATCAATAGGAGAGTCACCCAGGAGTGAGGCCCTCTACCAATAGGAGCCACCCAGGAGTGATACCCTGTACCAATAGGAGAGTCACCCAGGAGTGAAGCCCTGTACCAATAGGAGACACACCCAGGAGTGATACCCTGTAGCAATAGGAATGTCACACAGGAGTGATGCCCTGTACCAATGGGAGTGCCACCCAGGAATGATACCCTGTACCAATAGGCGTTACCCAGGAGAGATACCCTGTACCAATAGGAGAGTAACCCAGGTGTGATACCCTGTACCAATAGGACAGTCACCCAGGAGTGATGGCCTGTACCAATAAGAGTTACACAGGAATGATACCCTTTACCAATAGGAGCCAACAGGAGTGATAACCTGTACCGATAGGAGTTTGCCAGGAGTGATGCCCTGTACCAATTGGATTTACCCAGGAGTGATACCCTGTACCAATAGGAGAATTTCCCAGGAATGTTATCCTGTACCAATAGGAGTTACGCAAGAGTGATGCCCTGTACCAACAGGAGTTACCCAGGAGTATTACCCTGTACCAATAGGTTTACGCAGGAGTGATGCCCTGTTCCAATAGGAGTTACCCAGGAGTGATATCCTGTACCAATAGGTTTATGCAGGAATGATACCCTATACCAATAGGAGTTATGCAAGAGTGATGCCCTGTACCAATAGGAGTTACCCAGGAGTGATACCCAGTGCCAATAGGAGGTACGCAAGAGTGATGCCCTGTACCAATAGGAGTCTTGCAGGATTGATCCCCTGTTCCAAAAGGAGATACCCAGGAGTGAGGCCACCGAACCATCGAACACTACAGCACAGAAAACAGGCCATTCGGCCCTTCTAGTCTGTGCCGAAATATTATTCCGCTAGTCCCATTGACCTGCAGCTAGACCATAACCCTACAGACCACACCCATCCATGTATCTATCCAATTTATACATAAAACTTAAGAGTGAGCCCGCATTTACCATGATAGATCATTCCACACTCTCACCACTCTTTGAGTGAAGAAATTTCCCCTAATGTTCCACCTAAACCTTTCCTCTTTCACCCTAAAGCCATGTCCTCTCGTGTTTATCTCTAGGCCCTGTACTAATAGAAGTTACGCAGGAGTGATACCCTGTACCAATAGGAGTTACGCAAGAGGGATGCCCTGTATCAATAGGTAATTCCTATTCAGGGGTTTTACCGTGTACCAAAAGGACATACGCAGGAGGGATACCCTGTACCAATATGAGTTACACTGGAGTGATGCCCTATACCAATAGGAGAGTCACACAGGAGTGGTGCCTTGTACCAATAGGAGCCACCCAGGACTGATACGCTATACCAATAGGAGAGTCACCCAGGAGTGATGCCCTATACCAATAGGAGCCACCCAGAAGTGGCACCCTGTACCGATAGGAGAGTCACCAAGGAGTGATACCCTTTACCAATAGGAGTTACCCAGTGATACCCAGTGGCAATCGGAGGTAAGCAACAGTGATGCCCTGTATCAATAGGAGTTTCGCAAGCGTGTTGCCCTGTACCAAAAGGTAATTCCTATTCAGGGGTGATAGCCTGTACCAATAGGAGTTACGCAGAAGTGATACCCTGTACCATTAGGAGAGTCACTCAGCAGTGATGCCCTGTACCAATAGGAGCCACTCAGGAGTGGTACCCTCTATCAATAGGAGAGTCACCCAGGAGTGAGGCCCTCTACCAATAGGAGCCACCCAGGAGTGATACCCTGTACCAATAGGAGAGTCACCCAGGAGTGAAGCCCTGTACCAATAGGAGACACACCCAGGAGTGATACCCTGTAGCAATAGGAATGTCACACAGGAGTGATGCCCTGTACCAATGGGAGTGCCACCCAGGAATGATACCCTGTACCAATAGGCGTTACCCAGGAGAGATACCCTGTACCAATAGGAGAGTAACCCAGGTGTGATACCCTGTACCAATAGGACAGTCACCCAGGAGTGATGGCCTGTACCAATAAGAGTTACACAGGAATGATACCCTTTACCAATAGGAGCCAACAGGAGTGATAACCTGTACCGATAGGAGTTTGCCAGGAGTGATGCCCTGTACCAATTGGATTTACCCAGGAGTGATACCCTGTACCAATAGGAGAATTTCCCAGGAATGTTATCCTGTACCAATAGGAGTTACGCAAGAGTGATGCCCTGTACCAACAGGAGTTACCCAGGAGTATTACCCTGTACCAATAGGTTTACGCAGGAGTGATGCCCTGTTCCAATAGGAGTTACCCAGGAGTGATATCCTGTACCAATAGGTTTATGCAGGAATGATACCCTATACCAATAGGAGTTATGCAAGAGTGATGCCCTGTACCAATAGGAGTTACCCAGGAGTGATACCCAGTGCCAATAGGAGGTACGCAAGAGTGATGCCCTGTACCAATAGGAGTCTTGCAGGATTGATCCCCTGTTCCAAAAGGAGATACCCAGGAGTGAGGCCACCGAACCATCGAACACTACAGCACAGAAAACAGGCCATTCGGCCCTTCTAGTCTGTGCCGAAATATTATTCCGCTAGTCCCATTGACCTGCAGCTAGACCATAACCCTACAGACCACACCCATCCATGTATCTATCCAATTTATACATAAAACTTAAGAGTGAGCCCGCATTTACCATGATAGATCATTCCACACTCTCACCACTCTTTGAGTGAAGAAATTTCCCCTAATGTTCCACCTAAACCTTTCCTCTTTCACCCTAAAGCCATGTCCTCTCGTGTTTATCTCTAGGCCCTGTACTAATAGAAGTTACGCAGGAGTGATACCCTGTACCAATAGGAGTTACGCAAGAGGGATGCCCTGTATCAATAGGTAATTCCTATTCAGGGGTTTTACCGTGTACCAAAAGGACATACGCAGGAGGGATACCCTGTACCAATATGAGTTACACTGGAGTGATGCCCTATACCAATAGGAGAGTCACACAGGAGTGGTGCCTTGTACCAATAGGAGCCACACAGGACTGATACGCTATACCAATAGGAGAGTCACCCAGGAGTGATGCCCTATACCAATAGGAGCCACCCAGAAGTGGTATCCTGTACCGATAGCAGAGTCACCCAGGAGTGATACCCTTTACCAATAGGAGTTACCCAGGAATGATACCCTTTAGAGTAGGAGTTACCCAGGAGTGATACCCAGTGGCAATCGGAGGTAAGCAACAGTGATGCCCTGTACCAATAGGAGTTACGCAAGAGTGATGCCCTGTACCAAAAGGTAATTCCTATTCAGGGGTGATAGCCTGTATCAATAGGAGGTACGCAGAAGTGATACCCTGTACCAATAGGAGAGTCACTCAGCAGTGATGCCCTGTACCAATAGGAGCCACTCAGGAGTGGTACCCTCTATTAATAGGAGAGTAACACAGGAGTGATGCCCTCTACCAATCGGAGCCACCCAGGACTGATACACTGTACCAATAGGAGAGTCACCCAGGAGTGATGCCCTGTATCAATAGGAGAGTCACCCAGGTATGATACCCTGTACCAATAGGAGAGTCACCCAGGAGTGATGCCGTGTACCAATAGGAGCCACCCAGAACTGATACGCTGTACCAATAGGAGAGTCACCCAGGTGTGATGCCCTGTACCAATAGGAGCCACACAGGAGTGATACCCTGTACCAATAGGAGACACACCCAGGAGTGATGCCCTGTACCAATAGGAGAGTCACCCCGGAGTGATGCCCTCTACCAATAGGAGCCACCCAGGACTGATACACTGTACCAATAGGAGAGTAACTCAGCAGTGATGCCCTGTACCAATAGGAGCCACTCAGGAGTGGTACCCTCTATCAATAGGAGAGTCACCCAGGAGTGATGGCCCATACCAATAGGTGCCACCCAGGAGTGATACCCTGTATCAATAGGAAAGTCACACAGGAGTGATGCCCTGTACCAATGGGAGTGCCGCCCAGGAGTGATACCCTGTACCAATAGGAGTTACCCAGGAGAGATACCCTGTACCAATAGGAGTTACCCTGGAATAATACCTGTACCAATATTAATTATGCAAGAGTACCAATAGGGGTTATGCAGGATTGATGCCCTTTACCAATAGGAGATACCCAGGAGTGATGCCCTGTACCAATAGGAGTTACGCAAGAGTGCCGCCCTGTACTATTAGGTAATTCCTATTCAGGGGTGATACCCTGTTCCAATAGGAGTTCCGCAGAAGTGATGCCCTGTACAAATAGGAGCCACCCAGTACTGATACACTGTACCAATAGGAGAGTCACCCAGGAGTGATGCCCTGTAACAATAGGAGTAACCCAGGAGTGATATCCTGTACCAATAGCTTTACACAGGAGTGATGCCCTGTACCAATAGGAGTAACCCAGGAGTAATACCCTATACCAATAGATTTACGTAGGAGTGATGCCCTGTAACAATAGGAGTTACCCAGGAGTGATATCCTGTACCAATAGGTTTATGCAGGAATGATACCCTATACCAATAGGAGTTATGCAAGAGTGATGCCCTGTACCAATCGGAGTTACCCAGGAGTGATACCCAGTGCCAATAGGAGGTACGCAAGAGTGATGCCCTGTACCAATAGGAGTTTTGCAGGATTGATCCCCTGTTCTAATAGGAGATACCCAGGAGTGATGCCCTGTACCAATAGGAGCCACCCAGAACTGTTACGCTGTACCAATAGGGGAGTCACCCAGGTGTGATGCCCTGTACCAATAGGAGCCACCCAGGAGTGATACCCTGAACCAATAGGAGACTCAGCCAGGAGTGATGCCCTGTAACAATAGGAGTAACCAGGAGTGATATCCTGTACCAATAGCTTTACACAGGAGTGATGCCCTGTACCAATAGGAGTAACCCAGGAGTAATACCCTATACCAATAGGTTTACGTAGGAGTGATGCCCTGTAACAATAGGAGTTACCCAAGAGTGATATCCTGTACCAATAGGTTTATGCAGGAGTGATACCCTGTACCAATAGGAGTTACGAAAGAGTGATGCCCTGTACCAATCGGAGTTACCCAGGAGTGATACCCAATGCCAATAGGCGGTACGCAAGAGTGATGCCCTGTACCAATAGGGGTTATGTAGGATTGATGCCCTTTCCAATAGGAGATACCCAGGAGTGATGCCCTGTACCAATAGGTAATTCCTATTCAGGGGTGATACCCTGTACCAATAGGAGATATGCAGGAGTGATAACCTGTACCAATAAGAGTTACAAAGGAGAGATGCCCTGTACCAATAGGAGAATTAACCAGGAAGTGATACCCTGTACCAATAGGAGAGTTTCCCTGGAATGTTATCCTGTACCAATAGGAGTTACGCAAGAGTGATGCTCTCTACCAACAGGAGTTATCCAGGAGCGATACCCTGTGCCAATAGGATTTACACAATAGTGATCCCCTGTACCAATAGGAGTTACCCAGGAGTAATACCTGTACCAATAGGTTTACGCAGGAGTGATGCCCTGTTCCAATAGGAGTTACCCAGGAGTGATATCCTGTACCAATAGGTTTATGCAGGAATGATACCCTATACCAATAGGAGTTATGCAAGAGTGATGCCCTGTACCAATAGGAGTTACCCAGGAGTGATACCCAGTGCCAATAGGAGGTACGCAAGAGTGATGCCCTGTACCAATAGGAGTCTTGCAGGATTGATCCCCTGTTCCAAAAGGAGATACCCAGGAGTGAGGCCATAGAACCATCGAACACTACAGCACAGAAAACAGGCCATTCGGCCCTTCTAGTCTGTGCCGAAATATTATTCCACTAGTCCCATTGACCTGCAGCTAGACCATAACTCTACAGACCACACCCATCCATGTATCTATCCAATTTATACTTAAAACCTAAGAGTGAGCCCGCATTTACCACGGTAGATCATTCCACACTCTCACCACTCTTTGAGTGAAGAAGTTTCCCCTAATGTTCCACCTTAACATTTCCTCTTTCACCCTAAAGCCATGTCCTCTCGTGTTTATCTCTAGGCCCTGTACTAATAGAAGTTACGCAGGAGTGATACCCTGTACCAATAGGAGCTACGCAAGAGGGATGTCCTGTACCAATAGGTAATTCCTATTCAGGGGTTTTACCGTGTACCAAAAGGAGGTACGCAGGAGGGATACCCTGTACCAATATGAGTTACACTGGAGTGATGCCCTGTACCAATAGGAGAGTCAGCCAGGAAGTGATGCCCTGTACCAATAGGAGAGTCACACAGGAGTGATGCCTTGTACCAATAGGAGCCACACAGGACTGATACACTATACCAATAGGAGAGTCACCCAGGAGTGATGCCCTATACCAATAGGAGCCACCCAGAAGTGGTACCCTTTACCGATAGCAGAGTCACCCAGGAATGATACCCTTTACCAATAGGAGTTACCCAGGAATGATACCCTTTACGGTAGGAGTTACCCAGAAGTGATACCCAGTGGCAATCGGAGGTAAGCAACAGTGATGCGCTGTACCAATAGGAGTTACGCAAGAGTGATGCCCTGTACCAAAAGGTAATTCCTATTCAGGGGTGATAGCCTGTATCAATAGAAGGTACGCAGAAGTGATACCCTGTACCAATAGGAGTTACACTGGAGTGATACGTTAACCAATAGGAGTTACGGAAGTGTGTTGCCCGGTTCCAATAGGAGTTACACAAGATTGATACCGTGTACCAATAGGAGGTACGCAAGAGTGATGCCCTGTACCAATCGGAGTTATGCAGGATTGATGCCATGTTCCAATAAGAGATATCCAGGAGTGAGGCCCTGTACTAATAGGAGTTACGCAGGAGTGATACACTGTACCAATAGGAAAGTCACCCAGGTGTGATGCCCTGTGCCAATAGGAGATCCACCCAGGCGTGATGCCCTGTACCAATACGAGCCACACAGGAGTGGTACCCCATACTAATAGGAGAGTCACCCAGGAGTGATGCCCTGTACCAATAGGAGCCACCCAGGAGTGATACATTGTACCAATAGGAAAGTCACCCAGGAGTGATGCCCTGTATCAATAGGAGTTACACAAGAGTGATGCCCTGTACCAATACGAGTTACCCAGGAGTGATGCCCATTGCCAATAGGAGGTATGCAAGAGTGATGCCCTGTACCAATCGGAGTTATGCAGGATTGATGCCATGTTCCAATAGGAGATAACCCGGAGTGAGACCCTGTACTAATAGGTGTTACGCAGGAGTGATGCACTGTACCAAAAGGAAAGTCACCCAGGTGTGATGCCCTGTACCAATAGGAGATCCACCCACGCATGATGCCCTGTACCATTAGGAGAGTCACCCAGGATGATGCCCTGTACCAATTGGAGCCACCCAGGAGTGATACCCTGTACTAATAGGAGAGTCACCCAGGTGTGATACCCTGTTCCAATATCAGCAGCTCATGAGTGGGACTCTCTTTCAATCGAAGAGTCACCCAGGAGCAATGCCCTTTACCAATAGGAACCACCCAGGAGTGATATCCTGTACCAATAGGAGAGTCTCACAGGAGTGATGCCCTGTACCAATTGCAGTGCCACCCAGGAGTAATACCTGTGTCAATTTTAATTATGCAAGAGTGATGCTCTGTACCAATAGGAATAACCCAGGTGTAATACCCTGTACCAATAGGTTTACGCAGGAGTGTTGCCCTGTATCAATAGGAGTTACGAAGGAGTGATACCCTGTATCAACAGGAGTTACCTAGGAGTGATGCCCTGTACCAAGAGGAGTCACCCAGGCATGACGCCCTGTCCAAATAGGAGTTACCCAGGAGTGATACCCTGTACCAATAGGAATTACACAGGAGTGATACCGTGTACCAATAGGACTTACGAAAGTGTGTTGCCCAGTTCCAATAGGAGTTACACAAAATTGATACCATGTACCAATAGGAGGTATGCAAGAGTGATGCCCTGTACCAATCGGAGTTATGCAGGATTGATGCCATGTTCCAATAGGAGATACCCAGGAGTGAGGCCCTGTACTAATAGGAGTTAGGCAGGAGTGATACACTGTACCAATAGGAAAGTCACCCAGGTGTGATGCCCTGTACCAAAAGGAGATCCACCCAGGCGTGATGCCCTGTACCATTAGGAGTCACCCAGGAGTGATGCCCTGTACCAATAGGAGAGTCACCTAGGAGTGATGCCCTGTACTAATTGGAGCCACACAGGAGTGGTACCCTGTACAGATAGTAGAGTCACCCAGGAGTGAGGCCCTGCACCAAAAGGAGAGTCACCCAGGAGTGATGCCCTGTACCAAGAGGAGACTCACCCAGGAGTGATGCCCTGTACCAACTGGAGCCACCCAGGAGTGATACCCTGTACCAATAAGAGAGTCACACAGGTGTGATGCCCTGTACCAATAGGAGCCACTCATGAGTGGGACCCTCTATCAATAGGAGAGTCACCCAGGACCGATGCCCTCTACCAATAGGAGCCACCCAGGAGTGATACCCTGTACCAATAGGGCTTACCCAGGAGAGATACCCTATACCAATAGGAGTTACCCAGGAGTAATACCTGTTTCAATTTTAATTATGCAAGAGTGATGCTCTGTACCAATAGGAGTAACCCAGGAGTAATACCCTGTACCAATAGGTTTATGCAGGAGTGTTGACCTGTACCAATCGGAGTTACGCAGGGGTGATACCCTTTTTCAACAGAAGTTACGCAAGAGTGATACCCTGTACCAATAGGAGTTACACAAGAGTGATGCCCTGTACCAATAGGAGTTATACAAGAGTGATGCTCTGTACCAATAGGTGTTACCCAGGAGTAATGCCCTGTACCAAGAGGAGTCACCCAGGCATGACGCCCTGTCCAAATAGGAGTAACCCAGGAGTGATACCCTGTACCGATAGGAGTTACACAGGAGTGATACCGTGTACCAATAGGAGTTAAGGAAATGTGTTGCCCGGTTCCAATAGGAGTTACACAAGATTGATACCGTGTACCAATAGGAGGTACGCAAGCGTGTTGCCCGGTACCAATAGGAATTATCCAGGAATGATACTCCTTACAGTAGGAGTTACCCAGGAGTGATACCCAGTGGCAATAGGAGGTACGCAAGAGTGATGCTCTGTACCAATAGGTAATTCCTATTCAGGGGTGATACCCTGTACCAATAGGATTTACGCAGATGTGATAACCAGTACCAATAGGAGTTTCACAGGAGTGATGTCCTGTACCAATAGGAGACTCAGCCAGGAGTGATGCCCTATACCAATAGGAGCCACCCAGGAGTGGTACCCTGTACTAATACAAGAGTCACCCAGGAGTGATGCCCTGTAGCAATAAGAGCCACCGAGGATTGATACACAATACCAATAGGAAAGTCACCCAGGAGTGATGCCCTGTACCAATAGGAGAGTCACCCAGGAGTGATGCCGTGTACCAATAGGTGCCACCCAGAACTGATACGTTGTAAGAATAGGAGAGTCACCCAGGTGTGATGCCCTGTTCCAATAGGAGCCACCCAGGATTGATACCCTGAACCAATAGGAGACTCACCCAGGAGTGATGCCCTGTACCAATTCGAGCCACCCAGCAGTGATATACTGTACCAATCGGAAAGTCACCCAGGAGTGATGCCCTGTACCAATAGGAGAGTCACCCAGGAGTGATCCCCTGTACCAATAGGAGCCACACAGGAGTGGTACCTTGTACCTATCGGAGAGTCACCCATGAGTGTTGCCCTGTATCAATAGGAGAGTCACCGAGGAGTGATGCCCTATACCAAATGAGAGTCACCCAGGAGTGATGCCATGTACCAATAGGAGCCACCCAGAACTGTTACGCTGTACCAATAGGAGAGTCACACAGGTGTGATGCCCTGTACCAATAGGAGCCACCCAGGAGTGATACCCTGAACCAATAGGAGACTCACCCAGGAGTGATGCCCTGTAACAATAGGAGTAACCCAGGAGTGATACCCTGAACCAATAGGAGACTCAGCCAGGAGTGATGCCCTGTAACAATAGGAGTAACCAGGAGTGATATCCTGTACCAATAGCTTTACACAGGAGTGATGCCCTGTACCAATAGGAGTAACCCAGGAGTAATACCCTATACCAATAGATTTACGTAGGAGTGATGCCCTGTAACAATAGGAGTTACCCAGGAGTGATATCCTGTACCAATAGGTTTATGCAGGAGTGATACCCTGTACCAATAGGAGTTACGAAAGAGTGATGCCCTGTACCAATCGGAGTTACCCAGGAGTGATACCCAATGCCAATAGGCGGTACGCAAGAGTGATGCCCTGTACCAATAGGGGTTATGCAGGATTGATGCCCTTTCCAATAGGAGATACCCAGGAGTGATGCCCTGTACCAATAGGAGCCACCCAGAACTGTTACGCTGTACCAATAGGGGAGTCACCCAGGTGTGATGCCCTGTACCAATAGGAGCCACCCAGGAGTGATACCCTGAACCAATAGGAGACTCAGCCAGGAGTGATGCCCTGTAACAATAGGAGTAACCAGGAGTGATATCCTGTACCAATAGCTTTACACAGGAGTGATGCCCTGTACCAATAGGAGTAACCCAGGAGTAATACCCTATACCAATAGGTTTACGTAGGAGTGATGCCCTGTAACAATAGGAGTTACCCAGGAGTGATATCCTGTACCAATAGGTTTATGCAGGAGTGATACCCTGTACCAATAGGAGTTATGAAAGAGTGATGCCCTGTACCAATCGGAGTTACCCAGGAGTGATACCCAATGCCAATAGGCGGTACGCAAGAGTGATGCCCTGTACCAATAGGGGTTATGTAGGATTGATGCCCTTTCCAATAGGAGATACCCAGGAGTGATGCCCTGTACCAATAGGTAATTCCTATTCAGGGGTGATACCCTGTACCAATAGGAGATATGCAGGAGTGATAACCTGTACCAATAAGAGTTACAAAGGTGAGATGCCCTGTACCAATAGGAGAATTAACCAGGAAGTGATGCACTGTACCAATAGGAGAGTCACCCAGGAGTGATGCCCTGTACCAATAGGAGCCACCCAGGACTGATACGCTATACTAATAGGAGAGTCACTCAGGAGCAATGCCCTATACCAATAGGAGCCACCCAGAAGTGGTACCCTGTACCAATAAGAGAGTCACCCAGGAGTGATGCCCTGTACCAATAGGAGCCACCCAGGAGTGATACACTGTACCAATAGGAGTAACCCAGGAGTGATATCCTGTACCAATAGCTTTACACAGGAGTGATACCCTGTACCAATAGGAGTAACCCAGGAGTAATATCCTATACCAATAGGTTTACGTAGGAGTGATGCCCTGTAACAATAGGAGTTACCCAGGAGTGATATCCTGTACCAATAGGTTTATGCAGGAGTGATACCCTATACCAATAGGAGTTACGAAAGAGTGATGCCCTGTACCAATCGGAGTTACCCAGGAGTGATACCAAGTGCCAATAGGCGGTACGCAAGAGTGATGCCCTGTACCAATAGGGGTTATGCAGGATTGATGCCCTTTCCAATAGGAGATACCCAGGAGTGATGCCCTGTACCAATAGGTAATTCCTATTCAGGGATGATACCCTGTACCAATAGGAGATATGCAGGAGTGATAACCTGTACCAATAAGAGTTACAAAGGAGTGATGCCCTGTACCAATACGAGAATTAACCAGGAAGTGATGCCCTGTACCAATAGGAGCCACCCAGAAGTGGTACCCTGTACCAATAAGAGAGTCACCCAGGAGTGATGCCCTGTACCAATAGGAGCCACCCAGGAGTGATACACTGTACCAATAGGAAAGTCACCCAGGAGTGATGCCCTGTATCAATAGGAGAGTCACCCAGGAGTGATATCCTGTACCAATAGGTTTATGCAGGAGTGATATCCTGTACCAATAGGAGTTACACAAGAGTGATGCCCTGTACCAATAGGAGTTACCCAGGAGTGATACCCATTGCCAATAGGAGGTATGCAAGAGTGAGGCCCTGTACTAATAGGAGTTACGCAGGAGTGATGCACTGTACCAATAGGAAAGTCACCCAGGTGTGATACCCTGTACCAATAGGAGATCCACCCAGGCGTGATGCCCTGTACCATTAGGAGAGTCACCCAGGAGTGATGCCCTGTACCTAGAGGAGACTCACCCAGGATGATTCCCTGTACCAATTGGAGCCACCCAGGAGTGATACCCTGTACTAATAGGAGAGTCACCCAGGTGTGATGCCCTGTACCAATAGGAGCAACTCATGAGTGGGACGCTCTATCAATCGAAGAGTCACCCCGGAGCAATGCCCTTTACCAATAGGAACCACCCAGCAGTGATATCCTGTACCGATAGAAGAGTCTCACAGGAGTGATGCCCTGTACCAATTGCAGTGCCACCCAGGAGTAATACCTGTGTCAATTTTAATTATGCAAGAGTGATGTTCTGTACCAATAGGAGTAACCCAGGTGTAATACGCTGTATCAATAGGTTTACGCAGGAGTGTTCCCTGTACCAATAGGAGTTACACAGGGGTGATACCGTGTACCAATAGCACTTACAGAAGTGTGTTGCCCGGTTCCAGTAGGAGTTACACAAGATTGTTACCGTGTACCAATAGGAGGTACGCAACAGTGATGCCCTGTACCAATCAGAGTTATGAGGATTGATGCCATGTTCCAATAGGAGATATCCAGGAGTGAGGCCCTGTACTAATAGGAGTTACGCAGGAGTGATACACTGTACCAATAGGAAAGTCACCCAGGTGTGATGCCCTGTACCAATAGGAGATCCACCCAGGCGTGATGCCCTGTACCAATAGGAGCCACACAGGAGTGGTACCCCGTACTAATAGGAGAGTCACCCAGGAGTGATGCCCTGTACCAATAGGAGCCATCCAGGAGTGATACACTGTACCAATAGGAAAGTCACCCAGGAGTGATGCCTTGTATCAATAGGAGAGTCACCCAGAAGTGATCACCTTTACCAATAGGTTTATGCAGGAGTGATATACTGTACCAATAGGAGTTACCCAGGAGTGATATCCTGTACCAATAGGTTTATGCAGGAGTGATATCCTGTACCAATGGGAGTTACACAAGAGTGATGCCCTGTACCAATAGGAGTTACCCAGGAGTGATACCCATTGCCAATAGGAGGTATGCAAGAGTGATGCCCTGTTCCAATCGGAGTTATGCAGGATTGATGCCATGTTCCAATAGGAGATAACCCGGAGTGAGGCCCTGTACTTATAGGAGTTACGCGGGAGTGATGCACTGTACCAAAAGGAAAGTCACCTAGGTGTGATGCCCTGTACCAATAGGAGATCCACCCATGCGTGATGCCCTGTACCATTAGGAGAGTCACCCAGGAGTGATGCCCTGTACCTAGAGGACACTCACCCAGGATGATGCCCTGTACCAATTGGAGCCACCCTGGAGAGATAACCTGTGCCAATAGGAGTTACCCAGGAGCCATACCCTGCACCAATAGGAGTAACCCAGGAGTAATACCCTGTCCCAATAGGTTTACGCAGGAGTGATGCCCTGTACCAATAGGAGCCACCCAGGAGTGATACCCTGAACCAATGGGAGGGTCACCCAGGTGTGATGCCTCGTACCAAAAGGAGCCACCCAGGCGTGATACCCTGTACCCATAGAAGAGTCTCCCAGGAGTGATGGCCTATACCAATAGGACCCACTCAGGAGTGGTACCCTGTACCAATATGAGCCACCCAGGAGTGATACCCTGTAGCAATAGGAAAGTCACACAAGAGTGATACCCTGTACCAATAGGAGAACCACCCAGGAGTGATGCTCTGTACCAATAGGAGTTACGCAGGAGAGATACCCTGTACCATTAGGAGTTACCCAGGAGCTATATCTGTACCAATAGGAATTATGCAAGAGTGATGCCCTGGACCAATACGAGTAACCGAGGAGTAATACCCTGTACCAATAGGTTTACGCAGGAGTGATGCCCTGTACCAATAGGAGCCACCCAGGAGTGATACCCTGTAACAATAGGAGAGTCACCCAGTAGTGTTGCCCTGTGCCAATAGGACCCACTCAGGAGTGGTACCCTGTACCAATAGAAGAGTCACGAAGGAGTGATACCCTTTACCAATAGGAGTTACCCTGACGTGATACCCTGTACCAATAGTAGTTACGCAGGAGTGATGCCGTGTACCAATAGGAGCTACTCAGAACTAATACGCTGTACCAATAGGAGAGTCACCCAGGTGTGATGCCCTGTACCAATAAGACCCACTCAGGAGCCATACCCTGTACCAATAGCATAACCCAGGAGTAATACCCTGTCCCAATAGGTTTACGCAGGAGTGATGCCCTGTACCAATAGGAGCGACCCAGGAGTGATACCCTGTACCAATAGGAGGGTCACCCAGGTGTGATACCCTGTACCAATAGGAGAGTCTTCCAGGAGTGATGGCCTGTACCAATAGGACCCACTCAGGAGTGGTACCCTGTACCAATATGAGCCACCCAGGAGTGATACCCTGTAGCAATAGGAAAGTCACACAGGAGTGATGCCCTGTACCAATAGGAGTTACGCAGGAGAGATACCCTGTACCAATAGGAGTTACACAGTAGTGATATCTGTACCAATAGGAATTATGCAAGAGCGATGCCCTGGACCAACACGAGTAACCGAGGAGTAATACCCTATACCAATAGGTTTACGCAGGAGTGATGCCCTGTACCAATAGGAGCCACCCAGGAGTGATACCCTGTAACAATAGGAGAGTCACCCAGTAGTGTTGCCCTATACCAATAGGACCCACTCAGGAGTGGTACACTACCAATAGAAGAGTCACCCAGGAGTGATACCCTGTACCAACAGGAGTTACCCTGAGGTGATACCCTGTACCAATAGTAGTTACGCAGGAGTGATGCTGTGTACCAATAGGAGCTACCCAGAACTGATACGCTGTACCAATAGGAGAGTTACCCAGGTGTGATGCCCTGTACCAATAGGAGCCACCCAGGAGTGATACCCTGTACCAATAGCAGTTATCCAGGAATGATTCCCTGTACCAATAGGATTTACCCGGGAGTGATACCCTGTACCAATAGGAGAGTCACCCAGGAGTAATACCTGTACCAATAGGAATTATGCAATAGTGATTCCCTGTACTAATAGGAGTAACTCAGGAGATATACCCTGTACCAATAGGTTTACGCAGGATTGATGCCCTGTACCAATAGGAGCCACCCAGGATTGATGCACTATACCATTAGGAATTTCACCCAGGAGTGATGCCCATTATCAATAGGAGAGTCACCCAGAAGTGATGCCCTGTACCAATGCAGAGTCACCCAGGAGTGATGCCGTGTACCAATAGGAGCCACCCAGAACTGATACGCTGTACCAATAGGAGAGTCACCCAGGTGTGATGCCCTGTACCAATAGGAATCACCCAGGAGTGATACCCTGAACCAATAGGAGACTCACCCAGGAGTGATGCCCTGTACCAATAGGAGATACGCAGGAGTGATACGCTATATCAAAAGGAGAGTCACCCAGGAGTGATGCCCTATACCAATAGGAGCCACCCAGGAGTGATACCCTGTAGCAATAGGAAAGTTACCCAGCAGTTATACCCTTTAACAATAGCAGTTACCCTGGAGTGATACTCTGTACCAATAGGAGCTACCTAGGATTGATACTCTGTACCAGTAGGAGTTGCCCCGAGATGATACCCTGTACCAATAGCAGTTACCCAGGAGTGATGCCAAGTACCAATAGCATTTACCCAGGAGTGTTACCCTGTACCAATAAGAGTTATCCAGGAGTGTTATCCTGTAGCAATAGGAGAGTCCCACAGGAGTGATGCCCTGTAGCAATAGGAGCCACCCAGGATTGATACCCTGTACCAATATGAGTTACCCAGGAGTGATATCCTGTACCAATAGGTGAGTTACCCAGTAGTGATACCCTGCACCCATTGGAGTTACACGTATGATACCCTGAACCAACAGGAGTTATCCAGTAGCGATATCCTGTACCAATAGGATTTACGCAAGAGTGATACCCTGTACCAATAGGAGTTACACAGGAAAGATACCCTCTACCAAGAGGAGCCACCCAGGAGTGATGCCCTGTTCCAATAGGTGTCATCCAGGCGTGATGCCCTGTACCAATAGGAAGCACTCAGGAGTGGTACCCTGTACCAATAGGAGTTACCCAGGAGTGATGCCCTGTACCAATAGGAGTTATGCAGGAGAGATACTCTGTACCAATAAGAGAGCTACCCAGCAGTTATACCCTTTAACAGTAGGAGTTACCCAGGAGTGATACCCTGTACCAATAGCATTTACCCAGGAGTGTTACCCTGTACCAATTAAAGTTATCCAGGAGTGGTATCCTATACCAATAGGAGAATCACCCTGGAGTGATACCCTGTACCAATAGGAGAATCACCCAGCAGTGATACTCTGTAGCAATAGGAGAGTCACCCAGGAGTGATGCCATGTATCAATAGGAGCCACCCAGGAGAGATACCCTGTACCAATAAGAGTTACCCAGGAGTGATATCCTATACCAATAGGAGAGTTACCCAGGAGTGACACCCTGTACCAATAGGAGTTACACAGGAATGATACGCTGTACCAATAGGAGATACCCAGGGGTGATACCCTGTACCAATAGGAGTTACACAGGAATGATACGCTGTATCAATAGGAGACACCCAGGGGTGATACCCTGTACCAATAGGAGTTACACAGGAGTAGTACCTGTACCAATAGGAATTATGCAAGTGTGATGCCCTGCACCAATAGGAGTAACCCAGGAGTAATACCCTGTACCAATAGCTTTACGCAGGAGTGATGCCCTGTACCAATAGGAGCCACCCAGGAGTGATACCCTTTAACAATAGAAGAGTCACCCGGGAGTGATGCCCTGTGCCAATATGAGTTACCCAGGAGAGATACCCTGTACCAGTAGGAGAATCACCCAGGAGTGATACTCTGTTGCAATAGGAGAGTCACCCAGGAGTGATGCCCTGTACCAATAGGACCCACTCAGGAGTGGTACCCTGTACCAATAGGAGTTACCCAGGAGTGATGCCCTGTACCAACAGGAGTTATACAGGAGAGATACTCTGTACCAATAGGAGTTACCCTGGAGTGATACCCTGTACCAATAGGAGAGCCACCCAGCAGTTATACCCTTTAACAACAGGACTTACCCAGGAGTGATACCCAGTACCAATAGCATTTACTCAGGAGTGTTACCCTGTACCAATAAAAGTTATCCAGGAATGGTATCCTGTACCAATAGAAGAGTCACCCAGGAGTGATAACCTGTACCAATAGGAGAATCACCCAGCAGTGATTATCTGTAGCAATAGGAGAGTCACCCAGGAGTGATGCCCTGTACCAGTAGGAGCCACCCAAGAGAGATACCCTGGTACTAATAAGAGTTACCCAGGGGTGATATCCTATACCAATAGGAGAGTTACGCAGGAGTGACACCCTGTACCAATAAGATTTATACAGGAATGATACGCTGTACCAATAGGAACCACCCAGGAGTGATACCCTGTACCAATAGGAGTTACACAGGAGTAGTACCTGTACCAATAGGAATTATGCAAGAGTGATGCCCTGCACCAATAGGAGTAACCCAGGAGTAATACCCTGTACCAATAGCTTTACGCAGGAGTGATGTCCTGTACCAATAGGACCCACCCAGGAGTGATACCCTTTAACAATAGAAGAGTCACCCGGGAGTGATGCCCTGTGCCAATTCGAGTTACCCAGGAGAGATACCCTGTACCAGTAGGAGAGTCACCCAGGAGTGAAACCCTGTACCAATAGGAGAATCACCCAGGAGTGATACTCTGTCGCAATAGGAGAGTCACCCAGGAGTGATGCCCTGTACCGATAGGAGCTACCCAGTAGAGATACCCTGTACCAATAGGAGTAACTCAGGAGTGATACCCTGTACCAATAGGAGTTACACAGGATTGATACCCTGTACCAATAGGAGCCACCCAGGAGTAATACCCTGTACCAATAGGAGTTACCAAGGAGTGATACCCTGTACCAAAAGGAGAGTTACCCAAGAGAGATGCCGTGTACCAATAGGTGTCCCCAGGCGTGATGCCCTGTACCAATAGGAGTTACCCCGGAGTGATACGGTGTACCAATTGAAGTTACACACGAATGATAACCTGTACCAATAAGAGTCACCCAGGAGTGACCATTTGTGCCAATAGGAGTTACCCAGGAGCCATACCCTGTACCAAAAGGAGTTACGCAAGAATGATACCCTGTACCAATTGGAGAGTGACCCTGGAGTGATGCTCTGTACCAATAGGACCCATTCAGGAGTGGTACCCTGTACCAATAGGAGAGTTACCCAGGAGTGATGACGTGTACCAATAGGTGTCACCCAGGAATGATACCCTGTACCAATAAGAGCCACCCAGGAGTGATAACTTGTGCTAATAGGAGTTACCCAGGAGCCATACCCTGTACCAATAGGAGTAACCCAGGAGTAATACACTGTCCCAATAGGTTTTCGCAGGAGTGATGCCCTGTACCAATAGGAGCCACCCAGGAGTGATACCCTGTACCAATAGGAGGGTCACCCAGGGGTGATGCCCTGTACCAATAGGACCCACTCAGGAGTGATACCCTGTACCAATAGGAGAGTCTCCCAGGAGTGATGCCCTGTACCAATAGGACCCGCTCAAGAGTGGTACCCTGTACCAATATGAGCCACCCAGGAGTGATACACTGTAGCAAGAGGAAAGTCACACAGGAGTGAAGCCCTGTACCAATAGGAGAACCACCCAGGAGTGATGCCCTGTACCAATAGGAGTTACGCAGGAGAGATACCCTGTACTAATAGGAGTTACCCAGGAGTGATATCTGTACCAATTGGAATTATGAAAGAGTGATGCCCTGTACCAATACGAGTAACCCAGGAGTAAAACCCTGTACCAATAGGTTTATGCAGGAGTGATGCCCTGTACCAATAGGAGCCAGCCAGGAATGAGACCCTGTAACAATAGGAGAGTCACCCAGTAGTGATGCCCTGTACAAATAGGACCCACTCAGGAGTGGTACACTGTAGCAATAGAAGAGTCACCAAGGAGTGATACCCTGTACCAATAGGAGTTACCCAGGAGTAATACATGTACCAATAGGAATTATGCAAGAGTGATGCCCTGTACCAATAGGAGCAACACGGGAGTAATACCCGGTACCAATAGTACCCACCCAGGAGTGAACGCCCTGTTCCAATAGGAGTTACCCAGGAGAGATACCCTGTACCAATAGAAGAGTCACCCAGAAGTGATGCCCTGTACCAATAGGAACTTCTCAGGAGTGGTACCCTGTTCCAATATGAGCCACCCAGGAGTGATACCCTGTAGCAATAGGAAAGTCACCCAGGAGTGATGCCCTGTACCAATAGGAGAACCACCCAGGAGTGATACCCTGCACCAATAGGAGTTGCGCAGGAGAGATACCCTGTACCAATAGGAGTTACCCAGGAGTGATATCTGTACCAATAGGAATTATGCAAGAGTGATGCCCTGTACCGATAGGAGTAACCCAGGAGTAATACCCTGTACTAATAGCTTTATGCAGGAGTGATGCCCTGTACCAACAGGAGCCACCCAGGAGTGCTACCCTTTAACAATAGAAGAGTCACTAGGGAGTGATGCCCTGTGCCAATAGGAGTTACCCAGGAGAGATACCCTGTACCAGTAGGAGAGTCACCCAGGAGTGAAACCCTGTACCAATAGGAGAATCACCCAGGAGTGATACTCTGTCGCAATAGGAGAGTCACCCAGGAGTGATGCTCTGTACCAATAGGAGCCACCCAGGGGAGATACCCTGTACCAATAGGAGTTAGACAGGAGTGATACCCTGTACCAATAGGAGAGTTACCCAGGAGTGATACCCTGTACCAATAGGAGTTACACTGGAATGATACTCTGTACCAATAGGAGCCACCCAGGAGTGTTACCCTGTACCAATAGGAGTTACCAAGGAGTGATACCCTGTACCAATAGGAGAGTTACACAGGAGAGATTCCGTGTACAAGTAGGTGCCACCCAGTCTTGATTCCCTGTACCAATAGGAGTTACACTGGAATGATACTCTGTACCAATAGGAGCCACCCAGGAGTGATACCCTGTACCAATAGGAGTTACCAAGGAGTGATACCCTGTACCAATAGGAGAGTTACACAGGAGAGATTCCGTGTACAAGTAGGTGCCACCCAGTCTTGATTCCCTGTACCAATAGGAGTTACCCTGGAGTGAGACGGTGTACCAATTGGAGTTACACACGAATGATACCCTGTACCAATAAGAGACACCCAGGAGTGATAACTTGTGCCAATAGGAGTTACCCACGAGCCATACCTTGTACCAAAAGGGGTTACGCAAGAGTGATACCCTGTACCAATAGGAGTTACTCAGGAGTAATACCTGTACCAATAGGAATTATGCAAGAGTGATGCCTTGTACCAATAGGAGTAACCCAGGAGTAATACCCTGTACCAATATGTCTACGTAGGAGTGATGCCCTGTGCCAATAGGAGGGTCACCCAGGTGTGATGCCTTGTACCAATAGGAGCCACCCAGGAGTGATACCCTGTACCAATAGGAGAGTCACCCAGGAGTGATGCCCTGTACCAATAGGACCCACTCAGGAGTGGTATCCTGTACCAATAGGAGTTACCCAGGAGTGATACCCTGCACCAATAAGAGTTACACAGGAATGATACCCTGTACCAGAAGGATCCAACCAGGAGTGATACCCGGTACCAATAGGAGTTACCAAGGAGTGATACCGTGTACCAATCGGTGTCACCCAGGAATAATACCCTGTACCAATAATAGCCACACTGGAGGGATATCCTGTGCTAATAGGAGTTACCCAGGAGCCATACCCTTTACCAATAGGCGTA
Source organism: Cetorhinus maximus (assembly GCF_964194155.1). Lineage (NCBI taxonomy): Eukaryota > Metazoa > Chordata > Chondrichthyes > Lamniformes > Cetorhinidae > Cetorhinus > Cetorhinus maximus. The sequence continues at coordinate 51,675,953 of NC_135883.1, forward strand.
ACCCAGGAGTAATACCCTGTCCCAATAGGTTTACGCAGGAGTGATGCCCTGTACCAATAGGACCCACCCAGGAGTGATACCGTGTACCAATAGGAGGGTCACCCAGGTGTGATGCCTTGCACCAAAAGGGGCCACCCAGGCGTGATACATTGTACCAATAGAAGAGTCACCCAGGAGTGATGCCTTTACCAATAGGACCCATTCAGGAGTGATACCCTGTACCAATAGGAGGGTCTCCCAGGAGAGATGGCCTGTACCAATAGGACCCAGTCAGGAGTGGTACCCTGTACCAATATGAGCCACCCAGGAGTGATACCCGGTACCAATAGGAAAGTCACACAGGAGTGATGCCCTGTACCAATAGGAGAACCACCCAGGAGTGATACCTTGAACCAATAGGAGTTACGCAGGAGAGATACCTTGTACCAATAGGAGTTACCCAGGAGTGATATCTGTACCAATAGGAATTATGCAAGAGTGATGCCCTGGACCGATACGAGTAACCCAGGAGTAAAACCCTGTACCAATAGGTTTACGCAGGAGTGATGCCCTGTACCAATAGGAGCCACCCAGGAGTGATATGCTGTAACAATAGGAGATTCACAAAGGAGTGATACCCTGTACCAATAGGAGTTACCCTGACGTGATACCCTGTACCAATAGTAGTTACCCAGGAGTGATGCCGTGTACCAATAAGAGCTACACAGAACTGATACGCTGTACCAATAGGAGTTACCCCGTCGTGATACCCTGTACCAATAGCAATTATCCAGGAATGATACCCTGTACCAATAGGATTTACCCGGGAGTGTTACACTGTACCAATAGGAGTTATCGAGGAGTGATATGCTGTGCCATAGGGGAGGCATCCAGGAGTGATTCCCTGTACCAATAGGAGAGTCACCCAGGAGTGATGCCCTGTACCAATAGGAGCCAATCAGAACTTATACGCTGTACCAATAGGAGAGTCACCCAGGTGTGATACCCTGTACCAATAGGAGAGTCACCCAGGAGTGATGCCCTGTACCAATAGGAGCCAATCAGAACTTATACGCTGTACCAATAGGAGAGTCACCCAGGTGTGATGCCCTGTACCAATAGGAGCCACCCAGGAGTGATACCCGGTACCAATAGGAGTTACCAAGGGGTGATACCCTGTACCAATAGGAGAGTTACCCTGGACTGATGCCGTATACCAACAGGTGTCACCCAGGAATGATACCCTGTACCTATAAGAGCCACCCAGGAGTGATACCCTGTACCAATAGGAGGGTCACCCAGGTGTGATGCCTTGCACCAAAAGGAGCCACCCAGGAGTGATACCCTGTAACAATAGAAGAGTCACCCAGGAGTGATGCCCTGTACCAATAGGAGTTACCCAGGAGAGATACCCTGTACCAATAGGAGAGTCACCCAGGAGTGATGCCCTGTACCCATAGCAGTAACTCAGGAGTAATACCCGGTACCAATAGGCTTATGCAGGAGTGATGTCCTGTACCAATAGGAGCCACACAGGAGTGATACCCTGTAACAATAGGAGAGTCACCCAGTAGTGATGCCCTGTACCAATAGGACCCACCCAGGAGTGATGTCCCGTACCAATAGGAGTTACCCAGGAGAGACACCCTGTACCAATAGGAGAGTCACCCAGGAGTGATACCCTGTACCAATAGAAGAGTCACCCAATAGTGATGCCCTGTACCAATAGGACCAACTCAGGAGTGGAACCCTGTTCCAATATGAGCCACCCAGGAGTGATACCCTGTAGCAATAGGAAGGTCACCCAGAAGTGATGCCCTGTACCAATAGGAGAATCACCCAGGAGTGATACTCTGTACCAAAAGGAGTTATCTAGGAGTGAAACCCTGTACCAATAGGAGTTACCCTGACGTGATACCCTGTACCAAGAGTAGATACCCAGGAGTGATGCCGTGTACCAATAGGTGCCACCCAGAACTGATACGCTGTAGCAATAGGAGAGTCACCCAGCTGTGATGCCCTGTATCAATAGGAGCCACCCAGGAGTGATACCCTGTACCAATGGGAGTTACCCCGACGTGATACCCTGTACCAATAGCAGTTACCCAGGAATGATAGCCTGTACCAATTGGAGAATCACCCAGGAGTGATACCCTATACCCATTGGATTTACGAAAGAGTGATACCCTGTACCATTAGGAGTTACCCAGGAGTAATACCTGTACCAATAGGAATTATGCAAGAGTGATGCCCTGTACCAATAGGAGTAACTGAGGAGTAATACGCTGTACCAGTAGGTTTACGCATGACTGATGCCCTGTACCAATAGGAGCCACCTAGTAGTGATGCCCTGTACCAATAGGACACACTCAGGGGTGATCCCCTGTACCAATTGAAGAGTCACCAAGGAGTGATACCCTGTACTATTAGGAGTTACCCCGACGTGATACCCTGTACCAATAGTAGTTACCCAGGAGTGATGGCGTGTACCAATAGGAGCCAATCAGAACTTATACGCTGTACCAATAGGAGAGTCACCCAGGTGTGATGCCCTGTACCAATAGGAGCCACCCAGGAGTGATACCCGGTACCAATAGGAGTTACCAAGGGGTGATACCCTGTACCAATAGGAGAGTTACCCTGCAGTGATGCCGTATACCAATAGGTGTCACCCAGGAATGATACCCTGTACCTATAAGAGCCACCCAGGAGTGATACCCTGTACCAATAGGAGGGTCACCCAGGTGTGATGCCTTGCACCAAAAGGAGCCACCCAGGAGTGATACCCTGTAACAATAGAAGAGTCACCCAGGAGTGATGCCCTGTACCAATAGGACCCACTCATGAGTGATACCCTGTACCAACAGGAGAGTCTCCCAGGAGTGATGCCCTATACCAATAGGATCCACTCAGGTGTGGTACCCTGTACAAATAGGAGTTATGCAGGAGAGATACCCTGTACCAATAGGAGTTACCCAGGAGTGATATCTGTACCAATAGGAATTATGCAAGAGTGATGCCCTGTACCAATAGGAGCCACCCATGAGTGGTACCCTCTACCAATAGAAGAGTCACCTAAAGTGATACCCCATACCAATAGGAGTTACCCCGCCGTGATACCCTGTACCAATAGTAGTTACCCAGGAATGATGCTGTGTACCAATAGGAGCCACCCAGAACTGATACGCTGTACCAATAGGAGTTTCCCCGACGTGAAACCCTGTACCAATAGCAGTTTTCCAGGAATGATACCCTGTACCAATAGGAGTTACCCCGTAGTGAAAGCTTGTACCAATAGCAGTTATCCAGGAATGATATCCTGTACCAATAGGATTTACCCGGGAGTGTTACCCTGTACCAATAGGAGTTATCCAGGAGTGATATCCTGTGCCATAGGGGTATCACCCAGGAGCGATACCCTGTACTAATAGGACCTACTCAGGAGTGGTACCCTGTACCAATATGAGCCACCCAGGAGTGATACCCTGTAGCAATAGGAAAGTCACCCAGGACTGATGCCCTGAACCAATAGGAGTTACGCAGGAGTAATACCTGTACCACTAGGAATTATGCAAGAGTGATGCCCTGTACCAGTAGGAGTAACTCAGGAGTAATACCCGGTACCAATAGGTTTACGCAGGAGTGATGCCCTGTACCAATAGGAGCCACCCAGGAGTGATACCCTGTAACAATGGGAGAGTCACCCAAGAGTGATGCCTTGTACCAATAGGACCCACTCAGGGGTGGTACCCAGTACCAATAGAAGAGTCACCCAGGAGTGATGCCCTGTACCAATAGAGTTACCCAGGAGAGATACCCTGTACCAGTAGGAGAGTCACCAAGGAGTGATACTCTGTACCAATAGGAGAATCACCCAGGAGTGATACCCTATAGCAATAGGTGTTACCCAGGAGTGATACCCTGTACCATTAGGAGAGTTACCCAGGAATGATACCCTGTACCAATTGGAGTAACACAGGAAAGATACCGTTTGCCAATAGGAGCCACCCAGGAGTGATGCCCTGTACCAATTGGAGTCACCCAGGCATGATCCCCTGTACCAATAGGAGTTACCCAGGAGCGATAACTTGTACCAATAGGAGTCACACATGAGTGATGTCCTGTACCACTTTGAGTGCCACCCAAGAGTGATGCCCTGTACCAATAGGAGTTACCCAGGAGAGATACCCTGTACCAATAGCAGAGCCAGCCAGCAGTTATACCCTGTAGCAATAGAAGTCACGCAGGCGTGATACCCTGTACCAATAGGGGAATCACCCTGGCGTGATACCCTGTATCAACAAGAGTTACCCAGGAGTGATGGTGTGTACCAGTAGGAGCCAATCAGAACTGATACGCTGTAGCAATAGGAGAGTCACCCAGCTGTGATGCCCTGTAGCAATACGAAAGTAACCCAGGAGTGATGCCCTTTACCAATAGGAGTTATGCAGGAGGGATATCTGTACCAGTAAGAATTATGCAAGAGTGATGCCCTGTACCAATAGGAGTAACCCCGTCGTGATACCCTGTACCTATAGCAGTTATCCAGCAATGATACCCTCTACCAATAGGATTTACCCGGGATTGTTACCCTGTACCAATAGGAGTCACACAGGAGTGATGCCCTGTACCAATATGAGTGGCACCCAGGAGTGATGCCCTGTACAAATAGGAGTTTCCCAGGAGAGATCCCCTGTACCAATAGGAGTTACCCAGGATTGATACCCTGTACCAATAGCAGAGCCAGCCAGCAGTTATACCCTGTAGCAATGGGAGCCACGCAGGCATGATACCCTGTACCAATATGGGAATCACCCTGGCGTGATACCCTGTATCAATAGGTGTTACCCAGGAGTGATAATCTGTGCCAATACGAGTTACCCAGGAGTGATACCCTGTACCAATAGGAGTTACCCCGACATGATACCCTGTACCAATAGGAGTTACCAAGGGGTGATACCCTGTACCAATAGGACAGTCACCCAGGTGTGATGCCCTGTACCAATAGGAGCCACCCAGGAATGATACCCGGTACCAATAGGAGTTACCAAGGGGTGATACCCTGTACCAATAGGAGAGTTACCCTGGAGTGATGCCGTATACCAATAGGTGTCACCCAGGAATGATACCCTGTACCTATAAGAGCCACCCAGGAGTGATACCCTGTACCAATAGGAGGGTCACCCAGGTGTGATGCCTTGCACCAAAAGGAGCCACCCAGGAGTGATGCCCTGTAACAATAGAAGAGTCACCCAGGAGTGATGCCCTGTACCAATAGGACCCACTCAGGAGTGGTACCCTGTACAAATAGGAGTTACGCAGGAGAGATACCCTGTACCAATAGGAGTTATCCAGGAGTGATATCTGTACCAATAGGAATTATGCAAGAGTGATGCCCTGTACCAATAGGAGCCACCCAGGAGTCATACCCTGTAACAATAGGAGAGTCACCCAGTAGTGATGCCCTGTACCAATCAGACCCACTCAGGAGTGGTACCCTGTACCATTAGAAGAGTCACCCAGGTGTGATGCCCTGTACCAATAGGAGTTACCCCGACGTGATACCCTGTACCAATAGTAGTTACCCAGGAGTGATGGCGTGTACCAATAGGAGCCAATCAGAACTGATACGCTGTACCAATAGGAGAGCCACCCAGGAGTGATGCCCTTTACCAATAGGAGTTATGCATGAGAGATATCCTGTACCAATATGAGTTACCAAGGAGTAATACCTGTACCAATAGGAATTATGCAAGAGTGATGCCCTGTACTAGTAGGAGTAACTCAGGAGTAAAACCCTGTACCAATAGATTTACACAGGAGTGATGCCTGTACCAATAGGAGAGTCACCCAATAGTGATGCCCTGAACCAATATGACCCACTCAGGAGTGGTACCCTGTACCAATAGAAGAGTCACCCAGGAGTGATATCCCATAGCAATAGGAGTTACCCAGGAGTAATAACTTTTACCAAGAGGAGTCACACAGGAGTGATGCCCTATACGAATATGAGTGCCACCCGGGAGTGATGCCCTGTACCAATAGGAGTTACCCAGGAGAGATACCCTGTACCAATAGGAATTACCCAGGATTGATAGCCTGTACCAATAGCAGAGCCACCCAGCAGTTATACCCTGTACCAATAGGAGTCACGCAGGCGTGATACCCTGTGCCAATAGGGGAATCACCCTGGCGTGATACCCTGTATCAATAGGAGTTACCCAGGAGTGAAACTCTGTGCCAATAGGAGTTACCTATGAGTGAAACCTTGTACCAAACAAGTTACCCGACGTGATACCCTGTAGCATTAGTAGTTACCGAGGAGTTATGCCTTGTACCAATAGGAGCCACCCAGAACTGCTACGCTGTACGAATAGGAGAGTCACCCAGGTGTGATACCCTGTAGCAATAGGAGCCACCCAGGAGTCATACCCTGTACCAATAGGAGTAACCCCGACGTGAGACCCTGTACCAATAGCATTTACCCAAGAATAATACCCTGTCCCAATAGGATTTACCCGGGAGTGTTACCCTGTACCATTAGGAGTTATCCAGGAGTGATATCCTGTACCAATAGGTTTACGCAGGAGTGATGCCATGTACCAATAGGAGCCACCCAGGAGTGATACCCTATAACAATAGGAGAGTCACCCAGTAGTGATGCCCTGTAGCAATAGGAGAGCCACCCAGGAGAGATGCCCTGTACGAATAGGAGTTACGCAGGAGAGATATACTGTACCAATAGGAGTTAACCAGGAGTAATATCTGTACCAATAGGAATTATGCAAGAGTGATGCCCTGTATCAATAGGAGTTATCCAGGAGTGATATCCTGTTCCAATAGGAGAGTCACCCAGGAGTGATACCCTTTGGCAATAGGAGTTACCCGACGTGATACCCTGTACCATTAGCAGTTACACAGGAGTGATGCCTTGTACCAATAGGTGCCACCCAGGAGTGATACCCTGTACCAATAGGAGTAACCCGGACGTGAGACCCCGTACCAATAGCATTTACGCAGGAATGATACCCTGTACCAATAGGATTTACCCGGGAGTGTTACCCTGTACCATTAGGAGTAATCCAGGAGTGATATCCTGTACCAATAGGAGAGTCACCCTGGAGTGATACCCTGTAGCAATAGGAGAGTCACCCAGTAGTGATGTCCTGCACCAATAGGACCCACTCAAGAGTGGTACCCTGTTCCAATATGAGCCACCCAGGTGTGATACCCTGTAGCAATAGGAAAGTCACCCAGGAGTGATGCCTTGTACCAATAGGTGAACCACCTAGGAGTGATGCCCTGTATCAATAGGAGTTACGCAGGAAAGATACCCTGTACCAATAGGAGTTACCCAGGAGTGATATTTGTACCAACAAGAATTATGCAAGAGAGATGCTCTGTACCAATAGGAGTAACCCAGGAGTGATACCCTGTAACAGTAGGAGAGTCACCCAGTAGTGATGCCCTGTACCAATAGGACCAACTCAGGAGTGGTACCCTGTACCAATTGAAGAGTGACCGAGAAGTGATACTCAGTACCAATAGGAGTTACCTAGGAGTGATACCCTGTTACAATAGGAGTTACCCCGACGTGATACCCTGTACCAATAGCAGTTACCCAGGAATGATATCCTGTGCCATAGGGGTGTCACCCTGGAGTGACATCCTGTACCAATAGGAGAGTCACCCAGGAGTGATGCCCTGTAGCAATAGGAAAGTCACCCAGGAGTGATGACCTGTAGCAATAGAAGAGCCACCCAGGAGTGATGCCCTGTATCAATAGGAGTTACGCAGACGAGATATCCTGTACGAATAGGAGTTACCCAGTAGTAATACCTGTACCAATTGGAATTATGCAAGAGTGATGCCCTGTACCAATAGGAGTATCTCAGGAGTAATACCCTGTACCAATAGGTTTACGCAGGAGTGATGCCCTGTACAAATAGGAGCCACCCAGGGGTGATACCCTGTCACAATAGGAGAGTCACCCAGGAGTGATGTCCTGCACCAATAGGACCCACTCAGGAGTGGTACCCTGTACCAATATGAGCCACCCAGGAGTGATACCCTGTAGCAATAGGAAAGTCAGCCAGAAGTGTTGCCCTGTACCAATAGGAGAGCCACCCAGGAGTGATGCCCTGTACCAATAGGAGTTACACAGGAGAGATATCCTGTACCAATAGGAGTTACCCAAGAGTAATACCTGTACCAATCGGAATTATGCAAGAGTGATGCCCTGTACTAATAGGAGCAACTGAGGAGTAATACCCTGTACCAATAGGTTTTCGCAGGAGTGATGCCCTGTACCAATAGGAGCCACCCAGGAGTGATACCCTGTAACAATAGGAGAGTCACCCAGTAATGATGCCCTGTACCAATAGGACCCACTCAGGAGTGGTACCCTGTACCAATAGAAGAGTCACCCAGGAGTGATGCCCTGTACCAATAGGAGTTACCCAGGAGAGATACCCTGTACCAATAGGAGAGTCACCCAGGAGTGATATCCCGTATCAATAAGAGAATCACCCAGGAATGATACCCTATAGCAATAAGAGTTACCCAGGGGTGATAACTTATTCCAATAGGAGTCACACAGGAGTGATGCCCTGTACCAATATGAGTGCCACCCAGGAGTGATGCCCTGTACCAATAGGTGTTACCCAGGATTGCTATCCTGTACCAATAGCAGGGCCACCCAGCAGTTATACCCTGTACCAATAGGAGCCACGCAGGCGTGATACCCTGTACCAATAGGGGAATCACCTATGAGTGATGCCTTGTACCAATAGGAGAGTCAACCATCAGTGATACCCTGTAACAATAGGAGAGTCACCCAGGAGTGATGTCCTGCACCAATAGGATCCACTCAGGAGTGGTACCCTGTACCAATATGAGCCACCCAGGAGTGATACCCTGTAGCAATAGGAAATTCACCCAGGAGTGATGCCCTGTAGCAATAGGAGAGCCACCCAGGAGTGATGCCCTGTACCAATAGGAGTTACACAGGAGAGATATCCTGTACCAATAGGAGTTACCCAGGAGTAATACCTGTACCACTAGGAATTATGCAAGAGTGATGCCCTGTACCAATAGGAGTAACTCAGGAGTAATACCAGGTACCAAGAGTTTTACGCAGGAGTGATGCTGTGTACCAATAGGAGCCACCAAGGAGTGATACCCTGTAACAATGGGAGAGTCACCCAGGAGTGATGCCTTGTACCAATAGGATCCACTCAGGAGTGGTACCCTGTACCAATAGAAGAGTCACCCAGGAGTGATGCCCTGTACCAATAGAGTTACCGAGGAGAGATACCCTTTACCAGTAGGAGAGTCACCAAGGAGTGATACTCTGTACCAATAGGAGAATCACCCAGGAGTGATACCCTATAGCAATAGGAGTTACCCAGGAGTGATACCCTGTACCATTAGGAGAGTTACCCAGGAATGATACCCTGTACCAATTGGAGTAACACAGGAAAGATATCGTTTACCAATAGGAGCCACCCAGGAGTGATGCCCTGCACCAATAGGAGTCACCCAGGCGTGATGCCCTGTACCAATAGGAGTTACCCAGGAGCGATAACTTGTACCAATAGGAGTCAAACAGGAGTGATGCCCTGTACCAATATGAGTGCCACCCAAGAGTGATGCCCTGTACCAATAAGAGTTACCCAGGAGCGATAACTTGTACCAATAGGAGTCACACAGGAGTGATGCCCTGTACCAATATGAGTGCCACCCTAGAGTGATGCCATGTACCAATAGGAGCCACCCAGAACTGATACGCTGTACCAATAGGAGAGTCACCCAGGTGTGATGCCCTGTACCAATAGGAGCCACCTAGGAGTGATATGCTGTACCAATAGGAGTAACCCCGTCGTGATACCCTGTATCAATAGCAGTTATCCAGGAATGATACCCTGTACCAAGAGTATTTACCCGGGAGTGTTACCCTGTACCAATAGGAGTTATCCAGGAGTGATATCCTGTGCCATAGGGGTGTCACCCAGGAGCGATAACCTGTACTAATAGGACCTGCTCAGGAGTGGTACCCTGTACCAATATGAGCCACCCAGGAGTGATACCCTGTAGCAATAGGAAAATCACCCAGGAGTGATGCCCTGAACCATTAGGAGTTACCCAGGAGAGATACCCTATACCAATAGGAGTTACCCAGGAGTAATACCTGTACCAATAGAAATTATGCAAGAGTGATGCGCTGTACCAATAGGAGTAACTCAGGAGTAATACTCTGTACCAGTAGGTTTACGCAGGAGTGATGCCCTGTACCAATAGGAGCCACCCAGGTGTGATACCCTGTAACAATAGGAGAGTCACCCAGTAGTGATGCCCTGTACCAATAGGACCCAGCCAGGAGTGATGCCCTGTACCAATAGGAGAGTCACCCAGGAGTGATACACTTTACCAATAGAAGAGTCACCCAGGAGTGATGCCCTGTACCAATAGGAGTTACCCAGGATTGATACCCTGTACCAATAGGAGAGTCAGCCAGGAGTGATATCTAAACCCTTTGGAGTTACAGAAGAATGATACCCTGTACCAACAGGAGTTATCCAGGAACGATACCCTGTACCAATTGGATTTCTGCAAGAATGATACCCTCTACCAATAGGATTTACCCAGGAGTAATACCTGTACCAATAGGAATTATGCAAGAATGATGCCTTGTACCAATAGGAGCCACCCAGAACTGATACGCTGTACCAATAGGAGAGTCACCCCGGTGTGATGCTCTGTACCAATAGGAGCCACCCGGGAGTGATAGCCTGTACCAATAGGAGTTACCCCGACGTGATACCCTGTACCAATAGCAGTTACCCAGGAATGATACCCTGTACCAATAGCATTTACCCGGGAGTGTTACCCTGTACCAATAGGAGTTATCCAGGAATGATATCCTGTGCCATAGGGGAGCCACCCAGGAGTGATACCCTGTACCAATAGGAGAGTCACCCAAGAGTGATGCCCTGTAGCAATAGGAAAGTCACCCAGGAGTGATACCCTGCAGCAATAGGAAAATCACCCAGGAGTGATGCCCTGTACCAATAGGAGTTACCCAGGAGAGATACCCTGTACAAATAGGAGTTACCCAGGATTGATAGCCTGTACCAATAGAAGAGCCACCCAGCAGTTATACCCTGTACCAATAGGAGCCACGAAGGCGTGATACCCTGTACCAATAGGGGAATCACCCTGGCGTGATACCCTGTATCAATAGGATTTACCCAGGAGTGAAACTCTGTGCCAATAGGAGTTACCTATGAGTGAAACCGTGTATCAAACGAGTTATCTGACGTGATACCCTGTAGCATTAGTAGTTACCCAGGAGTTATGCCTTGTACCAATAGGTGCCACCCAGAACTGCTACGCTGTACCAATAGGAGACTCACTCAGGTGTGATGCCCTGTACCAATAGGAGCCACCCAGGAGTGATACCCTGTAACAATAGGAGTAACCCCGATGTGAGACCCTGTACCAATAGCATTTAACCAGAAATGATACCCTGTCCCAATAGGATTTACCCGGGAGTGTTACCCTGTACCAATAGGAATTATCCAGGAGTGATATCCTGTACCAATAGGTTAACGCAGGAGTGATGCCCTGTACCAATAGGAGCCACCCAGGAGTGATACCCTCTAACACTAGGGGAGTCATCCAGTAGTGATGCCCTGTAGCAATAGGAGAGCCACCCAGGAGTGATGACCTGTACGAATAGGAGTTACGCAGGAGAGATATCCTGTACCAATAGGAGTTACCCAGGAGTAATACCTGTACCAATAGGAATTATGCAAGAGTGATGCCCTGTACCCATAGGAGTTATCAAGGAGTGATATCCTGTTCCAATAGGAGAGTCACCCAGGAGTGATACCCTGTAGAATTGGAGAGTCACCCAGGAGTGATGTCCTGCACCAATAGGACACACTTAGGAGCGGTAACCTGTACCAATATGAGCCACCCAGGAGTGATACCCTGTAGCAATAGGAAAGTCACCCAGGAGTGTTGCCCTGTACCAATAGGAGTTACGCAGGAGAGATTTCCTATACCAATAGGAGTTACCCAGGTGTAATACCTGTACCAAGAGGAATTATGCAAGAGTGATGCCCTGTACCAATGGGAGTAACGCAGGTGTATTACCAGGTACCAATAGGTTTACGCAGAAGTGATGCCCTGGACCAATAGGAGCCATCCAGGAGTGATACACTGTAACAATAGGAGAGTCACCCAGTAGTGATGCCCTGTAGCAATAGGTCCCACTCAGGAGTGGTAGCTTGTAACCCATAGAACACTCAACCAGCAGTGATGCCCTGTACCAATAGGACTTACCCAGGAGAGATACCCTGTAACAATAGGAGAGTCACCCAGGAGTGATACCCTGTACCAATAGGTGAATCACCCAGGAGTGATACCCTCTAGCAATAGGAGTTACCCAGGATTGATGTCCTGCACCAATAGGACCCACTCAGGAGTGATGCCTTGTACCAATAGGAGAACCACCCAGGAGCGATGCCCTGTACCAATAGGAGTTACGCAGGCGAGATACCCTGTATCAATAGGAGTAACCCCAACGTGAGACCCTGTACCAATAGCATTTACCCAGGAATGATACCCTGTGCCAATAGGAGCCACCTGGTAGTGATGCCCTGTACCAATAGGACCCACTCAGGAGTGGTACCCTGTACCAATAGAAGAGTCACCCAGGAGTGATGCCCTGCACCAATAGGAGAGTAACCCAGGAGTGATACCCTGTACCAATAGGAGAATCACCCAGGAATGATACCCTATAGCAATAAGAGTTACCCAGGGGTGATAACTTGTACCAATATGAGTCACACAGGAGTGCTGCCCTGTACCAATATGAGTGCCACCCAGGAGTGATGCCCTGTACCAATAGGAGTTACCCAGGAGTGCTGCCCTGTACCAATAGGAGTTACCCAGGAGAGATACCCTGTACCAATAGGAGAGTGACCCAGGAGTGATACCCTGTACCAATAGGAGAATCACCCAGGAATGATACCTTATAGCAATAAGAGTTACCCAGGGGTGATAACTTGTACCAATAGGAGTCACACAGGAGTGATGCCCTGTACCAATATGAGTGCCACCCAGGAGTGATGCCCTGTACCAATAGGAGTTACCCAGGAGAGATACCCTGTACCAATAGGAGTTACCCAGGATTAATACCCTGTACCAATAGCAGAGCCACCCAGCAGTTATACCCTGTACCAATAGGAGCCACGCAGGCGTGATACCCTGTACCAATAGGGGAATCACCTAGGAGTGATACCCTGTACCAATAGGAGTTACCCGACGTGATACCCTGTACCATTAGTAGTTACACAGGAGTGATGCCTTGTACCAATAGGAGCCACCCAGAACTGATACACTGTACGAATAGGTGAGTCAACCTGGTGTGATGCCCTGTACCAATAGGAGCCACCCAGGAGTGATACCCTGTACCAATAGGAGTAACCCCGACGTGAGACCCTGTACCAATAGCATTTACGCAGGAATGATACGCTGTACCAATAGGATTTGCCCGGGAGTGTTACCCTGCACCAATAGGAGTTATCCAGGAGTGATATCCTTTACCAATAGGAGAGTCACCCAGGAGTGTTACCCTGTACCAATAGGAGTTACCCAGGAGTGATATTTGTACCAATAAGAATTATGCAAGAGTGATGCTCTGTACCAATAGGAGTAACCCAGGAGTGATACCCTGTAACAATAGGAGACGCACCCAGTAGTGATGCCCTGTATCAATAGCACCCACTCAGGAGTGGTACGCTGTACCAATTGAAGAGTGATGGAGGAGTGATACTCTGTACCAATAAGACTTGCCTAGGAGTGATACCCTGTTACAATAGGAGTTACCCTGACGTGATACCCTGTGCCAAGAGTAGTTACCCAGGAGCGATGCCGTGTACCAATAGGAGTCACCCAGAACTGATACGCTGTACCAATAGGAGAGTCACCCAGGTGTGATGCCCTGTACCAATAGGAGTTACCCCGATGTGACACCCTGTACCAATAGCAGTTACCCAGGAATGATATCCTGTACCAATAGGTTTTACCCGGGAGTGTTACCCTGTACCAATAGGAGTTATCCAGGAATGATATCCTGTGCCATAGGGGAGTCACCCTGGAGTGATACCCTGTACCAATATGAGCCACCCAGGAGTGATACCCTGTAGCAATAGGAAAGTCACCCAGAAGTGTTGCCCTGTACCAATAGGAGAGCCTCCCAGGAGTGATGCCCTGTACCCATAGGAGTTACGCAGGAGAGATATCCTGTACCGATAGGAGTTATCCAGGAGTAATACCTGTACCAATAGGAAATATGCAAGAGTGATGCCCTGTAGCAATAGGAGTAACTCAGGAGTAATACCCTGTACCAGTAGGTTTACACAGGAGTGATGCCCTGTTCCAATAGGAGCCACCCAGGAGTGATACCCTGTAACAATAGGAGAGTCAGCCAGTAGCGATGCCCTGTACCAATAGGACCCACTCAGGAGTGGTACCCTGTACCAATAGAAGAGTCACCCAGGAGTGATGCCCTGTACCAATGGGAGTTACCCAGGAGAGATACCCTGCACCAACAGGAGAGTCACCCAGGAATGATACCCTGTACCCATAGGAGAATCACCCAGGAATGATACCCTATTGCAATAAGAGTTACCCAGGGGGGATAACTTATACCAATAGGAGTCACACAGCAGTGATGCCTTGTACCAATATGAGTGCCACCCAGGAGTGATGCCCAGTACCAATAGGTGTTACCCAGGAGAGATACCCTGTACCAATATGAGTTACCCAGGATTGATACCCTGTACCAATAGCAGGGCCACCCAGCAGTTATACCCTATACCAATAGGAGCCACACAGGCGTGATACCCTGTACCAATAGGGGAATCACCTATGAGTGATAGCCTGTACCAATAGGAGTTACGCGACGTGATAGCCTGTACCATTAGTAGTTACACAGGAGTGATGCCGTGTACCAGTAGGAGCCACCCAGAACTGATATGCTGTACCAATAGGAGTAAACCCAACGTGAGACCCTGTACCAATAGCATTTACGCAGGAATGATACCCTGTACCAATAGGATTTACCCGGGAGTGTTATCCTGTACCAATAAGAGTTATGCAGGAGTGATATCCTTTACCAATAGGAGAGTCACCCAGGAGTGATACCCTGTAGCAATAGGAGAGACACCCAGGAGTGATGTCCTGCACCAATAGGACCCACTCAGGAGTGGTACCCTGTACCAATATGAGCCACCCAGGAGTGATACCCTGTAGCAATAGGAGTTACGCAGGAGAGATATCCTATACCAATAGGAGTTACCCAGGTGTAATAGCTGTACCAATAGGAATTATGCAAGAGTGATGCCCTGTAGCAATAGGAGTAACTCAGGAGTAATACCCTGTACCAGTAGGTTTACGCAGGACTGATGCCCTGTTCCAATAGGAACCACCCAGGAGTGATACCCTGTAACAATAGGAGAGTCACCCAGTAGTGATGCCCTGTACCAATAGGACCCACTCAGGAGTGGTACCCTGTACCAATAGAAGAGTTACCCAGGAGTGCTGCCCTGTACCAATAGGAGTTACCCAGGAGAGATACCCTGTACCAATAGGAGAGTGACCCAGGAGTGATACCCTGTACCAATAGGAGAATCACCCAGGAATGATACCTTATAGCAATAAGAGTTACCCAGGGGTGATAACTTGTACCAATAGGAGTCACGCAGGAGTGATGCCCTGTACCAATATGAGTGCCACCCAGGAGTGATGCCCTGTACCAATAGGAGTTACCCAGGAGAGATACCCTGTACCAATAGGAGTTACCCAGGATTGATACCCTGTACCAATAGCAGAGCCACCCAGCAGTTATACCCTGTACCAATGGGAGCCACGCAGGCGTGGTACCCTATACCAATAGGGGAATCACCTAGGAGTGATACCCTGTACCAATAGGAGTTTCCCGACGTGATAGCCTGTACCATTAGTAGTTACACAGGAGTGATGCCTTGCACAAATAGGAGCCACCCAGAACTGATACGCTGTACCAATAGGAGAGTCACCCTGGTGTGATGCCTTGTACCAATAGGAGCATCGCCCAGGAATGATAACCTATAGCAATAAGAGTTACCCAGGGGTGATAACTTATACCATTAGGAGTCACACAGGAGTGATGCACTGTAACAATATGAGTGCCACCCAGGAGTGATGCGCCGTACCAATAGGTGTTACCCAGGAGAGATACCCTGTACCAATAGGAGTTACCCAGGATTGATACCCTGTACCAATAGGAGCCAGGCAGGCGTGATACCCTGTACCAATAGGGGAATCACCCTGGCATGATACCCTGTATCAATAGGAGTTACCCAGGACTGATACTCTGTGCAAATAGGAGTTACCTAGGAGTGATACCCTGTACCAATAGGAGTTACCCGACGTGATACCCTGTAGCATTAGTAGTTAACCAGGAGTTATGCCTTGTACCAATAGGAGCCACCCAGAACTGATACGCTGTACCAATAGGAGAGTCACCCAGGTGTGATGCCCTGTACCAATAGGAGCCACCCAGGAGTGATACCCTGTACCAATAGGAGAAACCCCGACGTGAGAACCTGTACCAATAGCATTTACCCAGGAGTGATACCCTGTACCAATAGGATTTACCCGGGAGTGTTACCCTGTACCAATAGAAGTTATCCAGGAGTGATATCCTGTACCAATAGGAGAGTCACCCAGGAGTGATACTCTGTAGCAATAGGAGAGTCACCAAGGAGTGATGTCCTGCACCAATTGGACCCACTCAGGTGTGGTACCCTGTACCAATATGAGCCACCGAGGAGTGATACCCTGTAGCAATAGGAAAGTCACCCAGAAGTGTTGCCCTGTACCAATAGGAGAGCTACCCAGGAGTGATGCCCTGTACCAATAGGAGTTACGCAGGAGAGATATCCTGTACCAATAGGAGTTACCCAGGAGTAATACCTGTACCAATAGGAATTACGCAAGAGTGATGCCCTGTACCAATAGGAGTAACTCAGGAGTAATACCCTGTACCAGTAGGTTTACGCAGGAGTGATGCCCTGTACCAATAGGAGCCACCCAGGAGTGATACCCTGTAACAATACGAGAGTCACCCAGTAGTGATGCCCTGTACCAATAGGAGTTACCCAGGACTGATACCCTGTACCAATAGGAGCCAGGAAGGCGTGATACCCTGTACCAATAGGAGAGTCACTCAGGAGTGATACCCTGTACCAATAGGAGAATCACCCAGGAATGATACCCTATTGCAATAAGAGTTACCCAGGGGTGATAACTTGTACCAAAAGGAGTGACATAGGAGTGATGCCCTGTACCAATATGAGTGCCACCCAGGAGTGATGCCCTGTACTAATAGGAGTTACACAGGAGAGATATCCTGTAGCAATAGGAGTTACCCAGGAGTAATACCTGTACCATTTCGAATTATGCAAGAGTAATACACTGTACCAATAGGTTTACGCAGGATTGATGCCCTGTACAAATAGGAGCCACCCGGGAGTGATACCCTGTAACAATAGGAAGGTCACCCAGAAGTGTTGCCCTGTACCAATAGGAGAGTCACCCAGATGTGATGCCCTGTACCAATAGGAGCCACCCTGGAGTGATACCCTGTACCAATAGGAGTAACCCCTACGTGAGACCCTGTACCAATAGCATTTACCCAGGAATGATACCCTGTACCAATAGGATTTACCCGGGAGTATTACGCTGTACCAATAGGAGAATCACCCAGGAATGATACCTTATAGCAATAAGAGTTACCCAGGGTTGATAACTTGTACCAATAGGAGTCACACAGGAGTGATGCCCTGTACCAGTATGAGTGCCAGCCAGGAGTGATGCCCTGTACCAAAAAGAGTTACCTAGGAGAGATACCCTGTACAGATAGGAGTTACCCAGGATTGATACCCTGTACCAATAGCAGAGTCACCCAGCAGTTATACCCTGTGCCAACAAGAGCCACCCAGGCGTGATACCCTGTACCAATAGGGGAATCACCTAGGAGTGATATCCTGTACCAATAGGAGCTACCCGACGTGATACCCTGTACCACTAGTAGTTACACAGGAGTGATGCCTTGTACCAATAGGAGCCACCCAGAACTGATACGCTGTACCAATAGGCGAGTCACCCAGGTGTGATGCCCTGTACCAATAGGAGCCACCCAGGAGTGATACCCTGTATCAATAAGAGTAACCCCGACGTGAGACCCTGTACCAATTGCATTTACCCAGGAATCATACCCTGTACCAATAGGATTTACCTGGGAGTATTACCCTGTACCAATAGGAGTTATCCAGGAGTGATATCCTGTACCAATAGGAGAGCCACCCAGGAGTGATACCCTGTACCAATAGGAGTAACCCCGACGTGAGACCCTGTACCAATAGCATTAA
This sequence comes from Cetorhinus maximus, assembly GCF_964194155.1. Lineage (NCBI taxonomy): Eukaryota > Metazoa > Chordata > Chondrichthyes > Lamniformes > Cetorhinidae > Cetorhinus > Cetorhinus maximus. The sequence continues at coordinate 51,694,417 of NC_135883.1, forward strand.
CGCAGGAATGATACCCTGTACCAATAGGATTTCCCCGGGAGTGTTACCCTGTACCAATAGGATTTATCGAGTAGTGATATCCTCTACCAATAGGAGAGTCACCCAGGAGTGATACCCTGTAGCAATAGGGGAGTCACCCAGGAGTGATGTCTTGCACCAATAGGACCCACTCAGGAGTGGTACCCTGTACCAATATGAGCCACCCAGGAGTGATACCCTGTAGCAATAGGAACGTCACCCAGGAGTGATGCCCTGTACCAATAGGAGAATCACCCAGGAATGATACCCTATAGCAATAAGAGTTACCCAGGGGTGATAACTTGTACCAAAAGGAGTGACACAGGAGTGATGCCCTGTACCAATATGAGTGCCACCCAGGAATGATACCCTATAGCAATAAGAGTTACACAGGAGAGATATCCTGTAGCAATAGGAGTTACCCAGGAGTAATACCTGTACCATTTCGAATTATGCAAGAGTAATACACTGTACCAATAGGTTTACGCAGGATTGATGCCCTGTACAAATAGGAGCCACCCGGGAGTGATACCCTGTAACAATAGGAAGGTCACCCAGAAGTGTTGCCCTGTACCAATAGGAGAGTCACCCAGATGTGATGCCCTGTACCAATAGGAGCCACCCTGGAGTGATACCCTGTACCAATAGGAGTAACCCTTACGTGAGACCCTGTACCAATAGCATTTACCCAGGAATGATACCCTGTACCAATAGGATTTACCCGGGAGTGTTACGCTGTACCAATAGGAGAATCACCCAGGAATGATACCTTATAGCAATAAGAGTTACCCAGGGTTGATAACTTGTACCAATAGGAGTCACACAGGAGTGATGCCCTGTACCAGTATGAGTGCCAGCCAGGAGTGATGCCCTGTACCAAAAAGAGTTACCTAGGAGAGATACCCTGTACAGATAGGAGTTACCCAGGATTGATACCCTGTACCAATAGCAGAGTCACCCAGCAGTTATACCCTGTGCCAACAAGAGCCACCCAGGCGTGATACCCTGTACCAATAGGGGAATCACCTAGGAGTGATACCCTGTACCAATAGGAGCTACCCGACGTGATACCCTGTACCACTAGTAGTTACACAGGAGTGATGCCTTGTACCAATAGGAGCCACCCAGAACTGATACGCTGTACCAATAGGAGAGTTACCCAGGTGTGATGCCCTGTACCAATAGGAGCCACCCAGGCCTGATACCCTGTACCATAAGGAGTAACCCCGACGTGAGACCCTGTATCAATAGCATTTACCCAGGAATGATACCCTGTACCAATAGGATTTCCCCGGGAGTGTTACCCTGTACCATTAGGAATTATCCAGGAGCGATATCCTGTACCAATAGGAGAGTCACCCAGGAGCGATACCCTGTAGCAATAGGAGAGTCACCAAGGATGATGTCCTGCACCAATAGGACCCACTCAGGAGTGGTACCCTGTAGCACTAGGAAAGTCACCCAGGAGTGTTGCCCTGTACTAATAGGAGAGCCACCCAGGAGTAATGCCCTGTACCAATAGGAGTTTCGCAGGAGAGATACCCTGTACCAATAGGAGTTACCCAGGAATGATACCCTGAACCAATAGGAGAGCCACCCAGCAGTTATACCCTTTACCAATAGGAGTTACCCAGGAGTGATATTCTGTACCAATAGGAGTTAGGCAACAGTGATGCCCTGTACCAACAGGAGTTATCCTGGAGTGATACACTGTACTAGTAGGAGTTGTGTAAGAGTGCAACCTGTACCAAAAGCAGTTACCCAGCAGTAATACCTGTACCCATAGGAATTATGCAAGACTGATGCCCTGTACCAATCGGAGCTACCCAGGAGTGATACCCTGTAACAATAGAAGAGTCACCCAGTAGTGATGCCCTGTACCAATAGGACACACTCAGGAGTGGTACCCTGTACCAATAGAAGAGTCACCCAGGCGTACAGGCGTGATGCCCTGTACCAATAGGAGTTACCCAGGAGAGATACCCTGAACCAATAGGAGAGTCACTCAGGAGTGATACCCTGTAACAATAGGAGAGTCACTCAGTAGTGATTCCCTGTACCAATAGGAGTTACCCAGGACTGATACCCTGCACCAATAGGAGCCAGGCAGGCCAGATACCCTGTACCAATAGGGGATTCACCCTCGCGTGATACCCTGTATCAATAAGAGTTACCCAGGAATGATACCCTGTACCAATAGGAGAGCCACCCAGCAGTTATACCCTTTACCAATATGAGTTACCCAGGAGTGATACCCTGTACCAATAGGAGTTATCCTGGAGTGATACACTGTACCAGTGGGAGTTGTGTAAGAGTGCAACCTGTACCGAAAGCAGTTACCCAGCAGTAATACCTGTACCAATAGGAATTATGCAAGACTGATGCCCTGTAACAATAGGAGTTACCCAGGAGTGATGCCCTGTACCAATTGGAGTTACCCAGGAGTGATACCCTGTACCAATAGCACTTACAGAGTAATGATAACCTGTACCAGTAGGTTTACGCATGAGTGATGCCCTGTACCAAGAGGAGTTACCAAGGAGTGATACCCTGTACCAATAGGAGTTACCCAGGAGTGATACCTTGTAACAAGAGGAGAGTTACCCGGAGTGATACCCTGTACCAATAGGGGATTCACCCTCGCGTGATACCCTGTATCAATAAGAGTTACCCAGGAATGATACCCTGTACCAATAGGAGAGCCACCCAGCAGTTATACCCTTTACCAATAGGAGTTAGGCAACAGTGATGCCCTGTACCAACAGGAGTTATCCTGGAGTGATACACTGTACCAGTGGGAGTTGTGTAAGAGTGCAACCTGTACCGAAAGCAGTTACCCAGCAGTAATACCTGTACCAATAGGAATTATGCAAGACTGATGCCCTGTAACAATAGGAGTTACCCAGGAGTGATGCCCTGTACCAATTGGAGTTACCCAGGAGTGATACCCTGTACCAATAGCACTTACAGAGTAATGATAACCTGTACCAGTAGGTTTACGCATGAGTGATGCCCTGTACCAAGAGGAGTTACCAAGGAGTGATACCCTGTACCAATAGGAGTTACCCAGGAGTGATACCTTGTAACAAGAGGAGAGTTACCCGGAGTGATACCCTGTACCAATCGGATTTACCCAGGGGTGATACCCTGTACCAATAGGATTTACAGAGTAATGATAGCCTGTACCAGTAGGTTTACGCAGGAGTGATGCCCTGTACCAAGAGGAGTTACCAAGGAGCGATACCCTGTACCAATACGAGTTACCCAGGAGTGATACCCTGTACCAATAGGAGAGTTACCCAGGACTGATACCCTGTACCAATAGGAGTTACGCAATAGTGATGCCCTGTACCAACAGCAGTTATCCAGGAGTGATACCCTGTATCAATAGGTGAGTTACCCAGGAGTGATACCCTGTAACAATAGGAGAGTTACCCAGGACTAATACCCTGTACCAATCGGATTTACTCAGGAGCAATTCCCTGTACCAATTGGAGTTACCCAGGAGTGATACCCTGTACCAATAGGAGAATTACCGTGGAGTGATACCCTGTACGTTTAGGAGTTTTGCAAGTGTGATGCCCTGTACCAACAGGAGTTATCCAGGAGCAATACCCTGTGCAAATAGGATTTGCGCAAGAGCAATACCCTGTACCAATAGGAATTACATAGGAATGATACCCTGTACCAATAGGAGGCACTCAGGAGTGATACCCTGTACAAATTGGAGTGACCCAGGAGTGATACCCTGTATAAATACGATTTACGCAAGAGTGATACCCTGTACCAGTAGGAGTTACGTAAGAGTTAAACCTGTACCAATAGGAGTTACCCAGGAATAATACCTGTATCAATAGGAATTATGCAAGAGTGATGCCCTGTACCAATAGGAGCTACCAAGAAGCGATACCCTGTACCAATAGGAATTACACAGGAATGATGCCCTTTACCAATAGGAGCCACCCAGGAGTGATACCCTGTACTAATAGGAGTTACACAGGAATGATGCCCTGTACAAATAAGAGTTACCCAGGAGCGATACCCTGTACCAATTGGAGTTACTATGGAGTGATAACCTGTACCAATAGGACAGTAACCAAGGAGTGATGCCCTGTTCCAATAGAAGTTACGCAAGAGTGATGCCCTGTACCAACAGCAGTTATCCATGAGCGATACCCTGTACCAATAGGATTTAGTCAAGAGTGATACCCTGTACCATTAGGAGTTACCCAGGAGTAATACACTGTACCAATAGTTTTACGCAGGAGTGATGCCCTGTACCAAAAGGAGTTATGCAGGGGCGATACCCTGTACCAATAGGAGAGTTACCCAGGAGTGATGCCCTGTACCAATATGAGTCACCCAGCGTGATGCCCTCTACCAAGAGGAGTTACCCAGGAGTGATACCTTGTACCATTAGGAGTTACATAGGAGTGATACTCTGTACCAATAGGAGAATCATCCAGGAGTGATTGACTGTAGTAATACGAGCGTCAACCAGGAGTGATGCCCTGTACCAATAGGAGTTAGAAAGGAATGATACCCTGTCCCAATAGGAGCCACCCTGGAGTGATACCCGGTACCAATAGGAGTTACCAAGGAGTGATACCCTGTACCAATAGGAGAGTTATCCAGGAGTGATACCCTGTCCAATCAGAGACTTGCCCAGGAGTGTTACCCTGTACCAATAGGAGTTAGAAAGGAATGATACCCTGTCCCAATAGGAGCCACCCTGGAGTGATACCCGGTACCAATAGGAGAGTTACCCAGGAGAGATACCCTGTACCAATAGGAGTTACCCAGGAGAGATGCCCTGTACCAATAGGAGTTACCCAGGTGTGATACCCTGTACCAATAAGAGTTACACAGTAATGATACCCTGTACCAATAGGTTTATGCAGGAGTGATGCCCTGTACCAATAGGAGTTACCAAGGAGCGATACCCTGTACCAATAGGAGAATTACCCAGGACTGATACCCTGTACCAATAGGAGTTACGCAATAGTGATGCCCCGTACCAACAGCAGTTATCCAGGAGCGATACCCTGTATCAATAGGAGAGTCACCCTGGCGTGATACCCTGTATCAATAGGTGTTACCCAGGAGTGATACTCTGTACCAATAGGAGTTACCTAGGAGTGATACCCTGTACCAATAGGAGTTACCCCGATGTGATACCCTGTACCAATAGGAGAATCAGCCAGGACTGATAGTCTGTAGCAATAGGAGAGTCACCCAAGAGTGATGCCCTGTACCAATAGGAGTTACAAAGGAATGATACCCTGTCCCAATAGGAGCCACCCTGGAGTGATACCTGGTACCAATAAGAGTTACCCCGATGTGATACCCTGTACCAATAGGAGTCTCCCAGGCGTGATGCCCTGTACCAGTAGGAGTTATCCAGGAGTGATACCTTGTGCCAATAGGAGTTACACAGGAATGATGCCCTGTACCAATAAGAGCCACCCAGGAATGATAACCTGTACCAATTGGAGTTACCCAGGAGTGATACACTGTACCAAAGGGAGTTATCCAGGAGTGATACCCTGTACCAATAGGAGTTACGTAAGAGTTAAACCTGTACCAATAGGAGTTACCCAGGAGTAATACCTGTACCAATAGGAATTATGCAAGAGTGATGCACTGTACGAAGAGGAGTAACCCAGGAGTAAGACCCTGTACCAGTAGGTTTACGCAGGCCTGAAGCCCTGTACCAATAGGAGTTACCCAGGAGTGATAGCCTGTATCAATAGGAGTTACAAAGGAATGATACCCTGTACCAATAGGAACCACCCAGGAGTGATACCCTGTACTAGTAGGAGTTACATAGGAATGATGCCCTGTACCAACAGGAGACACCCAGCAGTGATACCCTGTACCAATAAGAGTTACCCAGGAGCAATACCCTGTACCAATTGGAGTTACCCTGGAGTGATGCCCTGTTCCAATAGAAGTTATGCAAGAGTGATGCCCTGTACCAACAGCAGTTATACATGAGCGATACCCTGTACCAATAGGATTTAGGCAAGAGTGATACCCTGTACCATTAGGAGTTACCCAGGAGTAATACCCTGTACCAATAGTTTTATGCAGGAGTGATGCCCTCTACCAATAGCAGTTACACAGGGGTGATACCCTGTATGAATAGGAGTTACGCAAGAGTGATAGCATGTACCAATAGGAGTTACACAAGATTGATGCCCAGTACCAATAGGAGTTACCCAGGAGTGATACACTGTGCCAAAAGGATTTACCCAGGAGCATTGCCCTGTACCAATAGGAGTTATCCAGGAGTGATACCCTTTACCAATAGGAGAGTTACCCAGGAGTGATACCCTGTACCAAAAGGAGTTACGCAAGAGTGATGCCCTGTACCAACAGGAGTTATCCAGGAGCAATACCCTGTACAAATACGATTTAAGCAAGAGTGATACCCTGTACCAATAGGAGTTACCGAGGAGTAATACCCTGTACCGATAGTTTTACGCAGGTGTGATGCCCTGTACCAACAGGAGTTGCGCAGGTGTGATACACTGTATCAATAGGAGTTACGCAAGAGTAATGCCCTGTACCAATAGGGGTTACACAGGAATGATACCCTGTACCAATAGGAGAGTTACTGAGGAGTGATACCCTGTACGAATAGGAGTTTTCCAAGTGTGATGCCCTGTACCAACAGGAGTTTTCCAGGAGCAATACCCTGTACAAATAGGATTTACGCAGGAGTGATACCCTGTACCAATAGAAGTTACCCAGGAGCGATACCCTGTACCAATAGGAGTTACACAGGAATGATGCCCTTTACCAATAGGAGTTACGCAGTGGTGATACCCTGTACCAATAGGAGTTACTCAAGAGTGATGCCCTGTACCAATAGGAGAATCACCCAGGAGTGTTACTCTGTAGCAACAGGAGCGTCACCCTGGAGTGCTGCCCTGTACCAATAGGAGCCACACAGGAGAGATACCCAGTTCCAATCGGAGTTACCCTGGAGTGATACCCTGTACCAATCGGAGAGATACCCAGGAGTGATTCCCTCTACCAATAAGAGTGTTACCCAGGAGTGATGCCCTGCACCAATCGGATTTACCCAGGGGTGATACCCTGTACCAATAGGAGTTATGTAAGAGTTAAACCTGTACCAATAGGAGTTACCCAGGAGTAATACCTGTACCAATAGGAATTATGCAAGAGTGATGCACTGTACGAAGAGGAGTAACCCAGGAGTAATACCCTGTACCAGTAGGTTTACGCAGGCCTGAAGCCCTGTACCAATAGGAGTTACCAAGGAGCAATACCCTGTACCAATAGGAGTTACACAGGAATAATACCCTTTACCAATAGGAGTTACCCAGGAGTGATACCCTGTACTAATAGGAGTTACACAGGAATGATGCCCTGTACCAACAGGAGACACCCAAGAGTGATACCCTGTACCAATAGGAGGTACCCAGGAGCAATACACTGTACCAATTGGAGTTACCCTGGAGTGATGCCCTGTTCCAATAGAAGTTATGCAAGAGTGATGCCCTGTACCAACAGCAATTATCCATGAGCGATACCCTGTACCAATAGGATTTAGGCAAGAGTGATACCCTGTACCATTAGGAGTTACCCGGGAGTAATACCTTGTACCAATAGTTTTACGCAGGAGTGATGCCCTCTACCAATAGCAGTTACACAGGGGTGATACTCTGTATGAATAGGAGTTACGCAAGAGTGATAGCATGTACCAATAGGAGTTACACAAGATTGATGCACTGTGCCAATAAGAGTCACCCAGGCATGATGCCCTGTACCAATAAGAGTTACCCAGGAGTGATACCTTGTACCAATAGGAGTTACACAGGAGTGATACTCTGTACCAATAGGAGTTACCCAGGAGTGATACCCTGTACCAATAGGATTTACCCAGGAGCATTGCCCTGTACCAGTAGGAGTTATCCAGCAGTGATATCCTGTACCAATAGGAGAGTCATCCAGGAGTGATGCCCTGTACCAAGAGGAGAATCATCCAGGAGTGATACTCTTTAGCCATATGATCGTCACCCAGGAGTGATGCCCTGTACCAGTAGGAGCCACCCAGGAGAGATACCCTGTACCAACAGGAGTTATCCAGGAGCGATACCCTGTACCAATAGGAGAGTCACCCAGGAGTGATACCCTGTACCAATAGGAGAATCGTCCTTGTTTGATACTCTGTAGCCATATGATCGTCACCCAGGAGTGATGCCCTGTACCAATAGGAGCCACCCAGGAGAGATACCCTGTACCAATAGGATTTACCCAGGAGTGATACCCTGTACCAATAGGAGGTACCTAGGAGCGATGCCCTGTACCAATAGGAGTGCCACCCAGGAGTTATACCCTGTACCAATCGGAGCCAACCAGCCGTGATATCCTGTACCAATAGGTGAGTCACCCAGGCATGATACCCTGTACCAATTGGAGTTGCCCAGTCGTGATACACTGTACTGATAGGAGCCACCCAGGAGTTATACCCTGTACCAATAGGAATTATCCAGGAGTGATACCCTATACCATTAGGCGTTTCCCAGGAGTGATACCCTGTACCAATAGGAGGTACCCAGGGTTGATGCCCTGTACCAATAGGAGTGCCACCCAGGAGTTATACACTGTACCAATCGGAACCACCCAGCCGTGATATGCTGTGCCAATAGGTGAGTCACCCAGGCATTATATCCTGTACCAATAGGAGTTATCCAGGAGTAATACCTGTACCAATAGGAATTATGCAAGAGTGATGACCTGTACCAATAGGAGTTATCCAGGAGTGATATCCTGTAACAATAGGAGAGTCACCCAGGAGTGATACCCTGTTGCAATAGGAGAGTTACCCAGGAGTGATGTCCTGCACCAATAGGACCCACTCAGGATTGGTAACCTGTACCAATATGAGCCACCCAGGAGTGATACCCTGTAGCAATAGGAAAGTCACCCAGGAGTGTTGCCCTGTACCAATAGGAGTTACGCAGGAGAGATATCCTATACCAATAGGAGTTGCCCAGGTGTTATACCTGTACCAATAGGAATTATGCAAGAGTGATGCCCTGTACCAATGGGAGTAACACAGGAGTAATACCCGGTACCAATAGGTTTACGCAGGAGTGATGCCCTGGACCAATAGGAGCCACCCAGGAGTGATACCCTGTGATAATAGGAGAGTCACCCAGTAGTGATGCCCTGTAGCAATAGGTCCCACTCAGGAGTGGTACCTTGTACCAATAGAAGAGTCACCCAGGAGTGATGCCCTGTACCAGTAGGAGTTACCCAGGAGAGATACCCTGTACCAATAGGAGAGTCACCCAGGAGTGATACCCTGTACCAATAGGTGAATCACCCAGGAGTGATACCCTCTAGCAGTAGGAGTTATCCAGGATTGATGTCCTGCACCAATAGGACCCACTCGGGAGTGGTACCCTGTTCCAATATGAGCCACCCTGGTGTGATACCCTGTAGCAATAGGAAAGTCACCCAGGAGTGATGCCTTGTGCCAATAGGAGAACCACCCAGGAGTGATGCCCTGTACCAATAGGAGTTACGCAGGAGAGATACCCTGTACCAATAGGATTTACCCGGGAGTGTTACCCTGTACCAGTTGGACTAATCCAGGAATGATATCCTGTGCCTTGGGGAGTCACCCAGGAGTGATACCCTGTAACAATAGGAGAGTCACCCAGTAGTGATGCCCTGTACCAATAGGACCCACTCGGGAGTGGTACCCTGTACCAATAGAAGAGTCACCCAGGCGTGATGCCCTGTACCAATAGGAGTTACCCAGGAGAGATACCCTGTACCAATAGGAGAGTCAGCCAGGAGTGATACCCTGTACCAATAGGAGAATCACCCAGCAATGGTACCCTATAGCAATAAGAGTTACCCAGGGGTGATAACTTGTACCAATAGGTGTTACCCAGGAGAGATACCCTGTACCAATAGGAGTTACACAGGATTGATACGCTTTACCAATAGCAGAGCCACCCAGCAGTTATACCCTGTACCAATAGGAGCCACGCAGGCGTGATACCCTGTACCAATAGGAGTTACCTGACGTGATACCCTGTACCATTAGTAGTTACACAGGAGTGATGCCTTGTACCAATAGGAGCCACCCAGAACTGATACGCTGTACCAATAGAAGAGTTACCCAAGTGTGATGCCCTGTAGCAATAGGAGAGCCACCCAGGAGTGATGCCCTGTATGAATAGGAGTTACACAGGAGAGATATCCTGTAGCAATAGGAGTTACCCAGGAGTAATACCTGTACCAATTGGAATTATTCAAGAGTGATGCCCTGTACCAATAGGAGTAACTCAGGAGTAATACCCTGTACCAATTGGATTATGCAAGGGTGATGCCCTGTACAAATAGGAGCCACCCGGGAGTGATACCCTGTAACAATAGGAGAGTCACTCAGTAGTGATGCCCCTGTACCAATAGGAGTTACCCAGGATTGATACCCTGTACCAATAGGGGAATCACCCTGGCGTGATACCCTGTATCAATAGGAGATACCCAGCAGTGATACTCTGTGCCAATAGGATTTACCTAGGAGTGATACCCTGTACCAATAGGAGTTACCTGATGTGATACCCTGTAGCATTAGTAGTTCCCCAGGAGTTATGCCTTGTACCAATAGGAGCCACCCAGAACTGATACGCTGTGCCAATAGGAGAGTCACCCAGATGTGATGCCCTGTACCAATAGGAGCCACCCAGGAGTGATACCATGTACCAATAGGACCCACTCAGGAGTGGTACCCTGTAACAATTGAAGAGTCACCGAGGAGTGATACTCTGTACCAATAGGAGTTACCTAGGAGTGATACCCTGTTACAATAGGAGTTACCCCGACGAGATACCCTATACCAAGAGTTGTTACCCAGGAGTGATGCCGTGTACCAACAGGAGTCACCCAGAACTGATACGCTGTACCAATAGGAGAGTCACCCAGGTGTGATGCCCTGTACCAATAGGAGTTACCCCAACGTGATACCCTGTACCAATAGAAATTTCCCAGGAATGATGCCCTGTACCAATAGGATTTACCCGGGAGTGTTTCCCTGCACCAATAGGAGTTATCCAGGAATGATATCCTCTGCCATAGGAGAGTCACCCAGTAGTGATGCCCTGTACCAGTAGGACCCACTCAGGAGTGGTACCCTGTACCAATAGAAGAGTCACCCAGGAGTGATGCCCTGTACCAATAGGAGAATCACCCACCAAATGATACCCTATAGCAATAAGAGTTACCCAGGGGTGATAACTTGTACCAATAGGTGTTACCCAGGAGAGATACCCTGTACCAATAGGAGTTACCCAGGATTGATACCCTGTACCAATAGCAGAGCCACCCAGCAGTTATACCCTGTACCAATAGGAGCCACACAGGCGTGATACCCTGTACCAATAGCAGAGCCACCCAGCAGTTATACCCTGTACCAATAGGAGCCACACAGGCGTGATACCCTGTACCAATAGGGGAATCACCTAGGAGTGATGCCTTGTACCAATAGGAGCCACCCAGAACTGATACGCTGTACCAATAGGAGAGTTACACAGGTGTGATGCCCTGTAGCAATTGGAGAGCCACCCAGGAGTGATACCCTGTACGAATAGGGGTTACACAGGAGAGATATCCTGTAGCAATAGGAGTTAACCAGGAGTAATACCTGTCCCAATTGGAATTATGCAAGAGTGATGCCCTGTATCAATAGGAGTAACTCAGGAGTAATACCCTGTACCAATTGGATTATGCAAGAGTGATGCCCTGTACAAATAGGAGCCAGCCGGGAGTGATACCCTGTAACAATAGGAGAGTCACTCAGTAGTGATGCCCTGTACCAATAGGAGTTACCAAGGATTGACACCCTGTACCAATAGGAGCCACGCAGGCGTGATACCCTGTACCAATACGGGAATCACCCTGGCGTGATACCCTGCATCAATAGGAGCTACCCAGGAGAGATACTCTGTGCCAATAGGATTTACCTAGGATTGATACCCTGTACCAATAGGAGTTACCCAGGAGTTATGCTTTGTACCAATAGGAGCCGCCCAGAACTGATACGCTGTACCAATAGGAGAGTCACCCAGATGTGATGCCCTGTACCAATAGGAGCCACCCAGGAGTGATACCCTGTACCAATAGGAGTAACCCCGACGTGAGACCCTGTACCAATAGCATTTACCCAGGAATGATACCCTGTACCAATAGGATTTACCCGGGAGTGTTCCCCTGTACCAATAGGAGAGTCACCCAGGAGTGATACCCTGTTGCAATAGGAGTGTCACCCAGAAGTGTTGCCCTGTACCAATAGGAGAGCCACCCAGGAGTGATGCACTGTACCAATAGGAGTTACGCAGGAGATATATCCTGTACCAATAGGAGTTACCCAGGAGTAATACCTGTACCAATAGGAATTATGGAAGAGTGATGCCCTGTACCAATAGGAGTAACTCAGGAGTAATACCCTGTACCAGGAGGTTTACGCAGGAGTGATGCCCTGTACCAATATGAGCCACCCAGGAGTGATACCCTGTAACAATAGGAGAGTCACCCAGTAGTGATGCCCTGTACCAATAGGACCCACTCATGAGTGGTACCCTGTACCAATAGAAGAGTCACCCAGGAGTGATGCCCTGTACCAATAGGAGTTACCCAGGAGAGATACCCTGTACCAATAGGAGAGTCAGCCAGGAGTGATACCCTGTACCAATAGGAGAATCACCCAGGAATGATACCCTATAGCAATAAGAGTTACCCAGGGGTGATAACTTGTACCAATAGGAGTCACACAGGAGTGATGCCCTGTACCAATAGGTGTTACCCAGGAGATATACCCTGTACCAATAGGAGTTACCCAGGATTGATACCCTGTACCAATAGCAGAGCCACCCAGCAGTTATACCCTGTACCAATAGGAGCCTCGCAGGCGTGATACCCTGTACCAATAGGGGAATCTCCTAGGAGTGATACCCTGTACCAATAGGAGTTACCCGACGTGATACCCTGTACCATTAGTAGTTACACAGGAGTAATGCCTTGTACCAATAGGAGCCACCCGGAACTGATTCGCTGTACCAATAGGAGAGTCACCCAGGTGTGATGCCCTGTACCAATAGGAGCCACCCAGGAGTAATACCCTGTACCAATAGGAGTATCCCCGACGTGAGACCCTGTACCAATAGCATTTACGCAGGAATGATACCTTGTAGCAATAGGATTTACCCGTGAGTGTTACCCTGGACCAATAGGAGTTATCCAGGAGTGATATCCTGTACCAATAGGAGAGTCACCCAGGAGTGATACCCTGTAGCAATAAGAGAGTCACCCAGGAGTGATGTCCTGCACCAATAGGACCCACTCAGGAGTGGTACCCTGTACCAATATGAGCCACCCAGGAGTGATACCCTGTAGCAATAGGAAATTCACCCAGGAGTGATGCCCTGTAGCAATAGGAGAGCCACCCAGGAGTGATGCCCTGTACCAATAGGAGTTACACAGGAGAGATATCCTGTAGCAATAGGAGTTACCCAGGAGTAATACTTGTACCAATTGGAATTATGCAAGAGTGATGCCCTCTACCAATAGGAGTTACTCAGGAGTAATACCTTGTACCAATATGTTTACGCAGGAGTGATGCCCTGTACAAATAGGAGACACCCGGGAGTGATACCCTGTAACAATAGGAGTTATCCAGGTTTGATACCCTGTACCGATAGGAGCCACGCAGGCGTGATACCCAGTACCAATAGGGGAATAACCGCGGCGTGATGCCCTGTATCAATAGGAGTTACCCAGGAGTGACACTCTGTGCCAATAGGAGTTACCTAGAAGTGATAGCCTGTAGCATTAGTAGTTACGCAGTAGTTATGCCTTGTACCATTAGGAGCCACCCAGAACTGATACGCTGTACCAATAGGAGAGTCACCCAGGTGTGATGCCCTGTAGCAATAGGAGTTACCCCGACGTGATACGCTGTACCAATAGCAGTTTCCCAGGAATGATAGCCTGTACCAATAGGATTTACCCGGGAGTGTTACCCTGTACCAATAGGAGATATCCAGGAATGATATCCTGTGCCATAGGGGAGTCACCCTGGAGTGATACCCTGTACCAATAGGAGTTACCCAGGAGTAATACCTGTACCAATAGGAATTATGGAAGAGTGATGCCCTGTACCAATAGGAGTAACTCAGGAGTAATATCCTGTACCAGTAGGTTTACGCAGGAGTGATGCCCTGTACCAGTATGAGCAACCCAGGAGTGATACCCTGTAACAATAGGAGAGTCACCCAGTAGTGATGCCCGGTACCAATAGGACCCACTCAGGAGTGGTACCCTGTACCAATAGAAGAGTCACCCAGGAGTGATGCCCTGTACCAATAGGAGTTACCCAGGAGAGATACCCTGTACCAATAGGAGAGTCACCTAGGAGTGATACCCTGTACCAATAGGAGAATCACCCAGGAATGATAACCCTATAGCAATAAGAGTTACCCAGGGGTGATAACTTGTACCAATTGGAGTGACACAGGAGTGATGCCCTGTACCAATATGAGTGCCACCCAGGAGTGATGCCCTGTAGCAATAGGTGTTACCCAGCAGAGATACCCTGTACCAATAGGAATTACCCAGGATTGATACCCTGTACCAATAGCAGAGCCACCCAGCAGTTATACCCTGTACCAATAGGAGCCACACAGGCGTGATACCCTATACCAATAGGGGAATCACCTAGGAGTGATACCCTGTACCAATAGGAGTTACCCGACGTGATTCCCTGTACCATTAGTAGTTACACAGGAGTGATGCCTTGTACCAATAGGAGCCACCCAGAACTGATACCCTGTAGCAATAGGAAAGTCACCCAGGAGTGATGCCCTGTAGCAATACGAGAGCCACCCAGGAGTGATGCCCTGTACCAACAGGAGTTATCCAGGAGCGATACCCTGCACCAATAAAACAGTCACCCAGGATTGATACCCTGTACCAATAGGATTTACCCAGGAGTGATACCCTGTAACAATAGGAGGTACCCAGGGTTGATGCCCTGGACCAATAGGAGTGCCACCCAGGAGTTATACACTCTACCAATCGGAGCCACCGAGCCGTGATATACTGTACCAATAGGTGAGTCACCCAGGCATGATACCCTGTACCAATTGGAGTTACCCAGACGTGATACCCTGTACTAATAGGAGCTACCCAGGTGTGATACCCTGTACCAATAGGAGTTACCCAGGAGTGATGCCCTCTACCAAACAGAGTTACTTAGGAGTGATACACTGTACGGGTAGGAGTTACCCAGTAGTGATACCCTGCACCAATAGGAGAGTCAACCAGGAGTTATGCCCTGTACCAATAGGAGTTATCCAGGAGTGATACCCTGTACCAGTTGGAGTTATCCATGTGTAATATCCTGTACCAACAGGAGAGCAACCCAGGAGTGATGCCCTGCAGCAATAGGAGAGTCACCCAAGAGTGACACCTTGTACCAATAGGAGTTACCCAAGAGTAACACCCTGTATCAATAGGAGCCACCCAGGAGTGATGCCCTGTTCCAATAGGAGTTATCCAGGGGTGATACCCTGTACCAATGGGAGAGTCACCCAGGAGTGATACCCGGTACCAATACGAGTTATCCAGGAATGATATCCTGTAGCAACAGGAGTGTCACCGAGGAGTGATACCCTGTACCAATAGGAGAGTCACCCAGGAGTGATACACTTTACCAATAGGAGAATCATCCAGGAGTGATACTCCGTAGCCATAGGAGCGTCACCCAGGAGTGCTGCCCTCTACTAATAGGAGTTACGCAGGGCTGATACCCTTACGCAGGGCTGATACCCTGAATGAATAGGAGTTACGCAAGAGTGATACCATGTACAAATAGGAGTTACACAAGATTGATGCCCTGTACCAAGAGGAGTTACCCAGGAGTGATACACTGTACCAATAAGAGTCACCCAGGCATGATGCCCTGTACCAATACGAGTTACCCAGGAATGATGCCTTGTACCAATAGGAGTTACACAGGAGTGATACTCTGTACCAATAGGAGCTACCCAGGAGTGATACACTGTACCAATAGGATTTACCCCTGGAGCATTGCCCTGTACCAATAGGAGTTATCCAGGAGTGATATCCTGTACCAATAGGAGAGTCATCGAGGAGTGATGCCCTGTACCAATAGGAGAATCATCCAGGACTGATACTCTGTAGTAATAGAGGCGTCACCCAGGAGTGATGCCCTGTACCAATAGGAGTCCCAAGGAGAGATACCCTGTACCAACAGGAGTTATCCAGGAGCGATACCCTGTACCAATAGGAGTGCCACCCAGGAGTTATACCCTGTACCAATCGGAGCCACCCAGCCATGATATACTGTACCAATAGGTGAGTCACCCAGGCATGATACCCTGTACAAATTGGAGTTACCCAGACGTGATACACTGCACTAATAGGAGCCACCCAGGAGTTATACCCTGTACCAATAGGAGTTATCCAGGAGTGATACCCGAAACCAATAGGAGTTACCCAGGAGTGATACCCTGTACCAATAGGATTTACCTAGGAGTGATAACCTGTACCAAGAGGAAGTACCCAGGAGCGATGCCCTGTACCAAAAGGAGAGTCACCCAGGTGTGATACCCTGTACCAATAGGAGCCACCCAGCAGTGATATCCTGTGCCAATAGGTGAGTCAACCAGGCGAGATACCCTGTCCCAATTGGAGTTACCCAGACATGATACCCTGTACTAATAGGAGAAACCCTGGATTGATACTCTGTACTAATAGGAGTTACCCAGGAGTAATATCTGTAACAATAGGAATTATGCAAGAGCGATGCCCTGTAACAATAGGAGTTACCCAGGAGTGATGCCCTGTACCAATAGGAGTTACCCAGGAGTGATAACCTGTACCAATAGGAGTTACACAGGAATGATATCCTGTACCAGTTGGTTTACCCAGGAGTGATACCCTGTATCAATAGGAGAATCACCCTGGCGTGATACCCTGTATCAATAAGTGTTACCGAGGAGTGATACACTGTACCAATAAGAGTTACCTAGGAGTGATACCCTGTACCAATAGGATTTACGCCGACATGATACCCTGTACCAATAGTAGTTACCCAGGAGTGATACCCTTTACCAATATGATTTACCCAGGAGTTTTACCCTGTACCAATAGGAGTTATTCAGGAGTGATATCCTGTACCAATAAGAGAGTCACCCAAGAGTGATGCCCTGTACCAATAGGAGCCACCCAGGAGAGATACCCTGTACCAATAGGAGTTACCCAGGAATGATACCCTGTACCAATAGGAGAGTTACCGAGGAGTGATACCCTGTACCAAAAGGAGTTACACAGGGATGATAACCTGTACCAATAGGAGCCACCCAGGAGTGATACCCGGTACCAATAGGATTTAGCAAGGAGTGATACCCTGTACCAATAGGAGAGTTACCCAGGAGTGATGCCCTGTACCAATAGGAGTCACCCAGGCGTGATGCCCTGTACCAATAGGAGTTACCCAGGATTGATACCCTGTACCAATAGGAGTTACACAGCAATGATACCCTGGACCAATAAGAGCCACCTAGGAATGATAACCTGTACCAATTGGAGTTACCCAGGAGTGATACCCTGTAACAATAGGAGAGTTACCCAACAGTGATACACTGTACCAATAGGAGTTACGCAAGAGTGATGCCCTGTACCAATAAGAGAGTCACCCAGTAGCGATACCCTGCACCAATAAGAGAGTCACCCAGGAGTGATACCCTGTACGAATAGGAGAATCATCCAGGATTGATAGTGTGTAGCCATAGGATCGTCACCCAGGAGTGATGCCTAGTACCAATAGGCGCTACCCAGGAGAGATACCCTGTACCAATAGGATTTACCCAGGAGTGATACACTGTACCAATAGGAGGTACCCAGGGTTGATGCCCTGGACCAATAGGATTGCCACCCAGGAGTTATACACTGTACCAATCGGAACCACCCAGCCGTGATATACTGTACTAATAGGAGCTACCCAGGCGTGATACCCTGTACCAATAGGAGATACCCAGGAGTGATACCCTGTACTAATAGGAGTAACACAGGAATGATGCCCTGTACCAATAAGAGTTACCCAGGAGCGATACTCTGTACCAATTGGAGTTACCCTGAAGTGATGCCCTGTCCCAATAGAAGTTACGCAAGAGTGATGCCCTGTACCAACAGCAGTTATCCATGAGCGATACCCTGTACCAATAGGATTTAGGCAAGAGTGATACCCTGTACTATTAGGAGTTACCCAGGAGTAATACCCTGTACCAATAGTTTTACGCAGGAATGATGCCCTCTACCAACAGGAGTTATGCAGAGGTGATACCCTGTATGAATAGGAGTTACACAAGAGTGATTCTCTGTACCAATAGGAGAATCACCCAGGAGTGATATCCTGTACCAATAGGAGTTACGCAAGAGTGATGCCTTGTACCAACGGGAGTTATCCAGGAGCGATACCCTGTACCAGTAGGAGTTACCCAGGAGTAATACCTGTACCAATAGAAATTATGCTTGAGTAATACCCTGTACCAATAGGAGTTACACAAGAGTGATGCTCTGTACCAATAGGAGTTACCCAGGAGTGATGCCCTGTACCAATAAGAGTAACCCGGCGTAATGCCCTGTCCCAATAGGAGTTACCCGGGACTGATACCCTATACCGTTAGGAGTTACACAGGTGTGATAGCCTGCAGCAATAGGAGATACCCAGGAGTGATACCCTGTACTAATAGGAGTAACACAGGAATGATGCCCCATACCAATAAGAGTTACCCAGGAGCGATACCCTGTACCAATTGGAGTTACCCTGAAGTGATGCCCTGTTCCAATAAAAGTTACGCAAGAGTGATGCCCTGTACCAACAGCAGTTATCCATGAGCGATACCCTGTACCAATAGGATTTAGGCAAGAGTGATACCCTGTACCATTAGGAGTCACCCAGGAGTAATACCCTGTACCAATGGTTTTACGCAGGAGTGATGCCCTCTACCAATAAAAGTTACGCAGGGGTGATATCCTGTATGAATAGGAGTTACGCAAGAGTGATACCATGTACCAATAGGAGTTACCGAGGAGTGATGCCTTGTACCAATAGGAGTTACACAGGAATTATACCCTGTACCAATAGGAGCCACCCAGGAGTGATACCCTGCACCAATACGATTTACCCAGGAGTGATAACCTGTACCAAGACGAAGTACCCAGGAGCGATGCCCTGTACCAAGATGTACACCCAGCAGTGATACCCTGTACCAATAGGAGCCACCCAGCAGTGATATCCTGTACCAATAGGTGAGTCACCCAGGCGTGATACCCTGTCCCAATTGGAGTTACCCAGACGTGATACCCTGTACTAATAGGAGCAACCCTGGATTGATGCTCTGTACTAATAGGAGTTACCTAGGAGTGATAAACTGTATGAATAGGAGTTACCCAGGAGTGATACCCTGTACCAATAGGAGAGCGACTCAGGAGTGATGCCCTGTACCAATAGGAGTTACACAGGAATGATACCCGAAACCAATAGGAGCCATCCTGGAGTGATACCCGGTACCAATAGGAGTTACCAAGAAGTGATACCCTGTATCAATAGGAGAGTTAACCAGGAGTGATACCATGTACCAATAGGAGTCAGGCAACAGTGATGCCCTGTACCAACAGGAGTTGCGTAAGAATGCAACCTGTACCAATAGGAGTTATCCAGGAGTGATACCCTATACCAATAGGAGTTAACCAGGAGTGATACCCTGTACCAATAGGAGTTACACAAGATTGATGCCCTGTACCAATAGGAGTTACCCAGGAGTGATACCTTGTACCAATAGGAGTTACACAGGAGTGATACTCTGTACCAATAGGAGTTACCCAGGAGTGATACCCTGTACCAATAGGATTTACCCAGGAGCATTGCCTTGTACCAATAGGAGTTTTCCAGGAGTGATATCCTGTACCAATATGAGAGTCATCCAGGAGTGATGCCCTGTACCAAGAGGAGAATCATCCAGGAGTGATACTCTGTAGTAATAGGAGTGTCACCCAGGAGTGATGCCCTCTACCAATAGGAGCCACCCAGGAGAGATACCCTGTACCAACCGGAGTTATCCAGGAGCGATACCCTGTACCAATAGGAGAGTGAGCCAGGAGTGATACCCTGTACCAATAGGAGAATCAACCTTGATTGATACTCTGTAGCCATAGGATCGTCACCCAGGAGTGATGCCCTCTACCAATAGGAGCCACCCAGGAGAGATACCCTGTACCAACCGGAGTTATCCAGGAGCGATACCCTGTACCAATAGGAGAGTGAGCCAGGAGTGATACCCTGTACCAATAGGAGAATCAACCTTGATTGATACTCTGTAGCCATAGGATCGTCACCCAGGAGTGATGCCCTATACCAATAGGAGCCACCCAGGAGAGATACCCTGTACCAATAGGATTTACCCAGGAGTGATACCCTGTACCAATGGGAGAGTTACCCAGGAATGTTACCCTGTACCAATAGTAGTTACACAACAGTGATACCCTGTACCAATAGGAGTTACCAAGCCATGATACACTGTACTAATAGGAACCACCCAGGAGTTATACCCTGTACCAGTAGGAGTTATCCAGGAGTGATACCCTATACCAATAGGAGTTACCCAGGAGTGATACCCTGTACCAATAGGATATACCCAGCAATTATACTCTGTACCAATATGAGCCACCCAGGAGTGATACCCTGTACCAATACGATTTTCCCAGGAGTGATAACCTGTACCAAGAGGAGGTCCCAGGAGCGATGCCCTGTACTAAGAGGAGAGTCACCAGGAGTGATACCCTGTACCAATAGGAGAATCATCCTTGATTGATACTCTGTAGCCATAGGATCGTCACCCAGGAGTGATACCCTGTACCAATAGGAGTTATCCAGTAGTGATACCCTATACCAATAGGAGTTACCCAGGAGTGATACCCTATACCAATAGGATTTACCCAGGAATTATACCCTGTACCAATATGAGCCACCCAGGAGTGATACCCTGTACCAATATGATTTACCAAGGAGCGATAACCTGTACCAATAGGAAATATCCAGTAGTGATATCCTGAACCAATAGGAGAGTCACCCAGGTGTGATACCCTGTACAAATAGGAGAATCATCCAGGAGTGATACTTGTAGCCATAAGAGCACCACCCAGGAGTGATGCCCTGTAACAATAGAGCCACCCAGGAGAGATACCCTGTACCAATAGGATTTACCCAGGAGTGATACACTGTACCAATAGGAGAATTACCCATGGTAAATACCCTGTACCAATAGGAGTTACAAAGGAATGATATCCTGTACCAATTGGGGACACCCTGGAGTGATACCAGGTACCAATAGGAGTTACCAAGGAGTGATACCCTGTACCAATAGGAGAGTTACCCAGGAGTGATACTCTGTACCAATCGGATTTACCCAGGAGTGATACCCTGTACCAATGGGAGAGTTACCCAGGAATGTTACCCTGTACCAATAGGAGTTACGCAAGAGTGATGCCCTGTACCAACAGCAGTTATCCAGGAGCGATACACTGTACCAATAGGAGTTACGCAAGAGTGAAACCTGTACCAATAGGAGTTACCCAGGAGTAATACCTGTACCAATAGGAATTATGCAAGACTGATGCCCTGTACCAATAGGTGTTAAGCAGGGGTGATATCCTGTACCAATAGGATTTACCCAGGAATGATACCCTGTACCAATCGGAGCCACCCAGGAGTGATACCCTGTACCAACAGGATTTACGCAGGAGTGATACCCTGTACCAATAGGAGGTACCCAGGAGCGATGCCCTGCACCAATAGTTGAGTCACCCAGGCGTGATACTCTGTACCAGTTGGAATTACCCAGACATGATACCCTGTACGAATAGGAGCCACCCTGGATAGATACTCTGTATCAATCGGAGTTACCCTGGAGTGGTGCCCTGTATGAATAGGAGTTACCTAGGAGTGATGCCCTGTACCAATAGGAGAGCGACCCAGGTTTGATGCCCTGTACCAATAGGAGTTATCCAGGAGTGTTACCCTGTATAAATAGGATTTACGCAAGAGTGATACCCTGTACCAATAGGAGTTACCCAGGAGTGATAGCCTGTACCAGTAGGAGAGTTACCCAGGAGTGATACCCTGCACCAATAGGAGTTACACAAGAGTGTTGCCTTGTACCAACAGGAGTTATCCAGAAGCGATACCCTGTACCAATAGGATTTATGCAAGAGTGAAAACTGTATCAATAGGAGTTACCTAGGAGTAATACCTGTACCAATAGGAATTATGCTTGAGTGATGCCCTGTACCAATAGGAGTTATCCAGGGGTGATACCCTGTACCAATAGGAGTTACCCAGGAGTGATACGCTTTACCAATTGGAGTTACCCAGGAGTGATATCCTATACCAACAGGAGAGCCACCCAGGAGTGATACCCTGTACCTATAGGAGATACACAGGAGAGATACCCTGTACCAAAAGGAGATGCCCAGGAGTGATACCCTGTACCAATAGGAGTTATCCAGTAGTGATATCCTGTACCAATAGGAGAGTCACCCAGGAGTGATACCCTGTACCAATAGGAGTTATCCAGGAGTGATATCCTGTACGAACAGGAGAGCCACCCAGGAATGATACCCTGTACTAATAGGAGTTACGCAAGTGTGATGACCTGTACGAACAGGAGTTATCCAGGAGTGATATCCTGTACCAAGAGGAGAGCCATCCAGGAGTGATACACTGCAGCAATAGGAGAGTCACCCAAGAGTGAGACCTTCTACAATTAGGAGTTACCCAGAAGTGACACCCTGTACCAATAGGAGCCACCCAGAAGTGATGCCCTGTACCAATAGGAGAGTTACCCAGGAATGATACCCTGTACCAATAGGAGTTACGCAAGAGTGATACCCTGTACCAACAGGAATTATCCAGGAGTGATACCCTATACCAATAGGAGTTACGCAAGAGTGATACCCTGTACCAATAGGAGTTATCCAGGGGTGATATCCTGTACCAATAGGAGTTATGCAAGAGTGATGCCTTGTACTAACAGGAGTTATCCAGGAGTGAAACCCTGTACCAATAGGAGATATGCAAAAGTGAAACCTGTCCCAATAGGAGTTACCCACGAGTAATACCTGCACCAATAGGAATTATGCTTGAGTGATGCCCTGTACCAATATGTGTTACCGAGGAGTGATACCCTGTACCAATAGGAGAGTTACCCAGGAGTGATACCCTGTACCAATAGGAGTTATGCAAGAGTGATGCCTTGTACTAACAGGAGTTATCCAGGAGCGAAACCCTGTACCAATAGGAGATACGCAAAAGTGAAACCTGTCCCAATAGGAGTTACCCACGAGTAATACCTGCACCAATAGGAATTATGCTTGAGTGATGCCCTGTACCAATAGGTGTTACCCAGGGGTGATATCCTGTACCAGTAGGATTTACTGAGTAGTGAAGCCCTGTACCAATTGGAGTACCCCGGAGTGATACCCTGTAACAATAGGAGAGTTACCCAACAGTGACACCTTGTACCAATAGGAGTTATGCAAGAGTGATGCCCTGCACCAACAGGAGTTATCCAGG
Organism: Cetorhinus maximus; assembly: GCF_964194155.1. Classification (NCBI taxonomy): domain Eukaryota; kingdom Metazoa; phylum Chordata; class Chondrichthyes; order Lamniformes; family Cetorhinidae; genus Cetorhinus; species Cetorhinus maximus. The sequence goes on from NC_135883.1 coordinate 51,718,136, forward strand.
AGCGATACCCTGTACCAATAGGAGAGTCACCCAGGAGTGTTACCCTATACCGATAGGAGAGTCATCCAGGATTGATACTCTGTAGCCATAGGATCGTCACCCAGGAGTGATGCTCTGTTCCAATAGGAGTTACCCAGGAGAGATCCCCTGTACCAATAGGAGGTACCCAGGAGTGATGCCCTGCACCAATAGGAGTGCTACCCAGGAGTGATACCCTGTACCAATAGGAGTTATCCAGGAGTGATATCCTGTACCAACAGGAGAGCCACCCAGGAGTGATACCCTGCAGCAATAGGATAGTCACCCAAGAGTAAGACCTTGTACCAATAGGAGTTACCCAGGAGTGACACCCTGTACCAATAGGAGCCAGCCAGGAGTGATGCCCTGTACCAATAGGAATTATGCAGGGGTGATACCCTGTACCAATAGGAGAGTCACCCAGGAGTGATACCCTGTACCAATAGGAGAATCATCTGGGACTGATACTCCATAGCCATAGGATCGTCACCCAGGAGTGATGCCCTGTACCAATAGGCGTTATCCAGTAGTGATTTCCTATACCAATAGGAGAGTCACCCAGGAGTGATACCCTGTACCAATAGGAGAATCATCCAGGAGTGATACTCCGTAGCCATAGGAGCGTCACCCAGTTGTGATGCCCTGTACCAATAGGAGCCACCCAGGAGAGATACGCTGCACCAATCGGATTTACCCAGGAGTGATACCCTGTACCAATAGGAGAGTTACCCAGGAATGATACCCTGTACTAATAGGAATTACGCAAGAGTGATGACCTGTACCAACAGGAGTTATCCAGGAGTGATACCCTGTACCAATAGGAGTTATCCAGGAGTGATATCCTGTACCAACAGGAGAGCCACCCAGGAGTGATACGCTGCAGCAATAGGTGAGACACCCAAGAGTGACACCTTGTACCAATTGGAGTTACCCAGGGGTGACACCCTGTACCAATAGGAGCCAATCAGGAGTGATGCTCTGTACCAATAGGAGTTATACAGCAGTGATACCCTGTACCAATAGGAGCCACCCAGGAGTGCTACCCTGTACCTATAGGAGATACACAGGAGAGATACCCTGTACCAAAAGGAGTTGCCCAGGAGTGATACCCTGTACCATTAGGAGAGTCACCCAGGAGTGATACCCTGTACCAATAGGAGTTATCCAGATGTGATATTCTGTACCAATAGGGAGAGTCACCCAGGAGTGATACCCTGTACCAATAGGAGAATCATCCAGGAGTGATACTCCGTAGCCATAGGAGCGTCACCCAGGAGTGATGCCCTGTACCAATAGGAACTACCCGGGGAGATACCCTGTCCCAATTGCGGCCACCCTGGAATGATACCAGGTACCAATAGGAGTTACCAAGGAGTGATACCCTGTACCAATAGGAGAGTTACCCAGGAGTGATACCCTGTACCAATAGGAGAGTTAGCCAGGAATGATACCCTGTAGCAATACGAGTTATGCAAGAGTGATGCCCTCTACCAACAGGAGTTATCCAGGAGTGATACCATGTACCAATAGGAGTTATGTAAGAGTGCAACCTGTACCAATAGGAGTTACCCAGGTGTAATACCTATACCAATAGGAATTATGCAAGAGTGATGCCCTGTACCAGTTTGTGTAACCCAGGAGTAATATCCTGTACCAGTAGGTTTACGCAGCAGTGATGCCCTGTACCAATAGGAGTTACCAAGGAGTGATACCCTGTACCAATAGGAGTTACGCAAGAGTGATGCCTTTACCAACAAGAGTTATCTAAGAGTGATGCCCTGTACCAATAGGAGTTACCAAGGAGTGATACCCTGTACCAATAGGAGTTACGCAAGAGTGATGCCTGTACCAACAGGAGTTACGCAAAAGTGAAACCTGTCCCAATAGGAGTTACCCACGAGTAATACCTGCACCATTAGGAATTATGCTTGAGTGATGCCCTGTACCAATAGGTGTTACCCAGGGGTGATATCCTGTACCAATAGGATTTACCGAGGAGCGATGCCCTGTAGCAATAGGAGTTACCCAGGAGTGATACCCTGTAACAATAGGAAAGTTACCCAACAGTGACACCATTTACCAATAGGAGTTATGCAAGTGTGATGCCCTGTACAAACAGGAGTTATCCAGGAGTGATACCCTGTACCAATAGGAGAGTCACCCAGGAGTGTTACCCTATGCCGATAGGAGAATCATCCAGGATTGCTACTCCGTAGCCACAGGATCGTCACCCAGGAGAGATACTCTGTACCAATAGCAGCTACCCAGGAGAGATACACTGTACCAATAGGATTTACCCAGGAGTGATACCCTGTAGCAATAGGAGGTACCCAGGAGTGATGCCCTTCACCAATTGGAGTGCCACCCAGGAGTGATACCCTATACCAATAGGAGGTATCCAGGAGTGATACCCTGTACCAGTCGGATTTACCCAGGAGTGATAGCCTCTACCAACAGCAGTTATCCAGGAGTGATACCCTATACCAATAGGAGTTACCCAGGAGTGATGCCCTGTACCAATAGGAGATACCCAGGAGTGATACACTGTACCAATTGGAGTTATCCAGGAGTGAAATCCTGTACCCACAGGAGTTATCCAGGAGTGATACCCTGTACAAATAGGAGTTACCCAGGAGTGATACCGTGTACCAATAGGAGTTACCCAGGAGTGATAGCCTGTACCAGTAGGAGAGTAACCCAGGAGTGACACCCTGTACCAACAGGAGCCACCCAGGAGTGATGCCCTGTACCAATAAGAGTTATCCAGGGGTGATACCCTGTACCAATAGGAGAGTCACCCAGGAGTGATACCCTGTACCAATAGGAGTAATCCAGGAATGATATCCTGTAGCAACAGGAGAGTCACCCAGGAGTGATACCCTGTACCAATAGGAGAATCATCCAGGAGTGATACTCCATAGCCATAGGAGCGTCACCCAGGAGTGATGCCCTGTATCAATAGGAGCCACCCAGGAGAGATACCATGTACCAATAGGATTTACTCTGGAGTGATACACTGTACCGATAGGAGAGTTACCCAGGAGTAATACCCTGTACCAATAGGAGTTACAAAGGAATGATACCCCGTACCAATTGGGGCCACCCTGGAGTGATACCAGGTACCAATGGGTGTTACCAAGGAGTTATACCCTGTACCAATAGGAGAGCTACCCAGGAGTGATACCCTGTACCAACAGGAGTTATCCAGGAGTGATACCCTGTACCAATAGGAGTTACCCAGGAGTGATGCCCTGTACCAATAGGAGATACCCAGGAGTGATACATTGTACAAATGGGAGTTACCCAGGAGTGATACACTGTACAAATAGGAGTTTCCCAGGTGTAATACCTATACCAATAGGAATTTTGCAAGAGTGATGCCCTGTACCAATAGGTGTAACCCAGGAGTGATACCCTGTACCAGTAGGTTTACGCAGGAGTGATGCCCTGTACCAATAATAAGTTACCAAGGAGTGATACCCTGTACCAATAGGAGTTACCCAGGAGTGATAGCCAGTACCAATAGGAGAGTTACCCAGGAGTGATACCCTGTACCAAAAGGAGTTACGCAGGAGGGATACCCTGTACCCATAGGAGTTACACAGGCGTAATACCTGTACCAATAGGAATTATGCTTGAGTGATGCCCTGTACCAATAGGTGTTGCCCAGGGGTGATATCCTGTACCAATAGGATTTACCCAGGAATGATACCCTGTACCAGTAGGAGCCACCGAGGAGTGATACCCTGTACCAATAGGATTTACCCAGGAGTGATACCCTGTACCAATAGGAGGTACCCAGGAGCGATGCCCTGTGCCAATAGGAGTGCCACCCAGGAGTTGTACCATGCAGCAATAGGTGAGTCGCCCAAGAGTGACACCTTGTACCAATAGAAGTTACCCAGGAGTGACACCCTGTACCAATAGGAGCCAACCAGGAGTGATGCCCTGTACCAATAGGAGTTATCCAGCAGTGATACCGTGTACCAATAGGAGAATCACCCAGGAGTGATACCCTGTACCAATAGGAGTTATCCAAGAATGATATCCTTTAGCAATGGGAGAGTCACCCAGGAGTGATACCCTGTACCAATAGGAGCCACCCAGGAGTGCTACCCTGTACCTATAGGCGATACACAGGAGAGATACCCTGTACCAAAAGGAGTTGCCCAGGAGTGATACCCTGTTCCACTAGGAGTTATCCAGGAGTGATATCCTGCACCAATAGGAGTTATCCAGGAGTGATATCCTGCACCAATAGGAGAATCATCCAGGAGTGATACTCCGTAGCCATAGGAGCATCACCCAGGAGTGATGCCCTCTACCAATAGGAGCCACCCAGGAGAGATACCCTGTACCAATAGGATTTATCCAGGAGTGCTACACTGTACCAATAGGAGAGTTACCAGGAGTAATACCCTTTACCAATAGGAGTTACGCAAGAGTGATGCCCTGTACCAACCGGAGTTATCCAGGAGCGATACCCTGTACCAATAGGAGAGTCACCCAGGAGTTTTACCCTATACCGATAGGAGAATCATCCAGGATTGCTACTCCGTATCCATAGGATCCTCACCCAGGAGTGATACTCTGTACCAATAGCAGCTACCCAGGAGAGATACACTGTACCAATAGGATTTACCCAGGAGTGATACCCTGTACCAATAGGAGAGTCAACCAGGCATGATTCCCTGTACCAATTGGAGTTACCCAGGAATGATACCCTGTACCAATAGGTGTTACACAGGAGTGATACGTTGTACCAGTAGGAATTACCCTGGAGTGATACCCTGTAAAACTGGGATCCAGCCGGCAAATGACTGCCAGTGGAAATGAGAGGCAATCAGGTGCTGACAGGAAATACAAATGGGAGCCAGCCAGGAGACATAGTCAGAACAATTCAAAAGCACTCAGGGTGTGATACCATGGACAACATGGAACTAACTATGAGCTGTTAACCACAGGAAATGGAGAAGTACAGAAGGGGAAAAATGGGTATAACCGCCAATAAACATGGGAATAACGACGGAACAACACACCAGAGATATGGAATCAAACAAACAGAGGAAGAAAGTGATAGCAAATACAATTTCAGGGAATACTACCCTGTACAAATAGGAGCCAGCATGGAGTGAAAGCCAGTACAAATAGGAGCTGCTCAGGGGGTGATAGCCAGGAGGAATAGGAACAACACATGGAATGGAAACCATTACAATGTTAGTCAATTCGTAGTGTTCATACTGTGGATTAAATTCTTCAGTGGCTGCAGTTTGAACTGTCTCTCAATCCCTGGATGACTCTCTCCTGTACTGTCTCTCACCCCGTGGCTAACTCCGACGTTTACTGTCTCTCACTCGCTAGTTGACTCCTTTGTGTGCTCTCTCTAACTCCATGGGTTGCTCCTTCGTATACTATTGTTCACTCCCTTTCTTGCTCCCTCGTGTACTGTCTCACACTCCCTGGGTTTCTCCCTCGTTTACGCTCTCTCACTCACTGGGTGACTCCCTTGTCTCCTGCTTCTCAATACCTGGCTCACTCCCTCCTGTACTCTGTCAATCCCTGGTTGACTCCCTCGTGTATTGTCTCTCACTCCCTGACTGCCTCCCTAGTGTACTGTCTCTCACTGCCTGGTTTACTCCCTTGTGTATTGTCTCCCTCAAACCCTGGCTGACTCCTTCATGCATTGTCTCTCAATTCCTGGCTGACTCTCATACATCTCTCAGTCCCTGGTTTACACTCTCATATACTTTCGTTCATTCCCTATCTTGCTCCATCGTGTACTGTATCTCACTTCCTGGGTGTCTCCATTGTGTGTGGTCAATCGCTCCCTGGCTGAATCCCTCATTTACACTCTCACTCCCTGGTTGACTCCCTCGTATACCATCGTTCACTCCCTATTTTGCACCGTTGTGTCCTGTCTCGCACTCCTTGGCAGAGCCCTTCGTGTACTGTTTCTCAATCCCTGGCTCACTCCCTCCTCCAGTCTGTCACTTCCTGGTTGACTCCCTTGTGTACTGTCCCTCACGCACTGGCTGACTCCATCTTGTACTGTCTCTCAATCCCTGCTTTACTCCCTCGTATACTATCGTTCCACTCCCTATCTCACTCTCTGGCTGACTCCATCTTGTACTGTCTCTCAATCCCTGCTTTACTCCCTCATTTATGGCAGGCTATTGAGTTGGATGATCAGCCATGATCATAATGAATGGCAGAGCAGGCTCGGAGGGCCGAATGGCCTACTCCTGCTCCTATTTCCTATGTTTCTATGTTTCTATGTATACTATCATTCACTTCCTATCTCACTCCCTGGGTGTCTCCCTCATGTACTTTCTCTCACTCTCTCGATGTTTTCCTCGTGCAGTCTCACTCACTCCCAGGCTGACTCATTAAAGTACTGTCTCTCACTCCCTGGGTGTCTCCCTCGTGTATGGTCACTCACTCCTTTGCTGACACTCTCATGTACTGTCTCTCTCACTCCCTGGTTTACTCCCTCGTATACTATCATTCACTCCCTCTCTTGCTCCCTCATGTGCTGTTTCACACTCCTGGCTGTCTCCCTCATGTACTCTCTGGATGTTTCCCTCGTGCAGTCTCACTCACTCCCAGGCTGACTCCCCCATACATTGCCTCTCACTCCCTGGCTGATTCCCTCCTCTCACACCCTGGTTTACTCCCACGTACACTATCATTCACTTGCTATCTTGCTTCTTCGTGCACTGTACCTCACTCCCTAGGTGTCTCCCTCGTGTATGGTGAATCACTCCCTTGCTGACTCCCTTGTGTACTGTCTCTCTCACTCCCTATCTCACTCCGTGGGTGTCTCCCTCGTGTGCTGTCTCTCTTACTCCCTGGTTCATGCCCTATCTTGTTCCCTCGTGTCCGGTCTATCAATGCCTGGCTGACTGCCTCGTGTACTCTCTCTTACTCCCCGGTTTATTTGCTTGTTTACTCTCTCATTCCCTGGCTAACTCCCTCCTGTATTGTCTCTAACTCCCAGGCTGACTTCCTCGTGTACTCTCTCTCACTCCCTGGTTTACTCCCTCATACGCTATCGTTCACTCCCTATATTGCTCCCTCGCTCCCTGTGTCCCCCTCTTGTATGGTGAATCAATCCCTGGATGAATCCCTCGTGTACACTCTCTTAATCTCTGGCTGACTCTATCTTGTGCTGTCTCTCACTCCCTGCGTGACTCCCTCATAAACTATCATTCACTCCCTATCTTGCTCCCTCATGTAATGTTTCACACTCGCAAGCTGACTCACTCATGTAACCTGTCTCACTCCCTGGCTGATTCCCTCGTGTACTCTCAATCCCTGGCGGACTCCCTCATGTACGGTCTCTCACTCCCAGGCTGACTCCCTCATGTACTCTCCTTCACACTCTGGCTGACTCCATCTTGTACTGTCTCTCACTCCCTCACTCTCTCCCTCGTATACTCTCACTCCCTGGCTGATTCCCTCGTGTACTCTCAATCCCTGGCGGACTCCCTCATGTACTGTCTCTCACTCCCTGATTTACTCCCTTGTGTACTATCATTCACTCCCTATCTCACTCCCTGGGTGTCTCCCTCGTGTACGGTCTCTCACTCCCAGGCTGACTCCCTCATGTACTCTCCTTCACACTCTGGCTGACTCCATCTTGTACTGTCTCTCACTCCCTCACTCTCTCCCTCGTATACTCTCACTCCCTGGCTGATTTCCCCATGTACTCTCTCTCACTTCCTGGCTGTCTCCCTCGTGTACTCTCTCTCACTCCCTGGCTGAATTCCTCGTGTACTCTCTCTCACTCCCTGGCTGAATTCCTCGTGTACTCTCTCTCACTCCCTGGCTGAATTCCTCGTGTACTCTCTCTCACTCCCTGGCTGAATTCCTCGTGTACTCTCTCTCACTCCCTGGCTGAATTCCTCGTGTACTCTCTCTCACTCCCTGGCTGAATTCCTCGTGTACTCTCTCTCACTCCCTGGCTGTCTCCCTCGTGTACTCTCTCTCACTCCCTGGCTGTCTCCCTCGTGTACTGTCTCTCACTCCCTGGCTGACTCCCCCATGTACTGTCTCTCACTCCCTGGGTGACTACCTCGTGTACTCATTGAATACTTCCTTGTCAAATTACTCCTTCCAAAGTGTATCGCCTCTTTTCAGGGATAAATTCCATCTGCCACTTATCTGCCTCTTTGACCATCCCATCTATATCTTCCTGTAGCCCAAGACACTCACCCTCACTGTTAACCACCTGGCCAATCTTTGTGTCATCTGCAAACTTACTAATCCTACCCCCCACATAGTCATCTATGTGGTTCATATAAATATCAAATAATAGGGGACCCAGTACCGATCCCTGTGGTACGCCACTGGACACTGGCTTCCAGTCAATAAAGCATCCTTCTGTCATCACCCTCTGTCTCCTACAACTAAGCCAATTTTGAATCCACCTTATCAAATTACCCTGTCTCCCTCATGTATGGTCACTCACTCCCTGGCTGAACCCCTCGTTTACAGTCTCTCAATCCCTGGTTGACTCCCTCGTATACCATTATTCATTCCCATCTTGCACCGTCGTGTACTGTCTCGCACTCCTTGGCTGAGCATCTCGTGGACTGTTTCTCAATCCCTGGCTCACTCCCTCCTCTAATCTGTCACTCCCTGGCTGACTCCCTCGTATATTATCCTTCATTCCCTATCTCACTCCCTGGGTGTCTGCCTCATGTATGATCTCTCACTCCCTGGCTGTCTCCTCCGTGTACTGTCTCTCACTCCCTGGTTTACTCTCTCATACACTATCGTTCAGTCCCTAACTTGCTCCCTCGTGTACTGTCCCTCACTCCCTGGTGTTCTCCCTCGTGTATGGCGAATCACTCTCTGGATGAATCCCTCGTGTCCACTTTCTCATTCTCTGGCTGACTCCATCTTGTGCTGTCTCTCACTCCCTGTACTTTCATTCACCCCCTATCTTACTCCCTCATGTGGCATTTCACACTCCCACGCTGACTCACTCATGTACACTCTCTTACTCCCTGGCTGACTCCCTCATGTATCATCTGTCACTCTCTAGCTGACTCCCTCGTGTACTGTCTCTCTCACTCCCTGACTGTCTCCCTCATGCACTCTCTCTCAGTCCCAGGCTGACTCCCTCGTGTACTGTCTCCCTCAAACCCTGGCTGACTCCCTTGTGCATTGTCTCTCAATTCCTGGCTGACTCTCATGCACTATCTCTCACTCCCTGGTTGACTCCCTCATATACCGTCGTTCAGTCCCTATAATGCTCCCTCGTGTACTGTCTCCCACTCCTTGGCTGAGCCCCTCGTGCACTGTTTCTCAATACCTGGCTCACTCCCTCCTCTACCCTGTCACTCCCTGGTTGACTGCCTCGTGTACTGTCCCTCACTCCCAGGCTGACTCCCTCGTGTACTCTCTCTCACTCCCTGACTGAATCCCTCATTTACACTCTCTCACTCCCTGGTTGACTCCCTCGTATACCCTCGTTCACTCCCTATCTTGCACTGTCCTGCAGTGGCTCACTCCTTGGCTAAGCCCCTTGTGTACTGTTTCTCAATACTTGGCTCAGTCCCACCTCTACTTTGTCACTCTCCAGTTGACTGCCTTGTGTACTGTCCCTCACTCACTGGCTGACTCCCCCATGTACTGTCTCTCTCACTCCCTGGCTTACTCCATCGTGTACTGTCTCTCTCAGTCTCTGGCTGTCTTCCTCATGTACTGTCTCTCCCTCTCCCTGGCTGTCTCCCTCGTGCAATGTGTCTCTCAATCCCTGGCTCACTCCCTCCTGTACTCTCTCACTCCCTGGCTGACTCCCTCGTGTACTATCTCTCTCACTTCCTGGTTTAATCCCTCGTGTAATGTCTCCCTCAATCCCAGGCTGACTCCCTCATGCACTGTCTCTGAATTCCTGGCTGACTCTTGTACACCATCCCTTACTTCCTGGTTTACTCCCTCGTATATAATCGTTCACTCCCTATCTTGCACCGACGTGTACTGTCTCTCACTCCTTGGCTGAGCCCCTCGTGTACTGTTTCACAATCCTTGGCTCACTCCCTCCTCTACTCTGTAACTCCCTGGTTGTCTCCCTTGTGTATTGTCTGTCACTCCCTGGCTGATTCCCTCGTGTACTCTCTCTCACTCCCTGGCTGATTCCCTCGTGCACTCTCTCTCATTCCCTGGTTTACTCCCTCATGTGCTGTGTCTCTCAATTCCTGGCTGACTCTCTTACACCATCTCTCACTCCCTGGTTTCCTCCCCCATATACCATCATTCACTCCCTATCTTGCACCGACATGTATTGTCTTTCGTGTACTCTCTCGTGTACTCTCACATTCTCTGGCTGACTCCTTGTGTACTCTCTCTCACTATCTGGCTGACTCCTTCTTATACTGTCTCTCAATCCCTGGTTGAGTCCCTCGTATACTATCGTTCACCCCCTCTCTTGCTCCCTCATTTGATGTTTCACACTCCCAGGATGACTCACTCATGTACTCTTTCTCACTCCCAGGCTGACTCCCTCATGTACTGTCTATCACTCCCCGCTTTACTCCCTCATTCACTGTTTCTCAATTCCTGGCACCAGGAAATCTTGTGCACCATCTCTCACTTCCTGGTTTACTCTCTTGAATACTCCCTATCTTGCTCCCTCATGTACTGTATCTCACTTACTGGGTGTCTCCCTCATGTATGGTCACTCACTCCCTGGCTAAACCCTTGTTTACACTCTCTCACTCCCTGGTTTACTCCCTCGTATAACATCGTTCATTCCCTATAATGCTCCCTCGTGTAATGTCTCCCACTCCTTGGCTGAGCCACTTGTGTACTGTTTCTCAGTCCCTGGCTCACTCCCCCTTCTACTCTGTCACTCACTGGCTCACTCCCCACTGTACTGTCTCACTCCCTGGCTAATTCCCTCGTGTGTTCCCTCTCACTCCCTGGCTGAATCCCTCATTTTCACTCTCTCACTCCCTGGTTGACTCCCTCGTATACCCTTGTTCACTCCCTATCTTGCACTGTCCTATACTGGCTCACTCCTTAGCTAAGCGCCTCGTGTACTGTTTCTCAATACTTGGTTCAGTCCCTCCTCTACTCTGTCACTCCCCAGTTGACTGCTTTGTGTACTGTCCCTCACTCCCAGGCTGACTCACTCATGTACTCTCTTTCACTCCCTGGCTTACTCCCCCATCTACTGTCTCACTCACTCCCTGGCTTACTCCATTGTGTGCTGTCTCTCCCTCTCTGGCTGACTCCATCTTGTACTGTCCCTCACTCCCTGCTTGACTCCCTCATATACTTTTGTTCACTCCCTATCTTGCTCCTTCATGCACTGTTTCACACTCGCAGGCTCACTCCCTCGTGTGCTCTCTCTCACTCTCCCTGGCTGTGCCCCTTGTGCACTGTCTCTCTCACTCCCTGGCTAAGACCATCATGCGTTGTTTCTCAATCCCTGGCTCACTCCCTCCTGTACTCTCTCACTCCCTGGTTGACTACCCCGTGCATTGTCTCTCTCACCCTGGCTGACTCCATTTTGTGCTGAGTCTCTCATTCCCTTGTTGACTCCCTCATATACTATCATTCACTCCGTATCTTTATCCTCATGTACTGTCTCACACTCCAGGCTGCCTCACTGCCGTACTGTTCTCTCTCACTCCCAAGCTGATCCCCTCATGTACTGTCCCTCACTCCCTGGCTGACTCCCTCATTTACTCTGTCTTACTCCCTGGTTTACTCCCTCATATACTATCGTTCAACCCCTATCTGACTCCCTGCGTGTCTCCCTCGTGCACTGTCTCTCGCTCACTAGCTGACTTGCCCTTGTACTGTCTCTCTCACTCCCTGGTTTACTCCCTCGTAAAATATCATTCACTCCCAACTTACTCCCCCGTGTACTGTCCCTCACTCCCTGGCTGACTCCTCGTGTACTCTCTCTCACTCCCTGGCTAACTCCCTCAAGCACTCCCTGGTTTACTCCCTGGTATGCTATCATTCACTCCCTATCTTGCTCCTTCTTGTACTGTATCTCACTCTCTGGGTATCTCCCCCATGTATGGTCTCTCGATCCCTGGCTGACTGAACTGTGTACTGTCTCTCACCCCCTGGCTGTCTCCCTCATCTACTCTCTCTCACCCCCTGGCTGACTCCCCCGTGTACTGTCCCTCACTCCCTGGCTGACTCCTCGTGTACTCTCTCTCACCCCCTGGCTGACTCCCCCATGTACTGTCTCCCTCACCCCCTGGCTGAGTCCATCTTGTACTGTCTCTCACTCCTTGGCTGTCTCCCTTCATGTACTATTAGTCACTCCCTATCTTGCTCCCTCGTGTACTGTCTCTCACTCCCTGGTTTACTCCCTTGTGCATTGTCTCTCAATTCCTGGCTAACTCTCAAACACCATCTCTCACTCCCTGGTTTACTCTCTCCTACACTATCGTTCACTCCCTATCTTGCTCCCTCGTGTGCTCTCTCTAACTCCATGGCTGAATCCCTCATTTACACTCTTTCAATCCCTGGTTGACTCCCTCGTATACCCTCGTTCAATCTCTATCTTGCACCATCGTGTCTTTCAGTAGTAGAAAGACCACTCCTTGGCTGAGCCCCTCGTTCATGTTTCTCAATCCTTGGCTCACTCCCTCCTCTACTCTCTCACTCCCTGGTTGCCTCCCTTGTGTATTGTCTCTCACTCCCTGGCTGACTCCCTCATGTACTCACTCTCACACCTTGACTGTTTCCTTTGTTTATGCTCTCACTCCCTGGTTGACTCCCTCATACACCATCGTTCACTCCCTATCTTGCACCGTCCCGTACTGTCTCTCAGCCCTTGGCTGAGCCCCTCGTGTACTGCTGCTCAATCCCTGTCTCATTCCCTGCTCTACTCTGTCACTCCCTGGTTGATTCCCTTGTGTACTGTCCCTCGCTCCCATGCTGACTCCCTCGTGTACTCTCTCTCAATTCCTGGCTGACTCTGGTACACCATCTCTCACTCCCTGACTGTCTGTCTCGTGTACTGTCTCCCTCAAGCCCAGGCTGACTCCCTCGTGTACTGTCTCCCTCAAGCCCAGGCTGACTCCCTCGTGTACTGTCTCCCTCAAGCCCTGGCTGACTCCCTCGTGCATTGTCTCTGAATTCCTGGCTGACTCTCATACACCATCCTTCACTCCCTGGTTTACTCCCTCATGCACCATCATTCACTCCCTATCTTGCACCGATGTGCACTCTCTCTCACTCCCTGGCTGAGTCCATCTTGTATTGTCTCTCACTCCCTGGCGGTCACCTTTGTGCACTCTCTTTCACTCCTTGGCTGACTCCCTCAAGTGCTCTCTCTCACTCCCTGGTTTACTACCTCATGTACTATCATTCACTATCTATCTTTCTCCATCGTGTACTGTTTCTCAATCCCTGACTGGCCTACTGCCTTGTGTACGGTTTCTCACTCACTAGTTGACTCGTTTGTGTACTGTCTGTTAATCCTGGTTGACTCTCATACACCATCTCTCACTCGCTGGCTGTCTCCCTCGTGCACTCTTACTCCCCGGCTGGCTCCCTAATGTACTCTCTCACTCACTGGTTTACTCCCTTTTATTATTATTATTATTATCGTCACTCCCTATCTTGCTCTCTCGTGTACTGTCTGACTGGCCTACTGCCTCGTGTATGGTTTCTCAATCCCTGGCTCATTCCCTCCTGTATTCTCTCACTCCCTGGTTAACTCCCTCACACAGTATCATTCACTCCCTATCTTACTCGCTCGTGTACTTATCTCATTCCCTGGGTGTCTCCCTCGAGTAGGGTCTCTAGCTTCCTGGCTGACTCCACCTTGTACTCTCTCACTCCCTGATCTACTCCCTCATGTACCTCCTGTTACTCCCTGCTTGACTCCCTCCTATACTATCGTTCACATCCTATCTTGCTCTCTCATTTACTGTCTCTCGCTCCTTAGCTGACTCCCTCATGTCTCATATCGTACACGAGGGAGCAAGACAGGAAGTGTACGATACTTTATGAGGGAATAAATCAGGAAGTGAGGGTACATGAGGGAGTCAGCCTGTGAGTAAGAGAGACTGCACGAGGGAGTCAGCCAGGGAGTGAGAGAGAGTACATGAGGGAGTCAGCCTCATATACTATCACTCCCTATCTTGATCCCACATGTGCTGTTTCACACTCACAGGCTGACTGAATCATGTTCTCTTTATCACTCACTGGGTGTCTCCCTCATGTACGGTCACTCACTCCTTTGCTGACTCCCTCGTGTACTGTCTCTCACTCCCTGGTTTACTCCTTCGTGTACTGTCTCCCTCAATCCCTGGCTGACTCCCTCGTGCATTGTCTCTCAATTCCTGACTAACTCTCATACACCATCTTTCACTGCCTGGCTTACTCTCTCCTACACTATCGTTCATTCCCTATCTTGCTCCCTCGTGTGCTGTATCTCACTTCCTGGGTGTCTCCCTCATGTAGGGTCTCCTATTTCCTGGCTGAATGCCTCGTTTACACTCTCTTACTCCCTGGTTCGATCGCTCGTATACTCTCTCATTCCCTGGCTGAGTCCCTTCTGTACTGTCTCATATTACCTGGCTGACTCCCTCCGGTACTGTCTCTCACTCCCTTGGCTATCTCCCTTGTGTACTGCCTCTCTCACTCCTTGCTTGACTCCCTCGTATACGATCATTCACTCCCTATCCTGTCCTTCATGTACTGTCTGTCTCACTCCCAGGTTGACTCATTCCTGTATTGTCTCTTGCACTCCCTGGCTGCCTCCGCCATGTACTGTCTCTCTCACTCCCTGGCTTATTCCCTCGTATACTATCGTTCAAACCCTATCTTGCACCCTCGCGTACTATCCCTCACTCCCTGGGTGTCTCCCTCGTGTACTCTCTCACTCCCTGGTTTACTCCCTCATATACTATCATTCACTCCCTATCTTGCTCCGTTGTGTACTGCCTTCACTCCCTGGCTGACTCCACCGTGTATTGTCTCCCCTTCCCTGGCTGACTCCCTCGTGTACTGTCTCTCACTCCCTGGTTTACTCCCTCGTATACTATCGTTCACTCCCTATCTTGCTCCGTCGTGTACTGTCCTCCCTCCCTGGCTGACTCCCCTGTGTACTGTCTCTCACTCCCTAGTTTACTCCCTCGTATACTATCGTTCAATCCCCATATTTCTCCGTCGTGTACTATCCTCCCTCCCTGGCTGACTCTCCCGTGTACTCTCTTTCACTCCCTGGATGATTCCCTCGTGTTTCTCAATCCTTGGCTCACTCCCTCCTGTACTCTCTCGCTCCCTGGTGTACTCCCTCGTATATCTTCTGTCACTCCCTTCATGTCTCCCTCGTTTACTGTTCATCACTTCATATCTTGCTCTCTCATGTACTGTCTCTCACTCCCTAGCTGACTTCCTCATGGACTCTCTCTTACCCTCTGGCTGACTCTCTTGTGTTCTCTCTCTCAATCCCTGGCTGAATCTCATACAACTTCTTTCACTCACTGGCTGACCCCCTCCTGCATTGCCTTTCATTCCTTGGTTTACTCGCTCGTATACCATCATTCACTCCCTATCTTGTTCCGTCGAGTACTGTATCTCACTCCCTGGGTGTCTCCCTCCTGTACGGTCTCTCATTCCCTGGCTAACTCACCTGTGTACTCTCTCTCTCTCTGCCTGCTTGACTCCCTTGTATACTATGTTCACTCCCTACCTTGTCCCTCATGTACTGTTTCTCTCACTCCCAGGCTGACTCACTCCTGTATTGTCTCTCTCACTTACTGGCTGTCTCCGTCATGCACTCGCTCTCAGTCCCTGGCTGACTCCCCCATGTACTCTCTCTTACCCCCGGGTTGAATCCCTCATGAATTGTCTCTCCCTCCCTGGCTGACTCCCTCTCACTCCCTGGTTTACTCCCTCGTGTACTCTCTCACTCCCTAGGTGTCTCCCTTGTGTACTGTCTCTCAATCCCTGGCTGACTCACCTGTGTACTCTCTCTCACTCCCTGCTTGCCTGCCTCGTATATTATCACTCACTCCCTATCTTGTCCCTCGTGTGCTGTCTCTCACTCCTTGGCTGACTCCCTCAAGCACTCTGTCTCACTCCCTGTCTGTCTCTCTCATTTACTGACTCTCTCACTTCCAGGCTGACTGCCTCATCCACTGTCTCTCACTCCCTGGTTGACTCCCTCATATACTGTGTCTCTCGCTCCCTGGTTTACTCCATTGTATACTATCATTCACTCCCTATCTTGTTCCTTCTTGTACTGTCTCTCAATCCGTGGCCGATTCCCTCATGTACTCTCTCTCGCTCCCTGCTTGACTCCCTCATATACTATCGTACATTCCCTATCTTTCCCATCATGTACTGCATCTCACTCCCTGGGTGCCTACATCATCTATGGTGTCTCACTCCCTGCCTGACTCCCTCATGTATTGTCTCTCATTCACTGGTTGACTCCCTTATGTAGTCCCTCTTATTCCACTCTCACTCCCAGGCTAACTCCTTCGTGCACTGTCTCTCACACACTGGCTGACTCCCCCGTGTACTATCTCTCTCACTCCCTGGTTTATTCCCTCATATACTATTGTTCACGCCCTATCTTACTCCCTTGTGTACTGTCCCTCACTCCCTGGGTGACTCACTTATGTACTGCCCCTCGCTCCCTTGCGGACTCCCTCATGTATTGACTCTCACTCCCACATTGGCTCCCTCGTGTACTGTGTCTCTCACTCCCTGGTTGACTCCTTTGTGTACTGTATCACTCATTCCCTGGTTGACTCTCTCGAGTACACTCTCTCCCTCCCTGGCTGACTCCATCGTGTAGTTTCCCTCACTCCCTGACTGACTCTCTCGTATACTCTCTCTCACACCCTGGCTATGTCCCTGGTGTATTATCAATCACTCCCTGGCTGACTCCCTCCTCTACTCTATCTCACTCCCTGGCCGACTCCCTCCTGTACTCTGTCTCACTCCCTCATGTACTCTCTCTTGCTGATTACCATGTACTGCCCTCCCTCAGCTGATAAATCAGTGCTCCTCCATGTTGAACACCACTTGGAGGAAGCATTGATGGTGGCAAGGGTGCAGAATGTACTCCGGATGGGGAACTTCAATGTCCATCGCCAAGAGAGGCTCGGTAGCACCACTACTGACCGAGCTGGCCGAGTCCTAAAGCACAAAGCTGGGTCTGCAGCAGGTGGTGAGGGAACCAACAGGAGGGAAAAACTTACTTGACCTCTTCCTCACAAGCCTGCCTGCCGCAGATGCATCTGTCCATGACAGTATCGGTAGGGGTGACCACCGCACAGTCACTGTGGAGACAAAGTTCCACCTTCACATTGAGGATCCCCTCCATCGTGCTGTGTCGCACTACCATCGTGCTAAATGGGTCAGATTTTGAACAGATCTAACAACTCAAGACTGGGTATCCATGAGGCTCCGTGGGACATCAGCAGCAGCAGAATTGTATTCGAACACAATATGTAACCTCATGGCCCGGCATATCCCCCACTCTACCATTACCATCAAGCCAGGGGATCAACCCTGGTTCAATGAAGAGTGCAGGAGGGCATGCCAGGAGCAGCACCAGGCATACCTAAAAATGAGCTGTCAACCTGGAGAAGCTATAATACAGGACTACTTGCATGCCAAACAGCATAAGCGGCAAGTGATAGACAGAGCTGAGTGATTCCACAACCAATGGATCGGATTTAAGCTCTGCAGTCTTGCCACATCTAATCGTGAATGGTGGTGGACAATTAAACAACTCACTGGAGGAGGAGGCTCCACAAATATCCCCATCCTCAATGATGAAGGAGCCCAGCACATCAGTGCAAAAGATAAGGCTGAAGCATTTGCTGCAATCTTCAGCCAGAAGTGCCAAGTGGATGATCCATCTCGGCCTCCTCCCAAGGCCCCCAGCATTTGTATCTGTGTATGTAGCCTCCTGTTAATTTCTGATTATTCAGTTAAAATAATTCAGCAGGCAGGTTTTAATGTTGAACAAGGTCGAGGTTATTTCATTACAAGATTACAGCTGGAATTATTTCAGTATAATTGATACAGTTATGAACTATAAATATAGGTACAAGGATTAAAAGCAGATAAAGATAAAAAGATGCTTAATGATGAGATTGCAAAGCAATCTCTGAGATATCATTGTGGGCCTGTTGCTTTGAATTCCTCCTTTCTGAAGTGGAGGGTTTGAACCTTGAAGTCAGATTCAGCAGTCACGATGATTTCTTTAGGTGACTTTCTAGTGGTTGTCTGCACAGCTAGACTCAGCGGCTCATCAGCTTTGGGGAGCAAATGAGCTCCCTTTAATGGTTCTGCCATTATGACAGTTGATGTTTCCCCCCTGGGCACATTCCTCTATTGCTCCAGGTGGCAGGGAACCCCAGCTCTCGCATATGTTTTCGCTGAGAGCTGTCTGCTGATATTTTCTCTCAAAACATCCACACCAAAATGGCCTCCTGCAGCCCTTTTCCTAATTCAAAAACATAAAATGGCTGCTATGTTAATTTAGGCGAGTCATTATTCCACAGAGCAAATAAGTCAGTTAAATTGCAGACTTTTGAGGAAGTTCTTCATGTCTCCTGTTCCCTCAGAAGTAAAAGGGTTTTTCACACCTTTTAGGAGATTCAATTATGGTGTCCAAAGCATCTTTGAATTGCAAGTATCTTGTGATCCTTCTTGAGGTAAGGACAGTCTGGCTAACAGCAGTTGGAATCCACAAGAGAAGTCCCGTTACTTCTGGGAACCATGTTTTAAAACTCTATTTTATCCATTTTCAAAAGAATTTGTAAAAAAGTCTGTAATATAATTACACATCCATGACATAATTTATTGCCATTGCTTGTCTACTGTCACACTTTTTAATGTAGTTTCCCAATCTACCACAGCCAACTTGCCTCTCATAGGTTCTTTTGTTTAAATTTAAGACCCTAGTTTCAGATTGAACCCTATCACTGTCAAACTTAATGCCAAATCCTACATTATCATGGTCACTCTTCCCTAGAGGCTTCTTTACAATGAGTTTATTAATTCATCCTTTCTCATTACATAATACTAGATCTAAAGTAGCCTGTTCTCTAGTTGTCCTCACCATACTGTTCCAAAAAACCATCATGTATACATTCCAGGAATTCATCCTCCCCATCATTAGTGCTAATTTGGTTTACCTAACCTATATGCAGTTTGAAGTTCCCATGATTACTGTATTACCCTTATTACATGACCTCCAATTTCCTGATTTATGCCATGCTCTATATTATCACTACTGTTTGGTGGCCTATAAATAACCAAGTTTGCCAGCTCTTGTTGTTTCTTTGCTCCGCCCAAACTGATTCTACATCTCGATCGTCTGATCTAAGATCCTCTCTCATTAAGGTAGTGATCTCATTTTTATTAACAGCACTACCCCACCTCCTTTTCCTTTTTGCCTATCCTTCTTAAATGTCGAATGCCCTTGAACATTCAGTTCCCAGCCATAGTCACCCTGCAGCCATGACAATTTGGTCTACCTGTTTACTTCCATTTGTGTCATCAATTCATTTACCTTGTTCTGAATGTTGTGTGCTTCCAGATAGTAGACAAGCCTTTAATTCTGTATTTTTATTATTTTCATAACCTCTACTTATCTGCTGGTGCATTCTTAAGTTTCAAAGCTTTGTCCCCTCCTGCCACACTCAGATTGTCAAATCCCTTATTTCTACCTTGCTGCCTTGCCCTGTCCTTTCTCTTTAACTTATCACATTTTCCCTCACCTGATCCATCGCCCCACTATTTAGTTTGAAGCCCTCTCTACCACCCCAGCTATACAACTCGCCAGAATACTGATCCCAGCACAGGTCAGTCCAGCTCCCACTTTCCCCAGTACTGGTGCCAGTGCCCCATAAATAGAAACCCATTTGTCCCAAACCAAGCTTTGAGTCATACATTGAACTCTCCAATCCTATGTCAATTTGCTCATGGCTCAGGTAATAATCCCTAAACAGAACCTCTTTCCTAGTTCTACCTATATCTTTGGTCCCTATGTGGACCTGCATCCACCCCCTCCCACTGCAAGTTCTTCGCCATCCCTGAGCAGATGTCCTACACCCTGGCACCAGGCAAGCAACAAAGCCTTCTGGGCTCTTGCTCTTGGCTGCAGAGAACTGTGTCTATCCCCCTCACTGTACTAGCACCAGCTACCACAACATTCCTTTTTGTTCCCCCACTTGAATGGCTTCCTGTACCACGTGCCATGATGTTCACTCATCCACCCTGCAGCCCCCACTTTCATCCATACAAGCTGCAAGAACCATGAACTTGTTGGACAATTGCAAAGACCGAGGCTCCTCCACTTCTACTTTTTCGATCCCCTTACCCGCCTCACTCACAGTTAAATCCTCCTGTCCCTCACAGGGTTCATATTTTTTCTTACTTGCTTAAACTACCTAAATCCGATTTGTATACTTTTTCTATCCTTTTAGAAACCTCCTTTCCTACCTACCTTGTGTAATCAGCAAATTTACCTGGCATACATTCAGTCCCATCATCCAAGTCATTAATATCAATTGTGAATAATTCAGGCCCCAGCACTGATCCCTGTGGCACTCCACCCATTACAAGTTGCCAAACTGAAAAAGACCCATTTATCCCTGCTCTCTGCTTCCTGTCAGCTAACCAATACTCTATCAATATGTTACTGCCTACACCATTAGTTCTAATTTTGTGAAGTAAACTTTGATGTGGCACCTTATTGAAAGCCTTTTGGAAATCCAAGTACATCAACTCTACAGGTTCCCCTTTATCCACCTTGCTTGTTACTTCCTCAAAGAGCTCTAATAATTAGTCAAACATGATTTCTCTTTCACAAAATCATGTTGACTTCGTCTGATTGTATTATGATTTTCTAAATGTCCTGCTATTACCTCTTTAAATCATGGATTCCAGCATTTTCCCTATGACAGATGTTAGGCTAACAGGCCTAGAGTTTCCTGCTTTCTGTCCCCCTCCTTTCTTGAATAGAGGTGTTACATTTGCTATTTTCAAAGCTGCAGGGACCTTTCCAGAATCTCGGGAATTTGGGAAGGTTACAACCAATGCATTGACTATTTCTGCAGTTAACTTGTGTTAAGACCCTAGGATGCAGCCCATCAGGGACTTGCCAGCCTTTAATCCCCTTAGTTTTCCCAGTAGTGTTTCCCTAGTGTTGTGATTGTTTTAAGCTTGTCCATCCCTCTTACCTCTTGATTTTCAAGCATTCTTGGGATGTCTTAAACAGTGAAGACAGACTCAAAATACATCTTTAATACTGCCACCATTTCCTTGACTTCAATTTTTCAATTCCCCAGTCTCAGCCTCTAAGGAACCAATACTCACTTTAAGTACTCTTTTATTTTTTAAATACTTATTTAAAACTCTTACTATCAGTTTTTATATTACTAGCTAGTTTTCTCTCATACTCTAATTCTTTCCTCATTATTTTTAGTCATTCTTTGCTGCTTTCTAAAATCTGTCCAACTTCTGACCTACTACTAACCTTCACACTATTGTATGTTTTTTTTCAGTTCTTTCCTCAACTTCCTTAGTTAGCCATGGATGGTGTATCTGTTCTCAAAGAGTCTTTATTTCATAATGTCTTTATTTCTTTGCTGGGAGTCATGACCTTAAATGTCTGCCAAAGCTATTCTACTATCCTAAGCTTTTAACCTATTTTCTCAGTTCACTTTAGCCAACTGTGTCTTCGTACCATTGCAATTGCCTTTATTTAAGTTTAAGACACATTCCTCAACTTCAAACTGGACGTGAAATTCTATCATGTTATGATCACTGTTGCCTAGAGGCTCTTTTACTATGAAGTCATTAACTAATCCTGTTTCATTGCACAATGCCAAGTCTGAAATAGCCCGCTCCCTGGTTGGCACCAGAACATAGTGCTGTAAGAAATTGTCCTGAATATGCTTTGTGAACTCATCTTCCAGGCTACCTTTGCCAATCTGATTTATCTAATCTATATGAAGATTAAAATTACCCATGATTATTGCAGTATTTTTTTTACAAGCCCCCATTATTTCTTTCTGTATACTCTGTCCTACAGTGTAGCCACTGTTAGGGGGCCTCCCACCAGTGACTTCTTACCTTTGCTATTCCTTATCTCTACCCAAGCTGATTCTACACCTTGATCTTCTGAAATAAGTCACTACTGTATTAATGTCATCCTGAATTAACAGAGCTACTCAACCATCTTTTTATAGATTCCTTTCCTTCTGAAATGTCGAGTACATTTGAATATTCAGATCCTAGCTTTGGTCACCTTGCAACATGTCTCTGAAATGGCTATCAGGTCATACATATTTATTTCTATTTGTGCTATTAATTCATCCATTTTGTTACAAATGCTGCATTCATTCATATACAGAACCTTTAATTCTGTCTTTTTATCATTCTTTCAAACTCTGGCCTTATCGATGATGCACTTAAGCTCTGCCCCTTCCCGCCACACACCTACCCCTATTGCTATCCTGTTGCATTGCCTTGCCCTTTCTCTTAAATTTATCACATCTCCTCTCATGTGATTCCCACCACACACCACCCCACCCCCCCCTCTCCCCCCCACCTCCCCACCGCCCCACCATTTAGTTTAAAGCCCTCTCTACAGCCCTAGTTATATGACTCGACAGGACATTGGTCCCAGCATGGTTCAAGTATAGACTGTCCCAACGGTACAGCTCCCACTTTTCCCAGTACTGGTGCCAGTGCCCCCTGAATCAAAACCCATTTCTCCTACTCCGGTCTTTGAGCCGCACATTCAACTTATTTACCTCATTTACCTTACACCAATTTACTTGTGGCTCAGGTGGTAATCCACAGAGTTTATTACCTTTGAGGTTCTGCTTCCTAATTTAGCCCCTAGCTGCTCATAATCACTAAGCGTTATGCTTTCCTAGCCCTTTCTATGTCTTGGTATCCACATGGACCATGCCAACTGTATACTCCCACTGCAGGTTCCTTTCCAGCCGTGGGAAGATGGCCCAAACCCTGGCATTGGGCTGGCAAGACCACTGTCTGGACTTGTGCTCTGAGCTGCAGAGAAATGTGTCTAACTGTACATAAGGCACAGGCCTAGCCTTGCAAAATGCCAGCTGTACATTGTCTTTTATCTTTACTTTGGCCTTTTGATGCCTAATTTTATATTTTGGCTCTTGGTGCTCAAAGATCACTTTGTGCTCTCTTTGCACTTTCTCAATGTCAGATATACTCTTACTGATTCCCTGCTGTAAATAACTTGACCCAGTTTAATCCTATTTTCTTAAACCAATTTCTTCCCATCAGGGAGACTTTGTTCCCTCCAATGACTACAAATGGAAAGTGACAGGATACATCATCACATTCCACCCTGACCCTAACTCCACCTAACACTGGAATACTGTTATTGGAATAACTAGTTAGTTCCACACCAGTTTTGTGGAAGAGAATGTGACTTAAGAGGCCCAGACTTTCGCTCCCAGGTCGAGTGCACAAAGTCGGGACATTTTCGACTCTGCGAACCCAACCCAGGAAAAAGAGAGAAAAAGTTGGGATTTTTGTTCTGCGGGGTGGGGAGGCGGGTGTGGGCTGGATTAGAAGTCGGGTCCGCTGCCTCTGAAATGAGGAGGCTGCTGGGTGCTGAGGCAGGCAGGCCTCTGTGTTTTGGCACTATGTGAAAGATTTCTTTAAAAATGAAACAACAAACATCCCTCCATCCCTCACCCCCTGATCCACCCACACACTCTCCATGCCCCATCCATGCTGACCCATGCCAACCTATGCCCCTGTACCCACCCCCATGGCCCCTTATACCACCTGCTCCACTCTATCCATCCCCACAACCCCTCATACCCCACCATGCAAACCCATGTACCCACTCATCCCACAGCCCTTTATAGCCCCAATGCCAACTTAGTGCCAACCTATGCCCCCTACACTTATGCCTCCCATGCTAACTCACCTATTATTCACCATGGGCAAACCTATGGAGCCATGCTGGCATAAAATAACCTGTCTATTGATGATGTCACTAATTTTAGAACACTCTCATTTATCAAAAATCATTCAATACATTGAAATTCTTTCAACTAGCCTCTTAGGAAAAGTACTTAATCTTTTATGAAACAAACATCTCTATTCTGTAACCACTTGGAGCTGCCACTGAAACTGCCCACTTAACAGGTAAGCCACTGTGATAATGTTAGGTTGTAAAGTCAGTCATGCAGCACAAATCCTATAGTTATAGTACTCAGGCTTATGTAAACAGACAGGGTGAAATAGCATGCACTGTTTTTTTAAACACCACACTTTTTTAAATATAAAGCCCAATAGCCCAAATCCCTTGACAGCTTTAACAGTTCCAATCAGCCTTGTCAGTTCCAATGTGTTTTGACACTTCTTTGCCAGCTTCACAGTACTTTGACAACTTGGCATTCTTTGACAGCTTGACAGTTGTTTCACAACTTTGACAGTTCCAATGAATTAATGCACTTTTTACGCATATTCATGCCTAATTTTAACAATCTTAAGGGGAACTTTCCCTTTTCAAAAGAGGTACCTTACCTCTCCCTAACTGTTTTGGCACTATGTCTAAAGACACATTATTTTATGTCACTTTACCTCCACCAAAGGGCACTTGACCTATCCCAAAGGCAGTCCAGAACCATGTCCAAAGGGGGTTCCTTATCTCTCCAAAATGGTACCCTGGCTATCCAAATGAATCCATAAGGTTCAGACCTGCTCCCACCAGACCTAATCTTCACATTTTGGCTTTCAGACATTCCACAAAAATAGCGGAGGCTGGGTTCAGAAGCAGGACCTCCAGGCTTGGGCCTCTACTAGCACAGGGGCAGACTAGTTACTCTGTTCAGTATTCACCCCTTTATCGCCACCTGCTGCTGGACACTTCCCTGATTTGGAGTTGCCATCCTGGCAGCTAGGCATATCACATAGTGGCTGATCTTCTTGTGTTTCAATTTCCACATTCCCATCTAACCCTGATAACCTTTGATTTCCTTTGCCCAACAAGAACCTTTGCCCTAAAAAGTGTTCAATTACCTCACCTCCACCACCTTCCAAAGAATTCGAAAGTGGCACAACCCTCTGAGAGAAAAAAATTCTCCTCATCTCTGTAGGTAAGTTGTGATTCTCCAACTTTCATTTCTATAGTGGAATTTTATCTTCAGCCCTGTTACACTCATCTTCCATGTGCTGTTTTTCTTGCTCTCTGGCTGAGCACAACTCTTAATCTTCCTGCTTCATAACATCATCTTCTGTTTCCACATCTATCATATGAGCATTTAAAGATTTCCAGACCCTTGAACCAGCTTTAGATCTACCATGACCTTAACCTAGTGCATGGCTGTGACCTGGAACTTTACCACCATCTGGAGCATAACATTTTCCGCTATGCCTTCATGTCATCTGGAAATCGGGAGGCACAAGTCAGGAAGGTGATGAAATACTCCCCACTCGCCTGAATGAGTGCAACTCCCACAACACTCAAGAAGCTTGACACCGTCCAGCTGGATTGACACCACATCCACAAACATTCACTCCCTCCACCACCGACGCACAGTAGTAGCAGTGTGTACCATCTACAAGATGCACTGCAGGAATTCACCAAGGCTCCTTAGGCAGCACCTTCCAAACCCATGACTGCTACCACCTAGAAGGGCAAGGGCAGCAGATAGATGGGAACACCACCAACTGGAAGTTCCCTCAAAGCCATTCCCCATCCTGACTTGGAAATATATTGCTGTTTCTTCACTGTTGCTGGGTCAAAACCCTGGAACTCCCTCCCTAACAGCACTGTGGGTGTACCCACAGCACATGGACTGCAGCGGTTCAAGAAGGCAGCTCACTGCCACCTTCTCAAGGGCAACTACGGATGGGCAATAAATGCTGGCCCAGCCAGCGAAGCCCACATCTTATGAATGAATAATATGACCGACTTTCCCACAGGCATAACACTTAAACTGGAAATGGTGGCTACCGTGGCAATGGTAATATCTAAATTTCTGACTCTGAGACTGTGAACTTGACTGCCATGGCCTGGATCTGGCTGAAGTCTGAAGTCTGGTGGACCTCCCCTGTCACCTCAGGAAAAGAACTTCCTTACAATTTGCAACTATCCCTTTCTGCCATTTCCATTGCTGTGGACTCATCACAGGCCTCCTTTCATGCCAGCTTATTGCCTTTACTCAAAAGCTTGGCCTGGATTTTATTGTCCTTTGAGCCTCCTACAAACGTGTCTCTAAGGTTGATTTCTAAGTTTGTACCATACCTACAGTGAGGAGGGAGTTTCTTTAATGCAAGAATGTATCTGCAACAACCTCACTTGGCAATGCTTTCTTTTACGGATTGCAGCTCTCAATGTAATCTCATTCTTAGTCGTGCTATAATATGAGTCCAGAATCTCATTACTTCCAGAATAGTCCATAGTACTGGGGTCTCATGGGTAACATTGGTTGGATACCACCTCAAAAGCTTCTGGTCCCATCATGGTGAGGAAAACATTTACTTTATCCTCATCTCCGATTTCATTCACTTTCAGTTAAATGCGTCACCTTCATTCATAATTACACCAGCCCTCTGTGCCAGGGTTTAATTCCCCCATTGTCCCCAAATATGTCTTCAGTGCCATTGTTTCAATTCTGTACCGTGCTGACTCACTGTGTACCTGAGTACAATGTACACACGGAGCAATCTTTCAAATTGCCCAAACTTCCTTAAAATCAACTTTAGCAATTACAAAAATGTGTCACAAAGTTCTTGAGTACTTAATTACTCAAATGAAATGTTTAAAAAAACATCCCATCCTCATTGCCATCTTTCTGTCGTGTGTTGCATTGACTAACACATACTCAACTACAGGCAACCATTATTGAACTAACTTTATTTACACCTCGCCAACAGAGAGGGCAGCACAAAAATGTTTGACCGTTGTAATATATTGCAATACGTTTTGCAAAAAGGCTCTGATTTTAATGGGGTGGCCGGGACGGTGAGTGTGTCGATGTGCCCTGAAACAGATGCACCCTAATGCAACCCTAACTGAAGGTCATTTAGCACTTGATAAGCAGACACTAAACAGATGATGGCCTGACATCATCTATGGCTCAAGCATGTACCTAGACTTCTGACTGCAGCCTCCTTGCTGCCTTGGGTTCACCTTCAAGCTGCACTGTCAGCACCATATTGTCTCCATCACAAAGACTACAAATGGTAGGGTACCCACCTACACCCTGACTTCAGCCCACATATTTAAGGAAAAGCTGGATGCATACATGAGGGAGCTGGGAATAGGAAGATGCATTGAGATGCAGTAAACAGGAGGCTCATGTGGAACATTGTGATCTGTTTCTGTGTTCACCATCCCGCGTAACTGAAATCCTCACACGTCTTCGTCACCTCCAGGCCTTGATTTTTCCAATGCTCTCCTGGCCAACCTCCCACTCTCCATAAGCTTCAGTACATTCTCATCTCATGCCCTTGCATCCTATTCAGCTCTGCATCATCAATTACTTATTGTTTTGACTCCTGGTCCCTCAATGTGTTAGATTTAAAGCCCTCCATCATCTTCCACTTCCCTATCTCTGGAACCTCCTCCAGGTCTAATTATTACCAAACGGTCCAGCCAGATTTTCTGTTCCTCTCACACCTCCTGACCTTCCTGTCCCTTGTCCCATCATTCTGACTCTCCACCTCCTCTTCCTGCCCAACTTTTGACCAAGATTGTAATCACCCTATGCAATAAGTCTTTTTTGGTCTGTTTTCCTTGTGTGTGCAGTAAAGTGCCTTGAGTCATTTTTTAACGTTAAAGGCACAGTGTAATGTAAGCTCCCACATGAGCACTGGTGACTTTGGCATTGAATCCCAGTCAGTATCATTGGGAAGGAAAAATAAATGGAAAGAAAAGAGAATAACAGAAATTGTGAAAGGTGAACTTGCCATTGAAGTTGAACTGACCTTGAACTGACGGCTGCCACAACAGGTTTGACTTCAGGGGAGGCAGCTCTAGATACTGGAGAACGTTGCCAATGGTTTTCACCCAGAAAATTGCAATTTCCCAACCTGTGCTTCCTGTGAGCATTGTCCTTGCTCGCAGTGCTCAATGAATCAGGCTAATTCTCAGCAGTCATTTAGTAGAATATTTCCATCAGTTCTAACTGTGCTATTGTCTGATTCAGTTTATTCCCTGGGATGAGACTGGGAGCTGACAGTCAGTTCAGCGACTTCCTCGATGGGCTGGGACCTGCACAACTTGTTGGGAGACAGACATTAGCAACTCCTTCCATGGGTAAGTGATGAGTTATCAGAATTATACTGAATATTTCTGAAACTTCCTAGCCAATATTAAACACAATAGCATGGGAGAGCCAAGTGTTTAACTCCACAAGCATTCCTGTAAAATCAAGAAAAATAGTCTTTCCAGGTTTTATTTCATCTTCTTCAGTGATACAATTTTCAATTTTTGAATGTTTTTTTAGAATGCAATTTTTTGTTCCCTTTCATAATTTCTGTGTTTGAAGTTGAATTACCTGATAATTGAAGGAGAGGATAATTAAATGAGTGATGCAAAGTGGACAAATGGGGGATTAGCACAGAGCGAAAGGAAATTCTTCATAAAATATTGGGTCCTTACTCAGTAACTTTCTCTGCTATTTTTCCCATGTTAAACAATTCCAATGTTTATCTTTATGTACCCACACTGAACATGGATTTTAGAGAGAACTTCTGTGGCATCCATTTTGAGCAAAAGTTTAAATGCTCCAATTGCATAAAAATCTTTATTTTTTGGACAGTAAGGAGAAGGTAGGAAATGGAATGAGGCTGAAGATGAGCCATGATCTTACTGAATGGTGCAGCAGGCTCAAGGGGCTGAATGGTCTACTCCTGCTCCCATTTCTTATGTTCTTCCTTCAATATCGGCTTATCAAAAAAGCTGAGAATGCTGAGAATAAGACACAAAAGCAAAATGTTGGGATCACACGGCACCTATGGAGAAAATGCATAATGTACAGTTCAGACATATAGCTTCCTATCAGAGTGCGAAAAAGAATCAAAGGTAAGCAAGCATTTCCGTAGAATGAGCAGAAGAAGAAAAATACAGGAAAGGATGATGGAGGGCCTGGAACCCATTTAAAAGGAAAACAAACAATGGATCGGTCTTCAAATTCAACAACAGAAAGAAACTGAATAAATTAAGTGCACCAGTTTGAGCTGACATGTGAAACAATGCAGAAAATTAGAGATATCGAAAATACATAAGGTCTGAAATTAATATTGGATAAACCAGCAAAATAAACCACCAAAAAAAGAAGAAGTGTTAGCCAGCAGTAAAGGTTTGTCATACCCTATGAAAAACCTTACTAAAATTCATGAAGGCTACATCAAATGCATGACCTTCATTAACCCTACCTTGTGATTTCCTCAAAAAAATTCAATTATGTTATTCAGGCATGGCCTTTCCTTAATAAATCCATACCGACTACCTTTGATCAATCTGTGTCTTTCTAAATGATATGTTGGGGAAGTTGGGACTGTTCTCCTTAGAGAAGGTTGAGAAGAAATATAATAGAGGTATTCAAATCATGAGGAGTCTGGACAGAGTAGATAGAGAAAAACTCTTCCCATTGGTGCAAGGATGGGGACCCAGAAGACACAATATTTACAGTGACTGGCGAAAGAACTAGAGGCAACATGAGGAAAATCTTTCACCTAGCGACTGGTTAGGACCTGGAATGCACTGCCTGTAAGTGTGGAGGAGACAGGGTATCAATCGAGTGGTTAGGACCTGGAATGCACTGCCTGCGAGTGTGGAGGAGACAGGGTCAATCGAGTGGTTAGGACCTGGAATACACTGCCTGCGGGTGTGGAGGAGACAGGGTCAATCGAGTGGTTAGGACCTGGAATGCACTGCCTGCAAGTGTGGAGGAGACAAGGTCAATCGAGTGGCGAAGGTCTGGAATGCACTGTCTGAGAGCATGGTGGAGACAAGGTCAATCGAGTGGTTAGGATCTGGAATGCACTGTCTGAGAATGTGGTGGAGACAGGGTCAATTGAGGCTTTCAAAAGGAAATTGGATAAGTAGGTAAGGGAAAAAATGTTGTAGGATACAGGGTTAGGGTAGGGTGAGTTGCTCTTGCAGAAAGCCGGCATGGACACGATGGGCTGTACATGAATCTATAATGCTATCTGCTCCTGGTTGCTGTGTTTGTTGGAGTACCTTGTGTGATGTAGCATTTCCAGGATTTTCTGCTTTTTATTTTTATTTCAAATTTCCAGCATCTGCAGTATTTTGTTTTTGTTCCAATATTTTCCTTTGGTTATTTAATTTGATGAGGGCTTCTTTTGCTGAGACCTTCACTATCTTTCTGACCTACTGCTTGACCTCTAGATGATGACATCCATTCATCTCAAGAGATGATGGACTGTGCCTGGCATGTATGTCACTCCTGAATTGAACATTGTCTGTTGTGACTATAGAGGCTGATTTGTAAGTGGCAGTCCCTTCTGCAGCTGGCACAGAAGAAAAGCATTGGCCTGAGGTTGACTGATGCTTTCTCCTTCCGGCAGGCTCTCTTTTCTACCATCTGGCCATTTCTTTTGTCCTCTGCTTTTTCCACACTCTTCCTGACTGCTCGTCTCCAGGCACACCGATCAGCAACAAGGACATCCCATGCATTGACTCCGATCCCTGTCAACTCCAAGTCTCACTTGCAGGCATCCTTGCATCGCAGACGTGGGCAACCTGTTGGTCTCGTGCCAACAACAAGCTCGCCATAAAGCACGTCTGCGGGCATGAGGCTGTCATCCATTCAGCTCACATAACCCAGCCAATAGAGTTGCTGCTGACTCAAGGGGGTAAACATGCTGGACGCTGCACGCTGATGTATTTCCGTGTTCTGCACTCTGTCTTGGCAGGAGCTGCCCAGTATTTGTCTGAGGCAGCGGAGGTGGAAGCTGTTCAGCTGTTTTTCTTGGCTTGCATAAGTTGTCCATGCCTCGTTACTGTAAAGGAGGATGCTGAAAATACAAGCCTGGCACACACGGAGCTTTGTACTTTCGGTTAGTTTGCTGTTGATCCACACTCGACTTCTCAACTTTGACATGACAGCTGCAGCCTTGGCAATCCTGGTGCTGATTTCGTCATCAAATGACAGGTTGCTGGTAATTGTTGATCCAAGGTATGTGAAGCTGTTGACATCCTCTAGAGTGAGGCTATTGATGTTGATGGAAAGTGGGGTCTGTACATCCTGGCCCATAACTTTGGTTTTCCTGACATTGATTATCAGCCCAAACTCCTTGCATGCCCAGGGGAACCGATTTACAAGCTGTTGCAAGTGAAATTCAGTATGGGATGCCAGCGCGGTGTCATCAATAAACAGCAACTCATAAACTAAGGCATTACGCACTTTGGTCTTGGCGTACAGTCTTACCAAGTTGAACAGCTTTCCTTCCAGCTCTGGCATGCAGGTAGACACCCTCATTTGAGTCACTGAAAGTGTACAATAGCAGCATGAAGAAAACGATGCCAAAGAGAGGTGCCAGGACACAGCCCTGCTTTACCCCACTGCTGATCTTGAAAGCCTCCAATGATGCTCCATTGTAACTGACAAAGAAATTATGCTCAGGAGTCCAGGTGGGCAGTCTGTTTTCCACAGAAGTTTAAAGAGTCTGTCTCTGCTCAAAAGTCAAAGGCCAGCACTCATCCGACAACTGCCAAAGTGAGAAAATCATGTTAACTGTTGATCTGCCAGTTCTGAAGCTACCCCGAGATCAGGGTAGATAACGAGATGCCAGGGTCTTCAATCTGAACAGAGCAACGTGAGTAAAGACCTTACCCACAATACTGAAGAAGTAGATGCCTCGGTAATAGCTGCAGTCACTGTGATCCCCTCTGTTTTTGTACAAGGTCACTATATTTGCATCACACATGTCTTGAGGCACAAATCGTTCCTTCCAGAGTCAGAAAAGTTCATGGAGATGCTGCAGCAGTGCTGGTTTTCCACTTGTGAGGATTTCAGGTAGAATGCCATCATTTCCTGGGGTTTTACCACTGGCAAGACAGTCAATGGCCTTGTTGAGCTCTACTATGGTGGGCTCGCTGCCCATATTTTTCAGGTATTGGAGTTCTTCTGAATATTGATGTGACCATGTAGGCTATGGTTGCATAGTATGTTCCCTCGAAAGGGAAGGGTAGGACAAACAAATCCAGAGCTCCCTAGATCACAAAGGGGATAGAAATTAAGTTAAAGAAGAAAAAGTGTGCTTACGACAGGTATGAGGTAGCAAATACAATTGAGAACCAAACTGAATACAGAAGGCTTAGAAGGGATGCGAAAAAGCAAATACGAGAAGCAAAAAGGAATTATGAAAGAAGACTGGCAGCTAACATAAAAGGAAATCCCAAAGTATTCTAAAAGCACATCAATAGTATAAGTGTGGTAAAAGGAGGAGTAGGGCCGATTAGTAACCAAAAAGGGGATTTACACAAAGAGGCAAGAGGCATGGCTAAGGTCTTAAATTAAAACTTTGTACCTGTCTTTACCTACGAGACAGACCAGGTCATGGTGACAAAGGAGGAAACAGCCAATGGAAGGGTTTAAAATTGATAAGGAGGAGGTATTGGATAAGCTGTTGGTACTTAAAGTTGAAAAGGCACTGGGATCGGATGAGATGCATCCAAGAATATTGAAGGAAGTGAGAGTGGAAATTGCAGAGGCACTGGCAATAATTTTGCAATGTTCCCTGGATTCAGGTGCTGGAGGAATGGAGAATTGAACCCTTGTTCAAAAAAGGTTGTAAAGATCTGCCCTGCAATTACAGACTAGTCAGTTTAACTTCGGTAGTGGGGAACCTTCTAGAAACAATTATTCAGGATAGAATTATTCGCATGGAAAAAGGTGGATTGATTGGGAAGAGTCAGCATGGATTTGTTAAAGGAAAATCCTGTATTGCTTGCCAGAGTTTTTTGAAGAGGTAACAGAGATGGTTGATGAGGGCAAGGCCATAGATGTGGTGTATATGGGCTTCCAAAAGACAGTGCCAGGCAACAGTCTTGCGAGGAAAGTTATAGGTCATGGAATAAAAGGGACAGTAGCAACATGGATACAAAATTGGCTGAGGGATAGGAAACATGCGTATTTTTTGAGCTGGAAGAAGGTTTGTAATGGAATTCCCCAGGGGTCAGTACTGGGACCCTTGCTTTTCCTGATATATATTAATTATCTAGATCTTAGTGTGCAGGGGACAATTTCAAAGTTTGCAGATATACAAAATTTGGAAGCATTGTAAACTGCGAGGAAGACAGTTGTAGAACTTCAAAAGGACATTGACCATTTGGTGGAGTGGGCAGATAGGTGGCAGATGAAGTTCAATGTGGAGAAGTGTGAGGTGATTCATTTTGGCACAAAGAATATGGAGAGACAGTATAAAATAAAGAGTGCGCAGGAGCAGAGAGACCTGGGTATATATGTACAAAGTCAGTAAAAGTGGCAGGACAGGTAAAAAGAGCTGTTATTAAAACATACAGTATTCTAGGCTTCATTAATAGGGGCATAGAGTACAAGAGCAGGGAGGTTATGATGAACTTACATAAGACACTCGTTCGACCTCAGCTAGAATATTGTGTACAGTCCTGGGCGCCACACTACAGAAAGGATGTGAACACATTGGAGAGAGTGCAGAAGAGGTTTACAAGAATGGTTCCAGGGATGAGAAACTTCAGTTCTGAGGAAAGATTGGAGAAGTTGGGACTGTTTCCTTGGAGAGGAGAAGTTTTCAAAATCATGAGGGGTCTGGACAGAGTAGATAGGGAGAAACTGTTCCTACTCATAAATAGATTGAGAACCAGAGGGCACAGTCTTAAAGTATTTTGCAAAAGAAGCAAATGTAAGGTGAGAAAAAACTTTTCCACACGGTGAGTAGTTACGGTTTGGAATGCACAGCCTGGAAGTGTGATGGAGGCAGGCTCAATTGGGGCATTCAAGAAGGCATTAGATGATTATTTAAATAGAAACAATGTGCAGGGTTATGGGTAAAAGACAGGAGATTGGCACTAAGTTAAAATGCTCAGAGAGCTGGTGCAGATATGATGGACCAAATGGCCTCCTTCTACATCGTAGCAATTCTGTGATTCTATGACAGGAAAGACTGGAATGGTGCCCAGAACTTCTTCAGTGACAACATTCTCCATTGCGTAGAGTTCGAGACAGTGCCCTACCCACATTCCCATCTTGCAAGGTTCAGAGATGATCTTCCCCATCTTTGTCTTCAACAGGGCAGATTTAATTGCTGCTGGGCCTTTTGCTTTCTTCATACATCCCTGCAGCAAAAATAATTTTTTATTGCAATATTCACTTGCATGTGGGACTGGGAATAATCAGTGGATTAATGTTTTTGAGGTTCTGCTTCATAATTTTCCACTTCGCTCCCTAAATTCTGACTGCAGGACCATTTCCTCTTTTCTGCATATGTTGTTTGTACCAATGTTGACCAGGACTGCTGGCTATTCATCCTTCCCCCTCAGGTGCTCTGCAGCCATATGGTGACATTCTTGATCCTGACACCAGGGAGGCAACACACTGTCCTAGGTTCATGTCTGCAGCCACAAAAATGCCTATCTCTTCCCCTAACTATTGAATCACCAATCACTATCGTTCTTCCAGACTTCCTTGTGCCCCCCTGTACAGCTGAGCCACCTGTGGTGCCATGGACTTGGTTCTGGCTGCACGCCCCAGATGAACCCTCACTATCATCAATATTCAGAACTGAATACTGGTTGGAGAATGGGATGCACTCAAGGGATGCCTGCACTACCTCTCTGTTTCTACTTGACTATCTGGTGGTCATCCATTCTCTCTCTTCCTGCATGCTTCTAAGCTGTGGGGTCTAAAAACGTACTATCCACAAAGCTCTCAACCTCACAGATGCATCACAGTAACACCAGCTGTTACTTAAGTTCCAAAATCTGGAGCTCAAGCTGCTGCAATGAAGACACTTCCTGCACAAATGGTTGTCCAGGACACAGGATGCATCCTGGAGTTCCCACATAGCATGTAGAGGTCAGAGATGCCCTACCATTACTTCAGTTATTAACTCTGTTACTGCTAATAAACCTTACTACCTGCTAATAAACCTATACCAATACGGAAAAAGCTTAATATGGATAAAGCTTAATAAACCTTCCCAATACTAATAAACTTTACTCATGTTGGATCTATTTATTTAATCAATGCAAACCCCCATAGCCAAGTGATATCCCCAGATACTTAATCTGTAGAGGGGACACTCTTTGGTAATTTGTTTGGCTGCACAGAGCCTGTCCTGAATCTGTTTAACAAGGACCACTCTCGCGGTTGTTGTTCAAATCCTGTCATTCGACATATGGGGTTTGTCAAAAGAAACTTGTTAGTGACTTCCATAATTCCCATTCCTCAATCCAAAGGATAATGCTAACAAACCTTACCAATACTTAACATACTTGACCAGTAGTAATAAAACTTACATTAAAACAAAAGAAAGATACGATTCACCAGTTTATTCCTAGTTTAGATAAGATAAATTTTGGTGTCTCTCAGGCTGTCTTGAAACAGCTCAATCTTCCTGCCTTTCTCATCAAACTTTAAGACATTTTTGTGTTTGCTACATGTGAATGAGAATTGGGATCTCTTACATCAAAGGATTTTATATCTTTTTAAAACTTCAAATTTCCTTTGTTTCCTCAGGTGACATTCAGATCGGGATGGTAGATCGGAAAGGGCAGCTGGAAGTTGAAGTAATTCGAGCCCGAGGCCTCAATCAAAAAACAGGCTCTAAATCACTCCCAGGTAAAGATGATGCACAACAGTTTAATTTTTTGAGCTTTGGGATGCTCCAAACTTAGGAAAGCTGGACACAGATGGAATGAAGCACATAATGTGCACATGTGCACTTTCATTAAATCTGGGGTGTATTTTTCATGAAAACACACGACAGATAACTGAAAACCTAGTAAATTTAGCAATTAATGACTTTATAAAGAGACTAGATTTTTCAAACAATAAATTCTCAAAATCTAAAGAATAGTTTATCATTTATAATTTAAGATATTTTTGTGGTTTATAGTTTGTATATTCTGTAGTAATGAGGATCAGGAAAGAAGGGCCCTAGAGTAATTGATTTAAAAGGTTTAATTTGAAGGGATAAGTCATGGCAGGAGAGGTGGTGTGCTCCTCGTGCTCCATTTGGGAAGCCGGGAACATTTCCATTACCCCGGACCAACATGTGTGCAGGAAGTGTGTCCAGCTGCAGCTGCCGGAAGCTCGGGTTTCAGAGCTGGAATGGCAGCTGTGGAGCATACGCAAGTCTGAGAGCATTGTGGATAGCACGTTTAGAGAGGTGGTCACACCGTAGCTGAAGGGACTTGAGGAAGGAAGGGAATGGGTGACCACCAGGCAGTCCAAGAGAAACAGGTAGATAGTTCAGGAGTCCCTTGGGGTCCCACTCACAAATCGGTATTCCATTTCCAAGAATTCAGGGAGTTAGGCAGGAGACTAAAAAGCAGGACCTCTCGGGTTGTAATCTCTGGATTACTCCCAGTGCCACATGCTAGCAAGCACAGAAATAGGAGAATAGTGCAGATGAATACGTGGCTTAAGAGTTGGAGCAGGAGGGAGGGTTTTAGATTCCTGGATCACTGGGACCATTTCTGGGGAAGGTGGGACAGCAAGCTGACTAGTCTACATCTGAACCAGGGACTAACATCCTTGCGGGTGGGTTTACTAGTGCTTTTGGGAGGAGTTTAAACTATTTCGGCAGGGAGAGGGGACACAGAATGTTAGCAGAATAGGGACACATCATAATACAGTAAAACAATCAAGCCACAGGAAGTACAGCTGCATTAAGTTTCAAGGGAGTAAGGCAAGGCTGGATGGCCTCTACTTTAATGCCAGGAGTATTACAGGTAAAATGGATGAGTTAAGGGTGAGGATTGACACGTGGAATCATGATATAGTAGCCATCACAGAGACGTGGTTGAGGGAGGAGCAGGATTCGCAGCTCAGCATTCCAGGATATAGAATCTTCAGGCGAGACAGGGGAGGAGGTAAAAGAGGAGGAGGCAATGCATTATTAGTTAAGGATTCAGTTACTGCAGTAAGGAGAGATGATATCTTGGAGGGGGCATCGAATGAAACTTCGTGGGTAGAGTTTAGGAATAAAAAAGGGGCAGCCACATTGTTAGGTGTTTATTATAGACCCCCAGATAGTCAGCAGGAAATTGAGGAGCAAATATGTGCACAACTTGTGGAGGTGTGAAAAAACAATAACAATAGGGTAATTATATTAGGTGATTTCAACTTTCCCAAAATTAATTGAGATAGACATAGTGTCTTGGATGGAGTGGATTTCTTGAAATGTGTACAGGAGAACTTTTTAGGTCAATATGTAGGGGGTCCAACAAGGGTCGGCGCAGTGCTGATCTAATTCTGGGGATAGGTGGCTGAGGAGGTGGTGGTGGAGCATTTTAATGATAGCGACCACAACATGGTACAATTTAAGCTTGTTATGGACAAAGAAATAGACAAGTTGCAAAAAATGCTTTGGATTGGGGGAGAGTGGATTTTAGTAAAATAAGGCAGGATCTGGCCAAGGTAGACTGAGAACAGCTACTTCTGGGGAAATCTACAGAAGAGCAGTGGGGGGCATTCAAAAAGGAAATGGGGAGGGTACAGGCTGAACACGAGGGTGATAGGAAGGAGTAACAAGCTGAGAGAAGCACAGATGACCAGAGATATTCAGGATACGATGAGAAGGAAAAGAGAGGCTTTTAGCAGGTACAAGGGGAGCAAATCAGCGGAGGCATTAGCGAAGTACAGAAAGTGCAGTGTGGAGCTTAAGAAAGCAACTCGGAGAGTAAAGCGATCCCCTGAGAAAGCTCTGGCTGGTAAAAGTAGGGAAAATCCCAAGATATTCTATAGGTATATCAATGGGAAGAGGACAACCAGGGAAAGAGTAGGGCCCATTAGGGACCCTGGGGTAATCTATGGGTGGAGCCAGAGGACATCGGTAGAGTGCTGAACGAATACTTCACATCAGTCTTCACCCAAGAGAATGAGGATGAAAGTATGGAACTCGGGAAGAAAGACTGCAAGGTTTTTGAGCAAATTGATATAGGGAGTGATAAAGTATTGGACATGTTGGCAGGCTTAAAAGTGGACAAATCTCTAGGCCTGGATGATTTGTGTCCCAGACGGCTGAGGGAGGCAAGGGAGGAGATCGCAGGGGTTCTGATCCAAATTTTTAATTCCTCTCTTGCCACGGGGGAGGTGCCAGAGGACTGAAGAACAGCTAATGTGGTTCTGCTATTTAAGAAGGGTTGTAGAGATAAGACAGGGAACTACAGGCCAGTGTGTCGCATGTCAGTGGTAGGGAAACTATTGGAGAAAATTTTGAAGGAGAAAATCTGTCTCCACTTGGAAAGGCAAGGTTTGATCAGGGATAGTGAGCATGGCTTTGTCAGAGGTAGGTGATTGAATTTTTTGAGGAGGTGACCAGGTGTGTAGATGAGGGTAAAGCAGTTCATGTAGTTTATATGGATTTCATCAAAGCCTTTGACAAGGTCCCAAATGGGAGACTTATAAGCACATGGGATACAGGGTAATTTGATAAGGTGGATTCAAAATTGTCTTAGTTGTAGGAGACAGAAGGTGATGACAGTAGGCTGCTTTAGTGACTGGAAGCCAGTGTCTAGTGGTGTCCCACAGGGATCTGTGCTGGGTCCCCTATTATTCATCATTTATATCGACAACATATGTGGGGGGTAGGATTAGTAAGTTTGTGGATGACACAAAGAATGGCCAGGTGGTTAACAGTGAGGTTGAGTGTCTTGGGCTACAGGAAGATATAGATGGGATGGTCATTTGGGCAGATAAGTGGCAGATGGAATTTAACCCTGAAAAGTGTGAGGTGATATACTTTGGAAGGAGTAATTTGACAAGGAAGTATTCAATGAATGGCATGACACTAGGAAGATCTGAGGAACAAAGGGACCTTGGCGTGCATGTGTCCATAAATCTCTGAAGGCGGAGGGGCATGTTAGTGGAGTGGTGAAAAAGGCATATGGGACCTTTATCAATCGAGGCATAGATTACAAAAGTAGGGAGGTCATGTTGGAGTTGTATAGAACCTTGGTGAGGCCACAGCTGGAGTAGTTCTGGTGGCCACATTATAGGAAGGATGTGATTGCACTGGAGGGGGTGCAGAGGAGATTCACCAGGATGTTGCCTGGGATGAAACATTTAAGTTACGAAGAGAGGTTGGATAGACTTCAGTTGTTTTCGTTGGAGTGGAGAAGACTGAGGAGCGACCTGATCGAGGTATGAAGGGCATGGACAGGGTGGATAGGGAACCTTAGTTGAAGGGTCAGTCACGAGGGGAAACAAGTTCAAGGTGAGGGGCAGGAGGTTTAGGGGGGATGTGAGGAAAAACCTTTTTACACAGATAGTCTGGAATGCACTGCCTGGGAGGGTGGTGGAGGTGGGTTGCCTCATATCCTTTAAAAAGTACCTGGCTGAGCACTTGGCATGTCATAACATCCAAGGCTATGGACCAAGTGCTGGTAAATGGGATTAGGTAGATAGGTCAGGTGTTTCTCACGTGTCGGTGCAGACTCGATGAGCCGAAGGGGCTCTGTGAAGAGGGGCTGGTCACAGGTGGTCTTCTGTTCTGTAATGTTTTGTTTATGTTTAAGCAACTATACTTTTAAAGTAAAAACAGAATTACCTGGAAAAACTCAGCAGGTCTGGCAGCATCGGCAGAGAAGAAATCAGTTAACGTTTCGAGTCTTCATGGCCCTTCGGCAGAACTGAAGCATAGTTAGGAGAAAGGAGAAATATAAACTGGTTTAAGGTGGGGGGGGGCGGCGGGGGAGAGAGATGTTGAGGGTGTGGTGATTGTGGAGATAAGCAAGCCGTGATAGGAGCAGATAATCAAAAGATGTCATAGACAAAAGGATCAAAGAGGTGTTGAAGGTGGTGATATTTGTCTAAGAAAAGTGCTAATTAAGAATGGAAGACAGGACATTCAAAGTACAGCTCTAGTGGGGGTGGGGTGGAAAAGACTAACAAGGTTTTAGTTTTAGATTTAAAAATAATGGAAATAGGTGGGGAAAGAAGAATCTATATAAATTATTGAAAAAAAGTGGGGGGGGGCTAGAAACGGGGTGGGGATGGGGGGAGGGGGAGTAGGGGGTGATGGAGGAGTGGACCAGGGTGTCCCAGAGGGAACGATCCCTACGGAATGCCGTCGGGGGGGTGAAGGGAAGATGAGTTTGGTGGTGGCATCATGCTGGAGTTGGCGGAAATGGCGGAGGATGATCCTTTGAATGCGGAGGCTGGTGGGGTGATAAGTGAGGACAAGGGGGACCCTATCATGTTTCTGGGAAGGAGGAGAAGGCGTGAGGGAGGATGCGCGGGATATGGGCCGGACACGGTTGAGGGCCCTGTCAACGACCGTGGATGGAAAACCTCGGTTAAGGAAGAAGGTGTCCTCACTTATCACCCCACCAGCCTCCGCATTCAAAGGATCATCCTCCGCCATTTCCGCCAACTCCAGCATGATGCCACCACCAAACACATCTTCCCTTCACCCCCCCTGACGGCATTCCGTAGGGATCGTTCCCTCCGGGACACCCTGGTCCACTCCTCCATCACCCCCTACTCCTCAACCCCCACTTATGGCACCTCCCCATGCCCACGCAGAAGATGCAACACCTGCCCCTTCACTTCCTCTCTCCTCACCGTCCAAGGGCCCAAACACTCCTTGCAAGTGAAGCAGCATTTCACTTGCATTTCCCCTAACTTAGTCTACTGCATTCGTTCCTCCCAATGCGGTCTCCTCTACATTGGAGAGACCAAACGCAAACTGGGCGACCGTTTTGCGGAACACCTGCGGTCTGTCCGCAAGAAAGACCCAAACCTCCCTGTCGCTTGCCATTTTAACACTCCACCCTGTTCTCTTGCCCACATGTCTGTCCTTGGCTTGCTGCATTGTTCCAGTGAAGCCCAACGCAAACTGGAGGAACAGCACCTCATCTTCCGACTAGGCACTTTACAGCCTTCCGGGCTGAATATTGAATTCAACAACTTTAGATCTTGAACTCCCCCTCCCCCCATCCCCACCCCGTTTCTACCCCCCCCCACTTTTTTTCAATAATTTATATAGATTCTTCTTTCCCCACCTATTTCCATTATTTTTAAATCTAAAACTAAAACCTTGTTAGTCTTTTCCACCCCACCCCCACTAGAGCTGTACTTTGAATGTCCTGTCTTCCATTCTTAATTAGCACTTTTCTTAGACAAATATCACCACCTTCAACACCTCTTTGATCCTTTTGTCTATGACATCTTTTGATTATCTGCTCCTATCACGGCTTGCTTATCTCCACAATCACCACACCCTCAACTTCTCCCTCCCCCCCCCCCCCACCTTAAACCAGTTTATATTTCTCCTTTCTCCTAACTATGCTTCAGTTCTGCCGAAGGGCCATGAAGGCTCGAAACGTTAACTGATTTCTTCTCTGCCGATGCTGCCAGACCTGCTGAGTTTTTCCAGGTAATTCTGTTTTTGTTTTGGATTTCCAGCATCCGCAGTAGCTTTTAGCTTTTTGTTTTTATACTTTTAAAGTATTCATTGTTTGTAAAGCAATGTTATTCTGTCGTCGCTCAAAGCATTATGTAAATGTAAGTCAATCTTTTTCAATTTGGGTAGTCAGAGCTTTAGCAGGAATAGCGTCTTGTGCATGAGCTTGAGTGAGTGTTCGGGCAGGTGGGAGGAAACCGGATGATGCCAAAGAAGCTCAGCAAGGGGAACACATATGGTGCTTACTACTCATCAAATTACCAATCTCAGTCCTGCTACTGTGTTGAAACACAGAACCAATGGCCACATCCGATGGTGAGGAAAACTCAGTGAGACATTCTCAGCGCCCCTCAGTGAGGTAAAAAACCATTAAGGCAAGGTATTAACTCTTGGCGGAAGACACTTCCAGCAGATCACACATGATTAGAGCTGTTTGGGTTATCACAGTCTGCTCAATCATCACT
This sequence comes from Cetorhinus maximus, assembly GCF_964194155.1. Classification (NCBI taxonomy): domain Eukaryota; kingdom Metazoa; phylum Chordata; class Chondrichthyes; order Lamniformes; family Cetorhinidae; genus Cetorhinus; species Cetorhinus maximus. The sequence continues at coordinate 51,760,225 of NC_135883.1, forward strand.
GACTTTAAATTTAATCTATAAAATAAGATGCTTTCTCCTCCAAAGATCAGCCGTCCTCACAAGGTCATGTTGTACCTTTCATATATTGTTTTTCAAGCCTATCCTAATGTAATAAAGCCAAGCTGTTCCAGTACATCTGCAGCACTTACATCTACCTGACAATGTGGAAAATGCCCAGGTATGTCTTGTCCACAAAAAGCAGGACAGATCCAACCCAGCCAATTACCATCAGTCTACTCTCCATCATCGATGGAAGGGGTCATCAACAGTGCTATCAAATGGCACTTACTCAGCAATAACCTGCTCACTGATGCTCAGTTTGAGTTTTACCAGAACCACTTGGGTTCCATATCTTATTAAAGCCTTGGTCCAAATATAAATAAAAGCTGAACTCCAGAGGTGAGGTGAGAGTAACCGTCCTTGATATTAAAGTATCAAGTATGGCATCATAACTTCATCACACAGACTGCAGAAATTCACGAAGATGACTCACCACCACCTTCTTGAAGGCAACACCATGAATGAAGAAATAAGATAAAGGTCAGTGGAATCCTTATTAAAATCCAGGATCTTTGTGTTTACAAACATTGGAGCAATGGTCAACAGCATAAATTTCGATCACAATTCATTAATGGTCCTGATCATTGTGAGAAGTGCTGATTTTGAATTATAAAGCTTTAAAACAGTGATATTGAGACTTGAAAATGGGAGTCCAGGGAGCTTTAGAGGCAGGGTCACACCTGCCATTGGAAGTTTATGGTCTGTGTCTGATTGATGTCTGGTGACAAGTGGAAGTGATGTTTTTCCTCACAGTGCACTCAAGCTGGGAATGGAAAGAAGATTGAACATTGTTGCTCACAGCGTTGCACTAATAGATTCTTGGATTATTTCCAGTTCCATTGCCCAGGTGGCAGAGTGTTTCTCCCACCTGATCTTTCAAATCAATAGAACAAAAATGAGGTGGGGTCTACAACAAATTTGCTCCAAAAGATTGCCATTTAGGTACTGTTCTCTTTGGAACAGATGGCATTACCCCTTTATTTTAAGGGGCGAGGTGGTGGCATAGTGGTATTGTCACTGACTGTCCAGAGACCTGGGGTACCTGGGTTCAAATCTCACCACAGCAGATGGTGGAATTTGAATTTTTTTAATAATCTGGAATTCAAAGTCTGATGACGACCATAAAACCATTGCCAATTGTCTAAAACCCCATCTAGTTCACTAATGTCCTTTAGGGAAGGAAATCTGTCATCCTACATGTGGTCTGGCCTACATGGGACTCCAGACCCACAGCAATGTGGTTGACTCTTAAATGGTTTCCTGAACAAGGGCAATTAGGGATGGGCAATAAATGCTGGCCCAGCCAGCGAAGCCCACATCCCACGAATGAATAAAATAAAATTGAAAATATGATTTTTCAACTGACTGGAAATTTTCCAATTTCAAATGACCCAGAACAAACTACTTAAAAATGCAAGGCAATTCCAAGGTGAAGGTGAAAACAAACAAAACTAAGGAGAGTGTAAAGTGAGAAAGATTTCCTATAATTCAGACACCAATCAAAACCTGTCACTGTTTGAGGAACATCCATTAAAATGCAAAGCGCTGGAATTGAAATAATGGCTGCCACAGACATACCCACCCAAAACCCCTTGGAAATGCACATTGGGTGAAGTATTTCAGGCCAGGCTGCAGACACTGCAGAGAGACTTTGCAAGAAAGTTTGCAGCAGAGGCAACAAGCTGAAAGCTGGGATTTCTCCCTCTCTCTCTTTTGGAACAAATGTATTACTCAGTTCAGAAGTCAACACTACTAGAAATCTACCAGTGAACCGAGATCTTGTAATAATAACATCTTTTACATCTGACTGCACCCAAGAAAGCAGCCAATCCAAATCAGCTGCAACATTTAAGAATTTATGCCTCAAGGACAATCAAAGGACAATTAACTAGCTATTCTTTTAACTTTTTTATTAGATTCTAACTTCCCTTATTTCTGATACCTATGTGTGTGGTGTGCATGTGTGCACCCAAATGATGAAGAAGGCTGAATGCTTCATGTCACATTTTATAATTTTTTCTTGGGTTTAGTGGTTAATAAATTTGTTATTTGCCTCAAGCAGTTGTTTGATTGGCTTCTTATTGCTCACTGCATAAATAGCTAAATGCATTCTAATTTGTATTATGAAATCCATTCGTTCTATGTATTTGTGTGCTATGTAAGCTTGTAGTCTGTGGAGATTGAAACATTTAAGGCAGAGGATGTTACACATCTTGTTACATTTGTTCCTACCTAGTAACTAGAATGGGACCCTCTTGGAGTGTTGTGATAGGTCACCAGATCAGTTCGAGGAACAGTACTTCTGAGGGAGTCCGTTTTTAGTCAGCCAGAAAATGGCTCAGAGGTGAGGGACAAAAGAGAAAAGGGACAAAAACAAGTCCCAGTTAAGTTAAAAGAAAAGAACAGAGAAACTGGCTTCAAATTAACGAAATAGGTATGGCGAGCAGACTTTAATTGAGAAGCCTAGAAGATCCACAAACATTGATGACTCTGTGCTGTGGGCCGATGAGACAGAGCCTTTGGAGCAGTGGTGTTCTGCTTGGCATGGTCAAGGATCTGAAGCTGTGCTTGTAAGTTGATGCTTGAGTGTGCTCGGAAATCCAAGGGAATGTAATCTCCAAAGGTGAGGTTGAAACCCTGTGAGATGGACCATCATTGAAGCTATCTCAGCTGGAGTGATTTTTGAAGAGTATTCCAAGGTGAGATCTTTGAAGGTGAAGATTGAAAACCCTCGTGGGAAAGATGAAGTTTCAATGAGATTGGTTGCCTCACAATGTGACAAATGCCTGGCTGGGTTGTTGAGAAATCCATGGAATCAGGTTTGGTCGCATTTGGCATTATTGTGTAGTCTGGTGTGTCTGACCATAGTTTGCCTGTTTGTTCACATGTACCTCATACGTACCCTGAATATTTGAGCCTAAGATAGATATAGCAAATTGTTTTATCTTTTTGAACTTTTATAGTAAAGTTTATTTTTATTTGTTCAAAACCTTTTGAATCTTGTCACTTTATTCACTTAATAAGCATCTTAAACTTTATCTACTTTAAACAAAACATTATTGGTTCCTAACTTGATCATCCCCACAACCCAGGATCTGGCCAAGGATCGTAACATTTGGAAAAGGCATATCCTCATGAAAAAGAAACTTAAACTGAGGATGTTGAGTAAAGGGGGTGTTAGTTCATCCCTTCTCACCTGGACATAACAGGATCATGTCACTTTTGATGCAGTGCAAAGTAAATACTCCCAAAAAAAGGAGAACTTTGGTTTTTAAATGGGTCATTTCTTTTTTTTACATATTTCATCCTTTTACAGCTCCTTACGTCAAAGTGTATTTGCTGGAGAATGGTGTGTGCATAGCCAAAAAGAAGACAAAAATTGCACGGAAAACACTTGATCCACTCTATCAACAGTCATTACTGTTTGAAGAAAGCCCACAGGGTAAAGTCTTACAGGTCAGTTTATTGTTTGCATACTTTGGTGGTGGGCACCCCTTCATCTCTATCACATACACCTTCATCTCTATCACACACTCCTTCATCTCTATCACACACCCCTTTATCTCTATCACACACACACTCCTTTATCTCTATTACATAGTCCTTTATCTCTATTACACACTCCTTTATCTCTATTACACACTCCTTTAGTCTATTACCACACAGTGTTATGTTTATTTGAAAAGCCACAGTGGATCAGCCTTTGGTGCCTCCAATCCACAAAATCCAGACCTTTTCTCCCCAGTTGCTTATTATACTGTTAAAATATCCACATTATGTCATCACTGGATTTATACTCTTAAAGAACACAAGCAGCTGATTCCTGACAATATGTCCAACTGATGAGGAAATCTGATGGATTGATCACCAATCATTTATACACACCCAGGTAGATCTTTTAGAAAACACCCCTCTCAGAAGCAACTTCAAGGATTGATTAAGAAGGGGAAAATAGAGTACGAGAGTAAACTTGTGGGGAACATATAAACTGACTGTAAAAGTTTCTATAGGTATGTGAAGAGAAAAAGATTGGTGAAGATAAATATAGGTCCCTTACAGTCAGAAACAGGGGAATTTATAATGGGGAACAAAGAAATGGCAGACCAACTAAATACATACTTTGGTTCTGCCTTCACAAAGGAGGACACAAATAACATACCAGAAATGTTGGAGAACACAGGGTTTAGTGAGAGAGAGGAACTGAAAGAAATCAGTATTAGCAGGGAAATGGTGTTGGAGAAATTGATGGGATTGAAGGCCGATAAATCCCCAGGGCCTGATAATCTACAACCCAGGGTACTTAAGGAATACTTAAGGGCCCTAGAAATAGTGGATGCATTGGTGGTCATCTTCTGAGATTCTATAGACTCTGCAACAGTTCCCACAGATTAGAGGGTAGCTACTGTAACCCCACAATTTAAAAAAGGAGGTAGAGAGAAAACAGGGAATTATAGACCAGTGAGCCTGACCTCGGCAGTGGGGAAAATTCTAGAGTCGATTATAAAAGATTTAAAAGCTGAGCACTTGGAAAACAGTGGCAGAATCGGACAGAGTCAGCATGGATTTACGAAAGGGATATCATGCTTGACAAATCTACTGGAATTTTTTGAGGATGTAACTAGTAGAGTTGATGAGGGGGAGCCAGTGGATGTGGTTTATTTGGACTTTCAGAAGGCTTTCGACAAAGTCCCACATAAGAGATGAGCGTGTAAAATTAAAGTGCATGGGATTGTGGATAGTGTATTGAGATGGATAGAAAACTGGTTGGCAGACCAGAAACAAAGAGCCTATATTCCTATAAACGGGTCTTTTTCCAAATGTCAGGCAGTGACTAGTGGGGTACCACAGGGATCGGTGCTGGGACCCCAGCTATTCACAATATATATAATGATTTAGATGAGGGAACCAAATGTAATATCTCCAAATTTGCAGATGGCACAAAGCTGGGTGGGAGGGTGAGCTGTGAGGAGGATGCAGAGATGCTTCAGTATGATTTGGACAAGCTGAATGAGTGGGCAAATGCATAGCAGATGCAATATAATGTGGATAAATGTGAGGTTATCCACTTTGGTAGCAGGAAGAACAGGAAGGCGGATTATTATCTGAATGGCTATAAATTGAGAGAGGGGAATGTGCAACGAGACCTGGGTGTTCTCGTACACCAGTCGCTGAAGGTAAGCATGCAGGTGCAGCAGGCGGTAAAAAAGGCAAATGGCATGTTGGCCTTCATAGCCAGATGATTTGAGTACAGGAACAGGGATGCCTTGCCTTGCCTTACAGGGCCTTGGTGAGACCAACTGGTGTGCAGTATTGGTCTCCTAATCTGAGGAAGGTTGTTCTTGCTATAGAGGGAGCGCAGCGAAGATTTACCCGACTAATTCCTGGGGTGGCCGGACTGACATATGAGGAGAGATTGAGTTGGTTAGGATTATATTTGCTGGAGTTCAGAAGAATGCGGGGGGATCTGTAAATTAAACCTGTAAATTCTAACAGGACTAGGCAGGGTAGATGCAGGAAGGATGTTCCCGATGGTGGGGGAGTCCAGAACCAGGGGTCCCAGTCTGAGGATACGGGGTAGATCATTTAGGTCTGAGAAATTTCTTCACCCAGAGAGTGGTAAGCCTGTGGAATTCACTATCACAGAAAGTAGTTGAGGCCAAAGCATTGTATGTTTTCAAGAAGGAATTAGATATAGCTCTTGGGGCAAAGGGGATCAAGGGATATGGGGAGAAAGCAGGAGCAGGCTGTTGAGTTGGATGATCAGCCATGATCATTGTGAATGGCAGAGCAGGCTCGAAGGGCCGAATGGCCTACTGCTGCTCCTAATTTCTATGTTTCAGTATCCTACAAATCTTGTTAGTGGAGAGTAGGATTTAGTGAAATCAATCAGTTCTTCAGATTTCACTGTTTACGCTTCACAACATTGACGAATCAGCATTTCAGCAGTAATTAAAAGATAAAATACTGAAAAACTCAGTAGGTCTGGCAGCATCTGTGGAGAGAGAAACAGAGTTAACATAGCGAGTCCATATGACTTCTTCAGAGCTCATTAACTCTGTTTCTTTCTCCACAGATACTGTCAGACCTCCTGTGTTTTTCCAGCATTTTCTATTTTTATTTCAGAATTCCAGAATCCATAGTATTTTGCTTTTATTTTAGCAATTCAGCAGTGATTGTTCCATCAGCATTCCTGACTGCATTAGCAAACTAGATGCAGAAACAAGTATAAACCCCCCAGCGAGATTAAACTGACGATTGCATACTGCTTAAGTGCACCTCTATCATTTTTTGCATGGAGTATATTGGAGATCTTAGAGAAACTACAGTATTGCAATTATATGGAACCACTCATGTTGTGGCAGCTAGCCAAATTACTTCACAAAGAAATTACTACTTATAAACTGTTGTTTCATGGGTAAACATGGCAGATAACCTGTACACAGCCATGTTCAACAAAAAATTAGATAAGCGACCAGTTTTGTTTTTTGGTGGCATTGATATTTTTATGTTCACCTGAACAGTTTTAATATCACCTGCATTATTGCAGCATTCCCTCACTGAAGTGCCATATTCTGTTCAAGTGAGCCTTGAATCACAGAAGATCCGCAGGCACAAACTGAAGCCATAATTGAAATGTTGCAGATACAGTCAGACCTGCTGAGTTTCAATTATATTGCTGGCTTATATTGTACTGTATGAGAAGTTGAAATAAAAATAGAACATAACAAAAGCAATAATGATAACTTGCATTTATACAACACTTGTAACATATAAAAAATTACAAGGCATTTCATAATCATACCCTTCCAGTATCTTTCTTGCATTAAGGTACAAGCAAAATACTGCGGATGCTGGAAATCTAGAACAAAAACAAAAACACCTGGAAAAACTCAGCAGGTCTGACTGTATCTGCGAAGAGGGATACAGTTGATGTTTCGAGTCCGTATGACCCTTCATCAGAACTAAGACATATAGAAATGAGATGAAATATAAGCTGGTAGAAGGGGGTGGGACAGGAGAGCTCGATAGGGAGCCAGTGATAAGTGGAGGCCAAGAAGAGACTGCCAAAGACTTCATAGACAAAAGGACAAAGGGGTGTTGATGGTGGTGATATTATCTAAAGGATGTGCTAATGGGGACATTAAGGGAAGCAAGCTAGTGGCAGATTGTCCTAGTGTGGGTGGGGTGTGGGGAAGGGATCAAAATGGGCTAAAAGGTGGAGATGAAACAATAGATCGAAATAAATTTAAAATTAGGAGGGAAAAGAAAAAAATATAGTTGTAAAAAAATTATAAATTATTGGAAAAGGGGTGGGGGGGGATTGGAAAGGGGGTGAGGATGGAGGAGAGAGTTCATGATCTGAAATTGTTGAACTCAATATTAAGTCCAGAAGATTGTACAGTGCCTAGTCAGAAGTTGAGATGCTGTTCCTCAAGTTTGCGTTGAGCTTCGCATTGCAGCAAGCCAAGGACGGACGTGGTTCTGGGAGGGAGAAGAAGGTGTGAGGGCGGATGCTAGGGAGATGGGTCGGCCGCGGTTGAGGGCCCTGTCAACCACTGTGGGTGGAAAACCATGGTTAAGGAAGAAGGAAGACATGTCCGAGGTACTGTTTTGGAAAGTGGCATCATCAGAACAGATGCGACGGAGGCGAAAGAACTGAGAGTCCTTGCAGGAAGCAGGGTGTGAGGAGCTGTAGCCGAGGTAGCTGTGGGAGTCGGTAGGCTTGTAATGAATATTGGTGGACAGTCTATCATCAGAAATTGAGACTGAGAGGTCAAGGAAGGGAAGGGAAGTGGCAGTGACGCACCACGTGAAAATGATGGAGGGGTGGAAATTGGAAGCAAAATTAATAAATTTTTCCAGATCCAGATGAGAGCATGAAGCGGCACTGAAGCAGTCATCGAACCGGAGAAAGAGTTGTGGGAGGGGGGCCGGAATAGGACTGGAAAGAGACAGACATAACTGGGGCTCATGCGGGTACCCATAGCCACACCTTTTATTTGGAGGAAGAGAGACGAGTTTAAGGAGAAATTGTTCAGTGAGAGAACAAGTTCAGCCAGATGGAGGAGAGTAGTGGTGGATAGGGATTGTTCAGGTCTCTGTTCGAGGAAGAAGCGGAGAGCCCTCAGACCATTCTGGTGGGGGATGGAGGTGTAGAGGAAAACCAGGTACATTTCCATTTCTCTTTAAAAGACCCACCTTACATCTTCCTCCCACTGCCATTCACCCCTCTCTCTCAATCTCTGATTTCTTTAAGGCCCTGTTGCAGATGTAATCCTTAAGTAATCCTTTTCAACAAATTGTTTTTAAATGGTCAATATTTAGCTGCAATCCTCTTTTCAGTTGGACACTTTCAGTAATTTGAATGGGCTATGTAAGAAAAAGGCAAAGGTTTGGCATTCTTTAAAAAATGCTTCTGGGCCACTCTTTGCCTCGAGTCCCCAATGTCCCTTCGTATGCAGCTGTGGTTGTTACTTGCTAGCAGTAAATTAAACTACTTAAATTACATCCTTACTAAGCTAGTCATTGGAGTATTTGAAGCTGTTTCTGGCTTATTTATAATGATGGCAAGCTTTATGCACACCAGCAAAAATATAGGTCTGATATGATATATGATTACTGGAAAGTAATATGATTACTGGAAAGTTATTCAAGTATGTCTACTGCACAGAATCTTCTCACTTTCTTCATTCTTTTACAGGTGATAGTCTGGGGAGATTATGGCCGAATGGACCACAAATGTTTTATGGGAGTGGCACAGATCCTGTTGGAAGAGCTTGATCTATCCAGCATGGTGATTGGCTGGTACAAACTGTTTCCAACGTCTTCATTGGTGGACCCCACCTTGACTCCACTTACTCGCAGAGCTTCCCAATCATCTCTTGAGAGTTCGACTGGACCTCCCTGTGTTAGGTCATAGTGAACTGTTGGGAGATCACAAAACAGGACAAAAATCAGAAGCTGACCACAAATATGATCAATTCACTGCTGGAGCCAGACAATCACTCTTGTTTTGCCAATAGTACTGTTTCAAAAAATAATAGGGCTTCATAAATCCTAAAAAGTACATAGATATGTGTGTATGTATTTATGTATGTATGCTGGCATGAATCGGCAAACACGCACTATATTAAATACTGAATGGAAACTATCAGCGATAGTCACTGATTTTGTGTAAGAGGCTAAATGAATGAGACCAGTGCTCTGACCTAAAGAAGTTAAATATTTTCAAGTAGATAACAACAAACTGGAAAGATAATAAGACTCAGAAAAAATGGAATTGTTCATTAATGTTTCTGTAGAAACTATAAACAGTGTTACCTTACGGTGTTACATTTTCTCTGCACACACTTTGTCCACTGCTGTCTGTTGTACTGAAACCGAGCTAAACTTCTGCAACTGTTCCCCCACCCCGATGCTGGCAGACACCCTCCCTGTCGTTCCTTTATTAAAGGGTGCTGCATTACTTTGTGAGTCTCACAAAAGGTGTTCAACAGCTACAGACTTGTGCAGAAAGTGCGGAAAATGCCAGTGTCTGGATATCACTGACTCTCAAGTTAATAGCATCAAATTCATTGTGAGTTAACTACAGGAAAAAAACTCAAAAAATGTCAAATTTGAGCAGCACCCATTATATTTCTTAGCAAAGATTTTCAAATTGTTGTTTGCCATTTGCCACATAATTGCCATTGTTCTTCTCTTTGTAAAACAGGCACATGTTTGCATTATGAATTAATATTTTTTATGTTTTCTGATGTTTTGCATGAAAATAAAGTTTTGAAACTGCAATCAGTGCTGGGGACTGTTAAAAGCAGCTTCAGTCTTGACATTCTGCAGAGATTGTGGCACTAAGATGTTCCTTGTAATGCAATTCTCTTCCTATAATTACAAACAGTTGAGATAACTTCTGTATAAAATTGTATATTTGACTTCTCGAAGTGTTGATCAATAATGGATATGCTGTTTGAGCTGTACCTGGGAATTTTCCTGATCGCGTGTCACATGGCACTCTGATTTGCCCCAGATAGAGCATGATGCTAGTTGTTTGATAATTGCTGGAAATTACAGTTGAAGTTTCCTGCACACGTTAGTGTTTTTAACCTGACTTTAGTTTACATTATTTCGGAATTACTGCAAGCACAGTGCTTGATTTTTTTACAGTGAGATGTATTATTTTTTGAAAGAAAAGCAAACTTTCGATTTGCTTTTTTTAAAAAAAATCATTTTTCCTTAAGTCCCATTGGGCCTTGAAATCCCATGTGTATTTACGTCAATGCAGGTGGCGATTCTACTTCCTCCTCCACCTGCTCTCATGGGCCATTTTGATTTTTGGATCACTGATGTGGAGCAGCATGACTCTAGAACTGTTCAATTGCTGCATGCACGTTTTGTAGGAGGGGGGGGAAACAACACAGGAGTTAATTAATATGTGTGTTAGTTCCACATAGGCCAGCTTGTATGTTGCATGTACTTGTACAGTTTGCTTGTTATTAATATAAAGAAATAACTAAGAAATCAAAGCCATTAATTTATGTTAACAACATTTTTGCTGATTTGGACTAGGCTCAGGTCTGGTGATGAATGTCTATTGAAAGATTTTTTTGTACCCTCTCTTGAAAATAATTACTGATGTAGTACAGAAAAAGGGCCCTATTGATTTTGGTGTAAGTTCTTATTTGTTCTTACTAACAGATGTTACAAGCTTTGTGTATACACAAAAAATTGACTTCTAGGTATTCTGCCTGCACAGAGTGAATTGGCCAACCCTTTAATTTATCTGTTGTCCTACAGGGTGGATAAGATTGATTACTGCCTGACCTGCTGAGCAGGAAGAATTGAAGCAATGGTTTAATAAGGTCCTATTCCATTTATTGTGGCCAAATACAGCTGATTTGGATAGTACCTTCCCGCGGCAGTTGTCTGAACACACCCCTGTGCTTTTAAATGAATTTCAGACTCATACTATGTAAACATGTTTAATAAAATTTACTTTTCATGTCAGCTTTAGGTTTTTCTCTTTTTTTTTCATTAACCAAATTCTATTTGGAAAATCCACATAAGATCTAAAACAGGAAATAAGAGAAGCAAAGAGAGTGTATGAGAATACATTAGTGGATAATATACAAGGGAGCTCAAAAGTCTTTTATAATCATATAAGGGCAGTCGAAAGAAAGGCCAAAATGGAGATCTTCTTGTGGAGGCAGAGAGCATGGCTGAGATCCTAAATGAAAATTCTATATCTGGCTTCAGGAGAGAAGAGAATGCTACTAATGTCACAGTAAAGAAGGAGGCAGTAGTGATATTGGACAGGATGAAGTGGTTGTACCTAAAAGGTTGGCAATCCTCAAAATAGAAAGGTCAGCCGGTGCAGATAAGATGCATCCTAGAGATGGGGAGATGGTGGTAGAGTCAATGGACGAGTAATCCAAAGGCCCAGGGTAATGCCCTGGGGACATCAGTTCAAATAACATCATGGCAGCTGGTAGTATTAACTTATTAACTTCCAGCGACCACGGCTTTCTGCCAGCAACAGGGAGGCTGGAGGACAGCCCTCCCACCGAAAGGCCAATTGAGACACTTAAGTGGCCAATTAGAGGCCTCTTCTTCCCCTCCAGCATTATATTGATGAACGCAGAGGCCTACCTGCAGGGTCAAAACTCACGGGTCTTCAGAAAAAACAATAGCACATCGCAAAAATGCTTAACTCGTAGAGAAAAGCACTTTTTGCCAGACAATCAAAACTTTCACAAATCCCTTAAAGGTTGTTGGACTTTAATAACAAGAATTATAACATTGGGAAAAAAAGCTTAACTCTCCGAGATGAACACTTTTTTTGCCAGAAAGTGAAAACTTTTCACAATTGACACAAAATTCTTCAAACTTCATTAAGAAATTTAGGAATTGATGGTTCGGATGAATGAAGAAAAGCTGCAACTGCGGGGAATGTTAGAAATAGAGACATTACACTAGATCGACAGCAGAAATTAGTGGAGAGGTAGAATTTGATTGAAATGGAGAGATATGTACAACTAGAGAAGGAACAGAAGCTAAAAACAATGAATTTCATGGAAATGGGAGATTTTACAAATATGGGGAAAGCGAAATATCTGCAGATAAAGAAAATGCTAGAATTTACTCAATTGCTAGAATTTGATATTTTGCTAGATACACAGAGCCAGTTTTGCAGATAGAGAAGGCTATCGAGAAAATGAAGTTGTGGTGAATGCAGACAACCTGCAAATGTCTGGAATTTACTTACTTGCAAGAAATTGAGTACTTGCTCAATACAGAGAACCAGATTTGATAAAAAGGAGAGAAATGGAGAAGCAGAATGATGAATTTAACAATGAATATCTGGAAATTTGTAGATTGTTAGAAATGGTTAGTTAATGGTTATACGCCATGGAAACTCTTAGAGATGGAGAGATTTCTAGAAATGGAGAAACTTATACAGCCAGTGAATGAGCAGAAGAAACAGGGAATATCATGGAAATGGAGAATTGTATAATAATATATGGTGAATGAGAAATATCTGCAGATAGAGAAAATTCTAGAATTTGATCAATTGCTAGAAATTGACATCGTGCTAGATACAAAGAGTCCGCTTTGCAGAAATTGAAGGATATCAAAAAATTGAATTTGCGGTGAATGCATAGAACCTGCAAAGGTGCGGAATTTGATTACTTACAAAATATTGAGAACTTGCTAGCTACACAGAACCAGATTTGATGAAAAGGAAAGAAATGTTGAAACTGAAGGCTGAGTTGAACACTGAAAAGCACGAAAATTGTAGATTGCTAGAAATAGAGATATGAGTGTATATAGGCAGTAGAAATTTGTAGAGGTGGAGAGATTTCTAGAAATGGAGAAACTTATACAGCCTGCGAATGAGCAGAAGATACATACAGTGAATATCACCGAATTGGGAGATTTTGTAAATATGGGGAATGAAAAATATCTGCAGGGAGAGAATATGACAAAAGTTGAACACTTGTTAGAAATTGATATTTTGCAAGATACAGAAAGCCAGTTTTGCAGAATTTGTAGGATATGGAGAAATTGAAGTTTCGCTGAATGCGCAGAACCTGCCAATGTGCTGAATCTATCAAATTGCTGGATATTGAGAATTTGATTTATAGAGAGAACTAGATTATCTGATAAAGAGGGACATTGAGAAATCGAATGTGTAGGTGAATGAGGACTACCTGGAAATTTGGACATTGTTCAAAATGTAGACAGCCAGCAGAAATTAGGTGAGAAAGAGAAATTGACAGAAATGGAGAAACATGCGAATTCAGAGGTGGAGCAGAAGCTGCAAACAGCTATTATCATGGAAATGGGTGATTCTATGGGGAATGCAAAATACTTGCAGATGGTGAAAATGGCAGAAATTGCTCAATTGCCAGAAATGGTTATTTTGATAGATACAGAGAGTCTGTTTCACTGAAATTGAAGGATATCGAGAAATTGAAGTTGCGGTGAATGCAGATAAGCTGCAAATGTGTGGAATTTAATTGTTTGCAAGAAGTTGAGAACTTCCTAGGTATAGAGAACCAGATAAGATGAAATACAGAGAAATGGAGAAACTGAAAACTGAGTTGAGAAATGAGCAGTTGGATATTTGTAGATTGTTAGAAATAGAGCTATGCATGCATATAGGCAGTAGAAATTTGTAGAGATGGAGAGATTTCAAGAAAAGGAGAAACCGATACAGCCAACGAACGAGCAGAAGATACAAACAGTGAATATCATGGAATTGGGCAATTGCATAATTATGGGGAATGTGAAACATCTGCAGAGAGCGAAAATTCTAGAATTTGTTCAATTGCTAGAAACTGACATCTTGCTACATACAGAGAGTCCGCTTTGCAGAAATTGAAGGATATCGAATAATTGAAGTGGGGTTGAATGCAGAGAACTGGAATTTGCTTGCATGCAAGAAATTGAGAACTTGCTTGATACAGAAAACCAGATTTGATAAAAAAGGGAGAAATGGAGAAGCATACTGCTGAATTTAACAATGAATATCTGGAAATTTGTAGATTGTTAGACACAGAGAATGGTTACACGCAGTGGAAACTCTTAGAGATGGAGAGATTTCTAGAAATGGAGAAACTTATACAGCCAGCGAACGAGCAGAAGATACAAACAGTGAATATATAGGAATTGGGAGATGTTGTAAATATGGGGAATGATAAATATCTGCAGATAGAGAAAATGATAAAAGTTGATTACTTGCAAGAAATTGAGAACTTGCTATATACAGAGAGCCAGCTTTGCAGAAATTGAAGGATATGGAGAAATTGAAGTAGTGGTGAATGCGGAGAAGCTGGATTTGTGCTGAATCTAATTAATTGCTGGAAATTGAGGCTTTGATAGATAGAGAGACCGAGATTTGCTGAGAAAGAGTGAAATTTAGGAATTGACGGTTCGGATAAATGACGAAAAGCTGGAACTGTGGGGAATGTTAGAAATAGAGACATTACACTAGATCGACAGCAGAAATGAGTGGGGTGGTAGAATTTGATTGAAATGGAGAAATTTGTACAACCAGAGAAGGAACAGAAGCTAATAACAATGAATTTCATGGAAATGAGAGATTTTACAAATGTGGGGAAAGCGAAATATCTGCAGATAAAGATAACGGTAGAATTTACTCAATTGCTAGAAATTGATATTTTGCTAGATACACAGAGCCAGTTTGGCAGATAGAGAAGGGTATCAAGAAATTGAAGTTGTGGTGAATGCAGAGAACCTGCAAATGTCTGGAATTTACTTACTTGCAAGAAATTGAGTGCTTGCTGAATACGGAGAACCAGGTTTGATAAAAAGGAGAGAAATGGAGAAGCAGAATGATGAATTTAACAATGAATATCTGGAAATTTGTAGATTGTTAGAAATAGAGATGTTAATGGTTATACGCCGTGGAAACTCTTAGAGATGGAGAGATTTCTAGAAATGGTGATACTTATACAGCCAGTGAACGAGCAGAAGAAACAGGGAATATCATGGAAATGGAGAATTGTATAAAAATGGGGAATCAGAAATATCTGCAGATAGAGAAATTGCTAGAAATGGATCAGTTGCTAGAAATTGACATCTTGCTAGATACAGAGAACCAGATTTGAACAAAAGGGGGAGAAACGTAGATACTGAAGACTGAGTTGGAAAATGAACAGCTGGATGTTTGCAGATTGTTAGAAATAGAACTATTAATGTATGTGGGCAGCAGAAATTCGTTGTGATGGAGAGATTTCAAGAAATGGAGAAACCTATATAGCAGAAGCTACAAACAGTGAATATCATGGAATTGGGCAATTGTATAATTATGGCGAAGGAAAAATATCTGCAGATAGAGAAAATTCTAGAATTTGATCAATTGCTAGAAATTGACATCTTGCTAGATACAAAGAGACCACTTTACAGAAATTGAAGGATATCGAAAAATTGAATTTGCGGTGAATGCAGAGAGTGCGGAGTTTGATTACTTACAGGAAATTGAGAACTTGCTTAGCTACACAGAACCAGATTTGATGAAAAGGAAAAAATGTTGAAACTGAAGGCTGAGTTGAACAATGAAAAGCTCGAAATCTGTAGATTGCTGGAAATAGAGATATGAGTGTATATAGGCAGTAGAAATTTGTAGAGGTGGAGAGATACATACAGTGAATATCACCGAATTGGGAGATTTTGTAAATATGGGGAATGAAAAGTATCTGCAGGGAGAGAATATGACAATTTTGAACACTTGTTAGAAATTGAAGTTGTGGTGAATGCAGAGAACGTGCAAATGTCTGGAATTTACTTACTTGCAAGAAATGTGAGTACTTGCTCAATACAGAGATCCTGACTTGATAAAAAGGAGAGAAATGGAGAAGCAGAATGATGAACTTAACAATGAATATCTGGAAATTTGTAGTTTGTTAGAAATAGAGATGTTCATGGTTTTACACCGTGGAAACTCTTAGAGATTTCTAGAAATGGAGAAACTTATACAGCGAGAGAACGAGCAGAAGAAAGAGGGAATATCATGGAAGTGGAGAATTGTATAAAAATGGGGAATTAGAAATATCTGCAGATAGAGAAATTGATAGAAATTCATCAATTGCTAGAATTTGACATCTTGCTAGAAACAGAGAACCAGATTTGAACAAAAGAAACGTAGATATTGAAGACTGAGTAGGGAAATGAACAGCTGGATGTTTGCAGATTGTTAGAAATAGAACTATTAATGTAGATGGGCAGCAGCAATTCGTCGTGATGGAGAGATTTCATGAATTGTAGACAACTATACAGCCAGTGAACGAGCAGAACATACAAACAGTGAGTTTCATGGAATTGGGCAATTGTATCATTATGGCGAATGAGAAATATCTGCAGATAAAGAAAATGATGAAAGTTGATTACTTGCAAGAAGTTGAGAACTTGCATGAAACGAGAACCGTTTTGAAAAAATAGAGAGAAATGGAGAAGCAGACTGTTGAATTTAACAACGAATTGGAAATTTGTAGATTGTTAGACATAGAGAATAGTTACAGGCAGCGGAAACTCTTAGTGTTGGAGAGATTTCTAGAAATGGAGAAACTTATACAGCCAGCGAACGAGCAGAAGATACAAACAGTGAATATAAAGGAATTGGGTGATTTTGTAAATATGGGGAATGATAAATATCTGCAGATAGAGAAAATGATAAAAGTTGATTACTTGCAAGAAATTGAGAATTTGCTATATACAGAGAGCCAGCTTTGCAGAAATTGAAGGATATGGAGAAATTGAAGTTGCAGTGAAATCGAAGCTGGATTTGTGCTGAATCTAATTAATTGCTGAGAATTGACGTTATGATAGATACAATTTCTCCATATCCTTCAATTTCTGCAAAGCTGGCTCTCTGTATATACCAAGTTCTCAATTTCTTGCAAGTAATCAACTTTAATCATTTTCCCTATCCGCAGATATTTATCATTCCCCATATTTACTAAGTCTCCCAATTCCTTTATATTCACTGTTTGTATTTTCTGCTCGTTCGCTGGGTGTATAAGTTTCTTCATTTCTAGAAATCTCTCCATCTCTAAGAGTTTCCACTGCGTGTCTAACAATCTACAAATTTCCAATTCGTTGTTAAATTCAGCAGTCTGCTACTCCATTTCTCTCCTTTTTATCAAATCCGATTGTCTATTTCAAGAAAGTTCTCAACTTCTTGCAAGTAATCAACTTTTATCATTTTCTCTATCTGCAGATATTTCTCATTCGCCATAATTATACAATTGCCCAATTCCAGTAAAATCACTGTTTGTATCTTCCGCCCGTTCACTGGCTGTATAGGTTTCTCCAATTCTTGAAATCTCACCATCACGACGAATTGCTGCTGCCCATCTACATTAATAGTTCTATTTCAAACAATCTGCAAACATCCAGCTATTCATATTCCTACTCAGTCTTCAATATCTACGTTGCTCCCCCTTTTGCTCAAATCTGGTTCTCTGTATCTAGCAAGATGTCAATTTCTTGCAACTGATCTATTTCTAGCAATTTCTCTATCTGCAGATATTTCTTATTCCCCATTTTTATACAGTTCTCCATTTCCATGATATTCACTATTTCTTCTGCTCCTTCACTGGCCGTATGAGTTTCTCCATTTCTAGAAATCTCTCCATCTCTTAGAGTTTCCACGTTGTTAACATCTCTATTTCTAACAATCTACAAGTCTCCAGATATTCATTGTTAAATTCATCATTCTGCTTCTCCATTTCTCTCCTTCTTATCACATCTGGTTCTCTGTATTGAGCAAGAACTCAATTTCTTGTAAGTAAGTAAATTCCAGGCATTTGCAGGTTCTCTGCATTCACCACAACTTCAATTTCTCGATACCCTTCTCTATCTGCCCAACTGGCTCTGTGTATCTAGCAAAATATCAATTTCTAGCAGTTGAGTAAATCCTAGCATTTTCGTTATCTGCAGATATTTCCCTTTCCCCACATTCGTAAAATCTCCCATTTCCATGAAATTCATTGTTTTTAGCTTCTGTTCCTTCTCTGGTTGTACAAATTTCACCTTTACAATCAAATTCTACCACCCCAATCATTTCTGCTGTCGATCTAGTGTATTGTCTCTATTTCCAACATTCCCCGCCGGTGCAGCTTTTCTTCATTCATTTTTTCTTCATTCCTAAATTTCACTCTCTCTCAGCAAATCTCGGTCTCTGTATCTAACAAAACCTCAATTATCAGCAATTAATTAGATTCACCACAAATCCAGCTTCTCCGCGTTCACCGCAAATTCAATTTCTCCATATCCTTCACTTTCTGCAAAGCAGGCTCTCAGTATATAACAAATTCTCAATTCCTTGCAAGTAACCAACTTTTATCATTTTCTCTATCTGCAGATATTTATCATTCCACATATTTACAAAATCTCCCATTTCCTTCATATTCACTGTTTGTATCTTCTGCTCGTTCGCTGGCTGTATAAGTTTGTACATTTCTAGCAATCTCTCCATCTCTAAGAGTTTCCACTGCGTGTAACCATTCCCTGCGTCTAACAATCTACAAATTTCCAATTCGTTGTTAAATTTAACAGTCTGTTTCTCCATTTCTCTCCATTTTTTCAAATTCGGTTCTGTGTATCAAGCAAGTTCTGAATTCTGTGCAAGTAATCAACTTTTATCATTTTCTCTATCTGCAGATATTTATCATTCCACATATTTACAAAATCTCCCAATTCCTTCATATTCACTGTTTGTATCTTCTGCTCGTTCGCTGGCTTTAAAAGTTTCTCCATTTCTAGAAATCTCTCCATCTCTAAGAGTTTCCACTGCATGTAACTATTCTCTATTTCTAACAATCCACAAATTTCCAATTCGTTGTTAAATTCAACAGTCTGCTTCTCCATTTCTCTCCATTTTTTCAAATCCGGTACTCTGTATCAAGCAAGTTCTGAATTTCTTGCAAGTAATCAACTTTTATCATTTTCTCTATCTGCAGATATTTATCATTCCACATATTTACAAAATCTCCCAATTCCTTTACATTCACTGTTTGTACCTTCTGCTCGTTCGCTGGCTGTATAAGTTTGTACATTTCTAGCAATCTCTCCATCTCTAAGAGTTTCCACTGCGTCTACCTATTCTCTATGTCTAACAATCGACAAATTTCCAATTCGTTGTTAAATTCAGCAGTCTGTTTCTCCATTTCTCTCCTTTTTTATCCAAATCCAGTTCTCTGTATCAAGCAACTTCTCAATTTCTTGCAAGTAATCAACTTTTATCGTTTTCTCTATCTGCAGATATTTCTCATTTGCCATAATTATACAATTGCCCAATTCCATGAAATTCAATGTTTGTATCTTCTGCTCGTACACTGGCTGTACAGGTTTCTCCAATTCTTCAAATCTCTCCATCACGACGAATTGCTGCTGCCCATCTACCTTAATAGTTCTATTTCCAACAATCTGCAAAGATCAAGCTGTTCATTTTCCTACTCAGCCTTCAATATCTACGTTTCTCACCATTTTGTTCAAAACTGGTTCTCTGTATCTAGCAAGATGTCAATTTCTGCCAATTGATCAATTTATAGCAATTTCTCTATCTGCAGATATTTCTTATTCCCCAATTTTATACAATTCTCCATTTCCATGATATTCACTATTTCTTCTGCTCCTTCACTGGCCGTATGAGTTTCTCCATTTCTAGAAATCTCTCCATCTCTAAGAGTTTCCACGTTGTATAACCATTAACATCCCTATTTCTAATAATCTACAAATTTCCAGATATTCATTGTTAAATTCATCAAACTGCTTCTCCATTTCTCTCCTTCTTATCACATCTGGTTCTCTGTATTGTGCAAGTACTCAATTTCTTGTAAGTAAGTAAATTCCAGGCATTTGCAGTTTGTCTGCATTCATCACAACTTCAATTTCTCGATACCCTTCTCTATCTGCCAAACTGGCTCTGTGTATCTAGCAAAATATCAATTTCTAGCAATTGAGTAAATCCTAGCATTTTCTTTATCTGCACATATTTCGCTTTCCCCACATTTGTAAAATCTCCCATTTCCATGAAATTCATTGTTTTTAGCTTCGGTTCCTTCACTAGTTGTACAAATTTCACCATTTCAATCAGATTCTACCACCCCACTCATTTCTGCTGTCGATCTAGTGTATTGTCTCTATTTCCAACATTCCCCGCAGTTGCAGCTTTTCTTCATTCATCCGAACCGTCAACACCTAAATTTCACTCTTTCTCTGCAAATCTCGGTCTCTGTATCTATCAAAACCTCAATTTCCAGTAATTAATTAGATTCAGCACAAATCCAGCTTCTCCGCGTTCACCACAACTTCAATTTCTCCATATCCTTCAATTTCTGCAAACCTGGCTCTCTGTATCAAGCAAGTTCTGAATTTCTTGCAAGTAATCAACTTTTATCATTTTCTCTATCTGCAGATATTTATCATTCCACATATTTACAAAATCTCCCAATTCCTTCATATTCACTGTTTGTATCTTCTGCTCGTTCGCTGGCTGTAAAAGTTTCTCCATTTCTAGAAATCTCTCCATCTGTAAGAGTTTCCACTGCGTCTAACTATTCTCTATGTCGTACAATCTACAAATTTCCAATTCGTTGTTAAATTCAACAGTCTGCTTCTCAATTTCTCTCCATTTATTCAAATCCGGTTCTGTGTATCAAGCAAGTTCTGAATATCTTGCAAGTAATCAACTTTTATCATTTTCTCTATCCGCAGATATTTATCATTCCACATATTTACAAAATCTCCCAATTCCTTCATATTCACTGTTTGTATCTTCTGCTCATTCGCTGGCTGTAAAAGTTTCTCCATTTCTAGAAATCTCTCCATCTCTAAGTGTTTCCACTGCGTCTAACTATTCTCTATGTCTAACAATCTACAAATTTCCAATTCGTTGTTAAATTCAACAGTCTGTTTCTCCATTTCTCTCCATTTTTTCAAATCCTGCTCTCTGTATCAAGCAACTTCTCAATGTCTTGCAAGTAATCAACTTTTATCGTTTTCTCTATCTGCAGATATTTCTCATTTGCCATAATTATACAATTGCCCAATTCCATGAAATTCAATGTTTGTATCTTCTGCTCGTACACTGGCTGTACAGGTTTCTCCAATTCTTCAAATCTCTCCATCACGACGAATTGCTGCTGCCCATCTACCTTAATAGTTCTATTTCCAACAATCTGCAAAGATCAAGCTGTTCATTTTCCTACTCAGCCTTCAATATCTACGTTTCTCACCATTTTGTTCAAAACTGGTTCTCTGTATCTAGCAAGATGTCAATTTCTGCCAATTGATCAATTTATAGCAATATCTCTATCTGCAGATATTTCTTATTCCCCATTATTATACAATTCTCCATTTCCATGATATTCACTATTTCTTCTGCTCCTTCACTGGCCGTATGAGTTTCTCCATTTCTAGAAATCTCTCCATCTCTAAGAGTTTCCACGTTGTATAACCATTAACATCCCTATTTCTAATAATCTACAAATTTCCAGATATTCATTGTTAAATTCATCATTCTGCTTCTCCATTTCTCTCCTTCTTATCGCATCTGGTTCTCTGTATTGAGCAAGTACTCAATTTCTTGTAAGTAAGTAAATTCCAGGCATTTGCAGTTTGTCTGCATTCACCACAACTTCAATTTCTCGATACCCTTCTCTGTCTGCAAAACTGGCTCTGTGTATCTAGCAAAATATCAATTTCTAGCAATTGAGTAAATCCTAGCATTTTCTTTATCTGCAGATATTTCGATTTCCCCACATTTGTAAAATCTCCCATTTCCATGAAATTCATTGTTTTTAGCTTCGGTTCCTTCACTAGTTGTACAAATTTCACCATTTCAATCAGATTCTACCACCCCACTCATTTCTGCTGTGGATCTAGTGTATTGTCTCTATTTCCAACATTCCCCGCAGTTGCAGCTTTTCTTCATTCATCCGAACCGTCAACGCCTAAATTTCACTCTTTCTCTGCAAATCTCGGTCTCTGTATCTATCAAAACCTCAGTTTCCAGCAATTCATTAGATTAAGCACAAATCCAGCTTCTCCGCGTTCACCGCAAATTCAATTTCTCCATATCCTTCACTTTCTGCAAAGCAGGCTCTCAGTATATAACAAATTCTCAATTCCTTGCAAGTAACCAACTTTTATCATTTTCTCTATCTGCAGATATTTATCATTCCACAGATTTACAAAATCTCCCATTTCCTTCATATTCACTGTTTGTATCTTCTGCTCGTTCGCTGGCTGTAAAAGTTTCTCCATTTCTAGAAATCTCTCCATCTCTAAGAGTTTCCACTGCGTGTAACTATTCTCTATGTCGTACAATCTACAAATTTCCAATTCGTTGTTAAATTCAACAGTGTGCTTCTCCATTTCTCTCCATTTTTTCAAATCCGGTACTCTGTATCAAGCAAGTTCTCAATTTCTTGCACGTAATCAACTTTTATCATTTTCTCTATCTGCAGATATTTATCATTCCACATATTTACAAAATCTCCCAATTCCTGTATATTCACTGTTTGTATCTTCTGCTCGTTCGCTGGCTGTATAAGTTTGTACATTTCTAGCAATCTCTCCATCGCTAAAAGTTTCCACTGCGTGTAACCATTATCTGTGTCTAACAATCTACAAATTCACAATTCGTTGTTAAATTCAACAGTCTGTTTCTCCATTTCTCTCCATTTTTTCAAATCCTGTTCTCTGTATCAAGCAACTTCTCAATTTCCAGCAATTAATTAGATTCAGCACAAATCCAGCTTCTCCGCGTTCACCACAACTTCAATTTCTCCATATCCATCAATTTCTGCAAACCTGGCTCTCTGTATCAAGCAAGTTCTGAATTTCTTGCAAGTAATCAACTTTTATCATTTTCTCTATCTGCAGATATTTATCATTCCACAGATTTACAAAATCTCCCATTTCCTTCATATTCACTGTTTGTATCTTCTGCTCGTTCGCTGGCTGTAAAAGTTTCTCCATTTCTAGAAATCTCTCCATCTCTAAGAGTTTCCACTGCGTGTAACTATTCTCTATGTCGTACAATCTACAAATTTCCAATTCGTTGTTAAATTCAACAGTCTGCTTCTCCATTTCTCTCCATTTTTTCAAATCCGGTACTCTGTATCAAGCAAGTTCTGAATTTCTTGCACGTAATCAACTTTTATCATTTTCTCTATCTGCAGATATTTATCATTCCACATATTTACAAAATCTCCCAATTCCTTTATATTCACTGTTTGTACCTTCTGCTCGTTCGCTGGCTGTATAAGTTTGTACATTTCTAGCAATCTCTCCATCGCTAAAAGTTTCCACTGCGTGTAACCATTATCTGTGTCTAACAATCTACAAATTCACAATTCGTTGTTAAATTTAACAGTCTGTTTCTCCATTTCTCTCCATTTTTTCAAATCCGGTTCTGTGTATCAAGCAAGTTCTGACTATCTTGCAAGTAATCAACTTATATCATTTTCTCTATCTGCAGATATTTATCATTCAACATATTTACAAAATCTCCCAATTCCTTCATATTCATGTTTGTATCTTCTGCTCGTTCGCTGGCTGTATAAGTTTGTACATTTCTAGCAATCTCTCCATCTCTAAGAGTTTCCACTGCGTGTTACTATTCTCTATGTCTAACAATCTACAACTTTCCAATTCGTTGTTAAATTCAGCAGCCTGTTTCTCCATTTCTCTCCTTTTTTTTCCAAATCCAGTTCTCTGTATCAGGCAACTTCTGAATTTCTAGCGAGTAATCAACTTTTATCGTTTTCTCTATCTGCAGATATTTCTCATTTGCCATAATTATACAATTACCCAATTCCATGAAATTCAATGTTTGTATCTTCTGCTCGTACACTGGTTGTACAGGTTTCTCCAATTCTTCAAATCTCTCCATCACGACGAATTGCTGCTGCCCATCTAAGTTAATAGTTCTATTTCTAACAATCTGCAAAGATCAAGCTGTTCCTTTTCCTACTCAGCCTTCAATATCTACGTTTCTCCCCCTTTTGTTAAATCTGGTTCTCTGTATCTAGCAAGATGTCAATTTCAAGCCATTGATCAATTTCTAGCAATTTCTCAATCTGCAGATATTTCTTATTCCCCACTTTTATACAATTCTCCATTTCCATGAAATTCCCCCTTTCTTCTGCTCTTACACTGGCTATATAAGTTTCACCATTTCTAGAAATCTCTCCATCTCTAAGAGTTTCCACGGCGTATAACCATTAACATCCCTATTTCTAACAATCTACAAATTTCCAGATATTCATTGTTAAATTCATCAATCTGCTTCTCCATTTCTCTCCTTCTTATCACATCTGGTTCTCTGTATTGTGCAAGTACTCAATTTCTTGTTAGTAAGTAAATTCCAGGCATTTGCAGTTTCTCTGCATTCACCACAACTTCAATTCCTCAATACCCTTCTCTATCTGCAAAACTGGCTCTGTGTATCTAGCAAAATATCAATTTCTAGCAATTGAGTAAATCCTAGCATTTTCTTTATCTGCACATATTTCGCTTTCCCCACATTTGTAAAATCTCCCACTTCAAGAAATTCATTGTTTTTAAATTCTGTTCCTTCACTAGTTGTACAAATTTCACCATTTCAATCAGCTTCTACCACCCCACTCATTTCTGCTGTCGATCTAGTGTATTGTCTCTATTTCCAACATTCCCCGCAGTTGCAGCTTTTCTTCATTCATCC
Source organism: Cetorhinus maximus (assembly GCF_964194155.1). Classification (NCBI taxonomy): domain Eukaryota; kingdom Metazoa; phylum Chordata; class Chondrichthyes; order Lamniformes; family Cetorhinidae; genus Cetorhinus; species Cetorhinus maximus. The sequence goes on from NC_135883.1 coordinate 51,785,015, forward strand.
GAACAGTCAACTCCTAAATTTCACTCTTTCTCAGCAAATCTCGGTCTCTGTATCTATCAAAACCTCAGTTTGCAGCAATTCATTAGATTCAGCACAAATCCAGCTTCTCCGCGTTCACCGCAACTTCAATTTCTCCATATCCTTCAATTTCTGCAAAGCTGGCTCTCTGTATATAGCAAATTCTCAATGTCTTGCAAGTAATCAACTTTTATCATTTTATCTATCTGCAGAAATTTATCTTTCCCCATATTTACAAAATCTCCCAAATCCTATATATTCACTGTTTGTATCTTCTGATCGTTCGCTGGCTGTATAAGTTTCTCCATTTCTAGAAATGTCTCCATCGCTAAAAGTTTCCACTGCGTGTAACCATTATCTGTGTCTAACAATCTACAAATTCACAATTCGTTGTTAAATTTAACAGTCTGTTTCTCCATTTCTCTCCATTTTTTCAAATCCGGTTCTGTGCATCAAGCAAGTTCTGAATATCTTGCAAGTAATCAACTTTTATCATTTTCTCTATCTGCAGATATTTCGCTTTCCCCACATTTGTAAAATCTCCCATTTCCATGAAATTCATTGTTTTTAGCTTCGGTTCCTTCACTAGTTGTACAAATTTCACCATTTCAATCAGATTCTACCACCCCACTCATTTCTGCTGTCGATCTAGTGTATTGTCTCTATTTCCAACATTCCCCGCAGTTGCAGCTTTTCTTCATTCATCCGAACCGTCAACTCCTAAATTTCACTCTTTCTCAGCAAATCTCCGTCTCTGTATCTATCAAAACCTCAATTTCCAGCAATTAATCAGATTCAGCACATATCCAGCTTCTCCGCGTTCACCGCAACTTGAATTTCTCCATATCCTTCAATTTCTGCAAAGCTGGCTCTCTGTATGTAGCAAATTCTCAATTTCTTGCAAGTAATCAACTTTTATCATTTTCTCTATCTGCAGATATTTATCATTCCACATATTTACAAAATCTCCCAATTCCTTTATATTCATTGTTTGTACCTTCTGCTCCTTTGCTGGCTGTATAAGTTTGTACATTTCTAGCAATCTCTCCATCTCTAAGAGTTTCCACTGCGTGTAGCCATTCCCTGCGTCTAACAATCTACAAATTTCCAATTCGTTGTTAAATTCAACAATCTCCATTTCTCTCCATTTTTTCAAATCCGGTTCTGTGTATCAAGCAAGTTCTGAATATCTTGCAAGTAATCAACTTATATCATTTTCTCTATCTGCAGATATATATCATTCAACATATTTACAAAATCTCCCAATTCCTTCATATTCACTGTTTGTATCTTCTGCTCGTTCGCTGGCTGTAAAAGTTTCTCCATTTCTAGAAATCTCTCCATCTCTAAGAGTTTCCACTGCGTCGAACTATTCTCTATGTCTAACAATCTACAAATTTCCAATTCGTTGTTAAATTCAACAGTCTGCTTCTCCATTTCTCTGCATTTTTTCAAATCCTGCTCTCTGTATCAAGCAACTTCTCAATGTCTAGCAAGTAATCAACTTTTATCGTTTTCTCTATCTGCAGATATTATTCATTTGCCATAATTATACAATTGCCCAATTCCATGAAATTCAATGTTTGTATCTTCTGCTCGTTACTGGCTGTACAGGTTTCTCCAATTCTTCAAATCTCTCCATCACGACGAATTGCTGCTGCCCATCTACCTTAATAGTTCTATTTCGAACAATCTGCAAAGATCAAGCTGTTCATTTTCCTACTCAGCCTTCAATATCTACGTTTCTCCCCCTTTTGCTCAAATCTGGTTCTCTGTATCTAGCAAGATGTCAATTTCTAGCAATCGATCAATTTCTAGCAATTTCTCTATCTGCAGATATTTCTTATTCCCCATTTTTATACAATTCTCCATTTCCATGATATTCACTATTTCTTCTGCTCCTTCACTGGCCGTATGAGTTTCTCCATTTCTAGAAATCTCTCCATCTCTAAGAGTTTCCACGTTGTATAACCATTAACATCCCTATTTCTAACATTCTACAAATTTCCAGATATTCATTGTTAAATTCATCAATCTGCTTCTCCATTTCTCTCCTTCTTATCACATCTGGTTCTCTGTATTGTGCAAGTACTCAATTTCTTGTAAGTAAGTAAATTCCAGGCATTTGCAGTTTGTCTGCATTCATCACAACTTCAATTTCTCGATACCCTTCTCTATCTGCCAAACTGGCTCTGTGTATCTAGCAAAATATCAATTTCTAGCAATTGAGTAAATCCTAGCATTTTCTTTATCTGCACATATTTCGCTTTCCCCACATTTGTAAAATCTCCAATTTCCATGAAATTCATTGTTTTTAGCTTCGGTTCCTTCACTAGTTGTACAAATTTCACCATTTCAATCAGATTCTACCACCCCACTCATTTCTGCTGTCGATCTAGTGTATTGTCTCTATTTCCAACATTCCCCGCAGTTGCAGCTTTTCATCATTCATCCGAACCGTCAACTCTAAACTTCACTATTTCTCAGCAAATCTCGGTCTCTCTATCTATCAAAACCTCAATTTCCAGCAATTCATTAGATTCAGCACAAATCCAGCTTCTCTGCGTTTACCGCAACTTCAATTTCTGCATATCCTTCAATTTCTGCAAAGCTGGCTCTCTGTATATAGCAAATTCTCAATGTCTTGCAAGTAATCAACTTTTATCATTTTATCTATCTGCAGATATTTATCTTTCCCAATATTTACAAAATCTCCCAAATCCTATATATTCACTGTTTGTATCTTCTGCTCGTTCGCTGGCTGTATAAGTTTCTCGATTTCTAGAAATGTCTCCATCGCTAAAAGTTTCCACTGCGTGTAACCATTATCTGTGTCTAACAATCTACAAATTCACAATTCGTTGTTAAATTTAACAGTCTGTTTCTCCATTTCTCTCCATTTTTTCCAATCCGGTTCTGTGTAGCAAGCAAGTTCTGAATATCTTGCAAGTAATCAACTTATATCATTTTCTCTATCTGCAGATATTTATCATTCAACATATTTACAAAATCTCCCAATTCCTTTATATTCACTCTTTGTACCTTCTGCTCGTTCGCTGGCTGTATAAGTTTGTACATTTCTAGCAATCTCTCCATCTCTAAGAGTTTCCACTGCATGTAACCATTCTCTGCGTCTAACCATCTACAAATTTCCAATTCGTTGTTAAATTCAACAGTCTGCTTCTCCATTTCTCTCTTGTTTTTTCCAAATCCAGTTCTCTGTATCAAGCAACTTCTCAATTTCCAGCAAATAATCAACTTTTATCGTTTTCTCTATCTGCAGATATTTCTCATTTGCCATAATTATACAATTGCCCAATTCCATGAAATTCAATGTTTGTATCTTCTGCTCGTACACTGGCTGTACAGGTTTCTCCAATTCTTCAAATCTCTCCATCACGACGAATTGCTGCTGCCCATCTACCTTAATAGTTCTATTTCTAACAATCTGCAAAGATCAAGCTGTTCATTTTCCTACTCAGCCTTCAATATCTACGTTTCTCCCCCTTTTGCTCAAATCTGGTTCTCTGTATCTAGCAAGATGTCAATTTCTAGCAATCGATCAATTTCTAGCAATTTCTCTATCTGCAGATATTTCTTATTCCCCATTTTTATACAATTCTCCATTTCCATGATATTCACTATTTCTTCTGCTCCTTCACTGGCCGTATGAGTTTCTCCATTTCTAGAAATCTCTCCATCTCTAAGAGTTTCCACGTTGTATAACCATTAACATCCCTATTTCTAACAATCTACAAATTTCCAGATATTCATTGTTAAATTCATCAATCTGCTTCTCCATTTCTCTCCTTCTTATCACATCTGGTTCTCTGTATTGTGCAAGTACTCAATTTCTTGTTAGTAAGTACATTCCAGGCATTTGCAGTTTCTCTGCATTCACCACAACTTCAATTCCTCAATACCCTTCTCTATCTGCAAAACTGGCTCTGTGTATCTAGCAAAATATCAATTTCTAGCAATTGAGTAAATCCTAGCATTTTCTTTATCTGCACATATTTCGCTTTCCCCACATTTGTAAAATCTCCCACTTCAAGAAATTCATTGTTTTTAAATTCTGTTCCTTCGCTAGTTGTACAAATTTCACCATTTCAATCAGATTCTACCACCCCACTCATTTCTGCGGTCGATCTAGTGTATTGTCTCTATTTCCAACATTCCCCGCAGTTGCAGCTTTTCTTCATTCATCCGAACCGTCAACTCCTAAATTTCACTCTTTCTCAGCAAATCTCCGTCTCTGTATCTATCAAAACCTCAATTTCCAGCAATTCATTAGATTCAGCACAAATCCAGCTTCTCTACGTTCACCGCAACTTCAATTTCTCCATATCCTTCAATTTCTGCAAAGCTGGCTCTCTGTATATAGCAAATTCTCAATGTCTTGCAAGTAATCAACTTTTATCATTTTATCTATCTGCAGATATTTATCTTTCCCCATATTTACAAAATCTCCCAAATCCTATATATTCACTGTTTGTATCTTCTGCTCGTTCGCTGGCTGTTTAAGTTTCTCCATTTCTAGAAATGTCTCCATCGCTAAAAGTTTCCACTGCGTGTAACCATTATCTGTGTCTAACAATCTACAAATTCACAATTCGTTGTTAAATTTAACAGTCTGTTTCTCCATTTCTCTCCATTTTTTCCAATCCGGTTCTGTGTATCAAGCAAGTTCTGAATATCTTGCAAGTAATCAACTTTTATCATTTTCTCTATCTGCAGATATTTCGCTTTCCCCACATTTGTAAAATCTCCCATTTCCATGAAATTCATTGTTTTTAGCTTCGGTTCCTTCACTAGTTGTACAAATTTCACCATTTCAATCAGATTCTACCACGCCACTCATTTCTGCTGTCGATCTAGTGTATTGTCTCTATTTCCAACATTCCCCGCAGTTGCAGCTTTTCTTCATTCATCCGAACCGTCAACTCCTAAATTTCACTCTTTCTCAGCAAATCTCCGTCTCTGTATCTATCAAAACCTCAATTTCCAGCAATTAATCAGATTCAGCACATATCCAGCTTCTCCGCGTTCACCGCAACTTGAATTTCTCCATATCCTTCAATTTCTGCAAAGCTGGCTCTCTGTATATAGCAAATTCTCAATTTCTTGCAATTAATCAACTTTTATCATTTTATCTATCTGCAGATATTTATCTTTCCCCATATTTACAAAATCTCCCAAATCCTATATATTCACTGTTTATATCTTCTGCTCGTACACTGGCTGTATAAGTTTCTCCATTTCAAGAAATCTCTCCATCGCTAAAAGTTTCCACTGCGTGTAACCATTATCTGTGTCTAACAATCTACAAATTTCCAATTCATTGTTAAATTTAACAGTCTGTTTCTCCATTTCTCTCCATTTTTTCAAATTCGGTTCTGTGTATCAAGCAAGTTCTGAATTCTGTGCAAGTAATCAACTTTTATCATTTTCTCTATCTGCAGATATTTATCATTCCACATATTTACAAAATCTCCCAATTCCTTCATATTCACTGTTTGTATCTTCTGCTCGTTCGCTGGCTTTAAAAGTTTCTCCATTTCTAGAAATCTCTCCATCTCTAAGAGTTTCCACTGCATGTAACTATTCTCTATTTCTAACAATCCACAAATTTCCAATTCGTTGTTAAATTCAACAGTCTGCTTCTCAATTTCTCTCCATTTTTTCAAATCCGGTACTCTGTATCAAGCAAGTTCTGAATTTCTTGCAAGTAATCAACTTTTATCATTTTCTCTATCTGCAGATATTTATCATTCCACATATTTACAAAATCTCCCAATTCCTTTACATTCACTGTTTGTACCTTCTGCTCGTTCGCTGGCTGTATAAGTTTGTACATTTCTAGCAATCTCTCCATCTCTAAGAGTTTCCACTGCGTCTACCTATTCTCTATGTCTAACAATCGACAAATTTCCAATTCGTTGTTAAATTCAGCAGTCTGTTTCTCCATTTCTCTCCTTTTTTTATCCAAATCCAGTTCTCTGTATCAAGCAACTTCTCAATTTCTTGCAAGTAATCAACTTTTATCGTTTTCTCTATCTGCAGATATTTCTCATTTGCCATAATTATACAATTGCCCAATTCCATGAAATTCAATGTTTGTATCTTCTGCTCGTACACTGGCTGTACAGGTTTGTCCAATTCTTCAAATCTCTCCATCACGACGAATTGCTGCTGCCCATCTACGTTAATAGTTCTATTTCCAACAATCTGCAAAGATCAAGCTGTTCATTTTCCTACTCAGCCTTCAATATCTACGTTTCTCACCATTTTGTTCAAAACTGGTTGTCTGTATCTAGCAAGATGTCAATTTCTGGCAATTGATCAATTTATAGCAATTTCTCTATCTGCAGATATTTCTTATTCCCCATTATTATACAATTCTCCATTTCCATGATATTCACTATTTCTTCTGCTCCTTCACTGGCTGTATGAGTTTCTCCATTTCTAGAAATCTCTCCATCTCTAAGAGTTTCCACGTTGTATAACCATTAACATCCCTATTTCTAATAATCTACGTATTTCCAGATATTCATTGTTAAATTCATCATTCTGCTTCTCCATTTCTCTCCTTCTTATCACATCTGGTTCTCTGTATTGAGCAAGTACTCAATTTCTTGTAAGTAAGTAAATTCCAGGCATTTGCAGTTTCTCTGCATTCACCACAACTTCAATTTCTCGATACCCTTCTCTGTCTGCAAAACTGGCTCTGTGTATCTAGCAAAATATCAATTTCTAGCAATTGAGTAAATCCTAGCATTTTCTTTATCTGCAGATATTTCGATTTCCCCACATTTGTAAAATCTCCCATTTCCATGAAATTCATTGTTTTTAGCTTCGGTTCCTTCACTAGTTGTACAAATTTCACCATTTCAATCAGCTTCTACCACCCCACTCATTTCTGCTGTCGATCTAGTGTATTGTCTCTATTTCCAACATTCCCCGCAGTTGCAGCTTTTCTTCATTCATCCGAACAGTCAACTCCTAAATTTCACTCTTTCTCAGCAAATCTCGGTCTCTGTATCTATCAAAACCTCAGTTTCCAGCAATTCATTAGATTCAGCACAAATCCAGCTTCTCCGCGTTCACCGCAACTTCAATTTCTCCATATCCTTCACTTTCTGCAAAGCAGGCTCTCAGTATATAGCAAATTCTCAATGTCTTGCAAGTAACCAACTTTTATCATTTTCTCTATCTGCAGATATTTATCATTCCACAGATTTACAAAATCTCCCATTTCCTTCATATTCACTGTTTGTATCTTCTGCTCGTTCGCTGGCTGTAAAAGTTTCTCCATTTCTAGAAATCTCTCCATCTGTAAGAGTTTCCACTGCGTGTAACTATTCTCTATGTCGTACAATCTACAAATTTCCAATTCGTTGTTAAATTCAACAGTGTGCTTCTCCATTTCTCTCCATTTTTTCAAATCCGGTACTCTGTATCAAGCAAGTTCTGAATTTCTTGCACGTAATCAACTTTTATCATTTTCTCTATCTGCAGATATTTATCATTCCACATATTTACAAAATCTCCCAATTCCTTTATATTCACTGTTTGTACCTTCTGCTCGTTCGCTGGCTGTATAAGTTTGTACATTTCTAGCAATCTCTCCATCTCTAAGAGTTTCCACTGCGTGTTACTATTCTCTATGTCTAACAATCTACAACTTTCCAATTCGTTGTTAAATTCAGCAGCCTGTTTCTCCATTTCTCTCCTTTTTTTTCCAAATCCAGTTCTCTGTATCAGGCAACTTCTGAATTTCTAGCGAGTAATCAACTTTTATCGTTTTCTCTATCTGCAGATATTTCTCATTTGCGATAATTATACAATTACCCAATTCCATGAAATTCAATGTTTGTATCTTCTGCTCGTACACTGGTTGTACAGGTTTCTCCAATTCTTCAAATCTCTCCATCACGACGAATTGCTGCTGCCCATCTAAGTTAATAGTTCTATTTCTAACAATCTGCAAAGATCAAGCTGTTCCTTTTCCTACTCAGCCTTCAATATCTACGTTTCTCCCCCTTTTGTTAAATCTGGTTCTCTGTATCTAGCAAGATGTCAATTTCAAGCCATTGATCAATTTCTAGCAATTTCTCAATCTGCAGATATTTCTTATTCCCCACTTTTATACAATTCTCCATTTCCATGAAATTCCCCCTTTCTTCTGCTCTTACACTGGCTATATAAGTTTCACCATTTCTAGAAATCTCTCCATCTCTAAGAGTTTCCACGGCGTATAACCATTAACATCCCTATTTCTAACAATCTACAAATTTCCAGATATTCATTGTTAAATTCATCAATCTGCTTCTCCATTTCTCTCCTTCTTATCACATCTGGTTCTCTGTATTGTGCAAGTACTCAATTTCTTGTTAGTAAGTAAATTCCAGGCATTTGCAGTTTCTCTGCATTCACCACAACTTCAATTCCTCGATACCCTTCTCTATCTGCAAAACTGGCTCTGTGTATCTAGCAAAATATCAATTTCTAGCAATTGAGTAAATCCTAGCATTTTCTTTATCTGCACATATTTCGCTTTCCCCACATTTGTAAAATCTCCCACTTCAAGAAATTCATTGTTTTTAAATTCTGTTCCTTCGCTAGTTGTACAAATTTCACCATTTCAATCAGATTCTACCACCCCACTCATTTCTGCTGTCGATCTAGTGTATTGTCTCTATTTCCAACATTCCCCGCAGTTGCAGCTTTTCTTCATTCATCCGAACCGTCAACTCCTAAATTTCACTCTTTCTCAGCAAATCTCCGTCTCTGTATCTATCAAAACCTCAATTTCCAGCAATTAATCAGATTCAGCACATATCCAGCTTCTCCGCGTTCACCGCAACTTGAATTTCTCCATATCCTTCAATTTCTGCAAAGCTGGCTCTCTGTATATAGCAAATTCTCAATTTCTTGCAATTAATCAACTTTTATCATTTTATCTATCTGCAGATATTTATCTTTCCCCATATTTACAAAATCTCCCAAATCCTATATATTCACTGTTTGTATCTTCTGCTCGTACACTGGCTGTATAAGTTTCTCCATTTCAAGAAATCTCTCCATCGCTAAAAGTTTCCACTGCGTGTAACCATTATCTGTGTCTAACAATCTACAAATTTCCAATTCATTGTTAAATTTAACAGTCTGTTTCTCCATTTCTCTCCATTTTTTCAAATTCGGTTCTGTGTATCAAGCAAGTTCTGAATTCTGTGCAAGTAATCAACTTTTATCATTTTCTCTATCTGCAGATATTTATCATTCCACATATTTACAAAATCTCCCAATTCCTTCATATTCACTGTTTGTATCTTCTGCTCGTTCGCTGGCTTTAAAAGTTTCTCCATTTCTAGAAATCTCTCCATCTCTAAGAGTTTCCACTGCATGTAACTATTCTCTATTTCTAACAATCCACAAATTTCCAATTCGTTGTTAAATTCAACAGTCTGCTTCTCAATTTCTCTCCATTTTTTCAAATCCGGTACTCTGTATCAAGCAAGTTCTGAATTTCTTGCAAGTAATCAACTTTTATCATTTTCTCTATCTGCAGATATTTATCATTCCACATATTTACAAAATCTCCCAATTCCTTTACATTCACTGTTTGTACCTTCTGCTCGTTCGCTGGCTGTATAAGTTTGTACATTTCTAGCAATCTCTCCATCTCTAAGAGTTTCCACTGCGTGTAACCATTCTCTGCGTCTAACAATCTACAAATTTCCAATTCGTTGTTAAATTCAACAGTCTGCTTCTCCATTTCTCTCTTGTTTTTTCCAAATCCAGTTCTCTGTATCAAGCAACTTCTCAATTTCCAGCAAGTAATCAACTTTTATCGTTTTCTCTATCTGCAGATATTTCTCATTTGCCATAATTATACAATTGCCCAATTCCATGAAATTCAATGTTTGTATCTTCTGCTCGTACACTGGCTGTACAGGTTTCTCCAATTCTTCAAATCTCTCCATCACGACGAATTGCTGCTGCCCATCTACCTTAATAGTTCTATTTCTAACAATCTGCAAAGATCAAGCTGTTCATTTTCCTACTCAGCCTTCAATATCTATGTTTCTCCCCCTTTTGCTCAAATCTGGTTCTCTGTATCTAGCAAGATGTCAATTACTAGCAATCGATCAATTTCTAGCAATTTCTCTATCTGCAGATATTTCTTATTCCCCATTTTTATACAATTCTCCATTTCCATGATATTCACTATTTCTTCTGCTCCTTCACTGGCCGTATGAGTTTCTCCATTTCTAGAAATCTCTCCATCTCTAAGAGTTTCCACGTTGTATAACCATTAACATCCCCTATTTCTAACAATCTACAAATTCCCAGATATTCATTGTTAAATTCATCATTCTGCTTCTCCATTTCTCTCCTTCTTATCACATCTGGTTCTCTGTATTGAGCAAGTACTCAATTTCTTGTAAGTAAGTAAATTCCGGGCATTTGCAGTTTCTCTGCATTCACCACAACTTCAATTCCTCGATACCCTTCTCTATCTGAAAAACTGGCTCTGTGTATCTAGCAAAATATCAATTTCTAACAATTGAGTAAATTCTAGCATTTTCTTTATCTGCACATATTTCGCTTTCCCCACATTTGTATAATCTCCCATTTCCATGAAATTCATTGTTTTTAGCTTCTGTTCCTTCACTAGTTGTACAAATTTCACCATTTCAGTCAGATTCTACCACCCCACTCATTTCTGCTGTCGATCTAGTGTATTGTCTCTATTTCCAACATTCCCCGCAGTTGAAGCTTTTCTTCATTCATCCGAACCGTCAATTCCTAAATTTCACTCTTTCTCAGCAAATCTCGGTCTCTGTATCTATCAAAACCTCAGTTTCCAGCAATTCATTAGATTCAGCACAAATCCAGCTTCTCCGCGTTCACCGCAACTTCAATTTCTCCATATCCTTCACTTTCTGCAAAGCAGGCTCTCAGTATATAGCAAATTCTCTATGTCTTGCAAGTAACCAACTTTTATCATTTTCTCTATCTGCAGATATTTATCATTCCACAGATTTACAAAATCTCCCATTTCCTTCATATTCACTGTTTGTATCTTCTGCTCGTTCGCTGGCTGTAAAAGTTTCTCCATTTCTAGAAATCTCTCCATCTCTAAGAGTTTCCACTGCGTGTAACTATTCTCTATGTCGTACAATCTACAAATTTCCAATTCGTTGTTAAATTCAACAGTGTGCTTCTCCATTTCTCTCCGTTTTTTCAAATCCGGTACTCTGTATCAAGCAAGTTCTGAATTTCTTGCACGTAATCAACTTTTATCATTTTCTCTATCTGCAGATATTTATCATTCCACATATTTACAAAATCTCCCAATTCCTTTATATTCACTGTTTGTACCTTCTGCTCGTTCGCTGGCTGTATAAGTTTGTACATTTCTAGCAATCTCTCCATCTCTAAGAGTTTCCACTGCGTGTTACTATTCTCTATGTCTAACAATCTACAACTTTCCAATTCGTTGTTAAATTCAGCAGCCTGTTTCTTCATTTCTCTCCTTTTTTTTCCAAATCCAGTTCTCTGTATCAGGCAACTTCTGAATTTCTAGCGAGTAATCAACTTTTATCGTTTTCTCTATCTGCAGATATTTCTCATTTGCGATAATTATACAATTACCCAATTCCATGAAATTCAATGTTTGTATCTTCTGCTCGTACACTGGTTGTACAGGTTTCTCCAATTCTTCAAATCTCTCCATCACGACGAATTGCTGCTGCCCATCTAAGTTAATAGTTCTATTTCTAACAATCTGCAAAGATCAAGCTGTTCCTTTTCCTACTCAGCCTTCAATATCTACGTTTCTCCCCCTTTTGTTAAATCTGGTTCTCTGTATCTAGCAAGATGTCAATTTCAAGCCATTGATCAATTTCTAGCAATTTCTCAATCTGCAGATATTTCTTATTCCCCACTTTTATACAATTCTCCATTTCCATGAAATTCCCCCTTTCTTCTGCTCTTACACTGGCTATATAAGTTTCACCAGTTCTAGAAATCTCTCCATCTCTAAGAGTTTCCACGGCGTATAACCATTAACATCCCTATTTCTAACAATCTACAAATTTCCAGATATTCATTGTTAAATTCATCAATCTGCTTCTCCATTTCTCTCCTTCTTATCACATCTGGTTCTCTGTATTGTGCAAGTACTCAATTTCTTGTTAGTAAGTAAATTCCAGGCATTTGCAGTTTCTCTGCATTCACCACAACTTCAATTCCTCGATACCCTTCTCTATCTGCAAAACTGGCTCTGTGTATCTAGCAAAATATCAATTTCTAGCAATTGAGTAAATCCTAGCATTTTCTTTATCTGCACATATTTCGCTTTCCCCACATTTGTAAAATCTCCCACTTCAAGAAATTCATTGTTTTTAAATTCTGTTCCTTCGCTAGTTGTACAAATTTCACCATTTCAATCAGATTCTACCACCCCACTCATTTCTGCTGTCGATCTAGTGTATTGTCTCTATTTCCAACATTCCCCGCAGTTGCAGCTTTTCTTCATTCATCCGAACCGTCAACTCCTAAATTTCACTCTTTCTCAGCAAATCTCCGTCTCTGTATCTATCAAAACCTCAATTTCCAGCAATTCATTAGATTCAGCACAAATCCAGCTGCTCTACGTTCACCGCAACTTCAATTTCTCCATATCCTTCAATTTCTGCAAAGCTGGCTCTCTGTATATAGCAAATTCTCAATGTCTTGCAAGTAATCAACTTTCATCATTTTATCTATCTGCAGATATTTATCTTTCCCCATATTTACAAAATCTCCCAAATCCTATATATTCACTGTTTGTATCTTCTGCTCGTTCGCTGGCTGTATAAGTTTCTCCATTTCTAGAAATGTCTCCATCGCTAAAAGATTCCACTGCGTGTAACCATTATCTGTGTCTAACAATCTACAAATTCACAATTCGTTGTTAAATTTAACAGTCTGTTTCTCCATTTCTCTCCATTTTTTCAAATCCGGTTCTGTGTATCAAGCAAGTTCTGAATATCTTGCAAGTAATCAACTTTTATCATTTTCTCTATCTGCAGATATTTATCATTCAACATATTTACAAAATCTCCCAATTCCTTTATATTCACTCTTTGTACCTTCTGCTCGTTCGCTGGCTGTAAAAGTTTCTCCATTTCTAGAAATCTCTCCATCTCTAAGAGTTTCCACTGCGTGTAACTATTCTCTATGTCTAACAATCTACAAATTTCCAATTCGTTGTTAAATTCAACAGTCTGCTTCTCCATTTCTCTCCATTTTTTCAAATCCTGTTTTCTGTATCAAGCAACTTCTCAATTTCTAGCAAGTAATCAACTTTTATCGTTTTCTCTATCTGCAGATATTAGTCATTTGCCATAATTATACAATTGCCCAATTCCATGAAATTCAATGTTTGTATCTTCTGCTCGTACACTGGCTGTACATGTTTGTCCAATTCTTCAAATCTCTCCATCACGACGAATTGCCGCTGCCCATCTACCTTAATAGTTCTATTTCTAACAATCTGCAAAGATCAAGCTGTTCATTTTCCTACTCAGCCTTCAATATCTACGTTTCTGCCCCTTTTGCTCAAATCTGGTTCTCTGTATCTAGCAAGATGTCATTTTCTAGCAATCGATCAATTTCTAGCAATTTCTCTATCTGCAGATATTTCTTATTCCCCATTTTTATACAATTCTCCATTTCCATGATATTCCCTGTTTCTTCTGCTCCTTCACTGGCCGTATGAGTTTCTCCATTTCTAGAAATCTCTCCATCTCTAAGAGTTTCCACGGCGTATAACCATTAACATCCCAATTTCTAACATTCTACAAATTTCCAGATATTCATTGTTAAATTCATCAATCTGCTTCTCCATTTCTCTCCTTCTTATCACATCTGGTTCTCTGTATTGTGCAAGTACTCAATTTCTTGTAAGTAAGTAAATTCCAGGCATTTGCAGTTTGTCTGCATTCATCACAACTTCAATTTCTCGATACCCTTCTCTATCTGCCAAACTGGCTCTGTGTATCTAGCAAAATATCAATTTCTAGCAATTGAGTAAATCCTAGCATTTTCTTTATCTGCACATATTTCGCTTTCCCCACTTTTGTAAAATCTCCCATTTCCATGAAATTCATTGTTTTTATCTTCGGTTCCTTCACTAGTTGTACAGATTTCACCATTTCAATCAGATTCTACCACCCCACTCATTTCTGCTGTCGATCTAGTGTATTGTCTCTATTTCCAACATTCCCCGCAGTTGAAGCTTTTCTTCATTCATCCGAACCGTCACTTCCTAAATTTCGCACTTTCTCAGAAAATCTCCGTCTCTGTCTCTATCAAAACCTCAGTTTCCAGCAATTAATTAGATTCAGCACAAATCCAGCTTCTCCGCGTTCACCGCAACTTCAATTTCTCCATATCCTTCAATTTCTGCAATCCTGGCTCTCTGTATCAAGCAAGTTCTGAATTTCTTGCAAGTAATCAACTTTTATCATTTTCTCTATCTGCAGATATTTATCATTCCACATATTTACAAAATCTCCCAATTCCTTCATATTCACTGTTTGTATCTTCTGCTCGTTCGCTGGCTGTAAAAGTTTCTCCATTTCTAGAAATCTCTCCATCTCTAAGAGTTTCCACTGCGTCTAACTATTCTCTATGTCTAACAATCGACAAATTTCCAATTCGTTGTTAAATTCAACAGTCTGCTTCTCCATTTCTCTGCATTTTTTCAAATCCTGCTCTCTGTATCAAGCAACTTCTCAATGTCTAGCAAGTAATCAACTTTTATCGTTTTCTCTATCTGCAGATATTAGTCATTTGCCATAATTATACAATTGCCCAATTCCATGAAATTCAATGTTTGTATCTTCTGCTCGTTACTGGCTGTACAGGTTTCTCCAATTCTTCAAATCTCTCCATCACGACGAATTGCTGCTGCCCATCTACCTTAATAGTTCTATTTCTAACAATCTGCAAAGATCAAGCTGTTCATTTTCCTACTCAGCCTTCAATATCTACGTTTCTCCCCCTTCTGCGCAAATCTGGTTCTCTGTATCTAGCAAGATGTCAATTTCTAGCAATCGATCAATTTCTAGCAATTTCTCTATCTGCAGATATTTCTTATTCCCCATTTTTATACAATTCTCCATTTCCATGATATTCCCTGTTTCTTCTGCTCCTTCACTGGCCGTATGAGTTTCTCCATTTCTAGAAATCTCTCCATCTCTAAGAGTTTCCACGGCGTATAACCATTAACATCCCAATTTCTAACATTCTACAAATTTCCAGATATTCATTGTTAAATTCATCAATCTGCTTCTCCATTTCTCTCCTTCTTATCACATCTGGTTCTCTGTATTGTGCAAGTACTCAATTTCTTGTATGTAAGTAAATTCCAGGCATTTGCAGTTTGTCTGCATTCATCACAACTTCAATATCTCGATACCCTTCTCTATCTGCCAAACTGGCTCTGTGTATCTAGCAAAATATCAATTTCTAGCAATTGAGTAAATCCTAGCATTTTCTTTATCTGCAGATATTTCGCTTTCCCCACTTTTGTAAAATCTCCCATTTCCATGAAATTCAATGTTTTTAGCTTCGGTTCCTTCACTAGTTGTACAAATTTCACCATTTCAATCAGATTCTACCACCCCACTCATTTCTGCTGTCGATCTAGTGTATTGTCTCTATTTCCAACATTCCCCGCAGTTGCAGCTTTTCATCATTCATCCGAACCGTCAACTCTAAACTTCACTATTTCTCAGCAAATCTCGGTCTCTCTATCTATCAAAACCTCAATTTCCAGCAATTCATTAGATTCAGCACAAATCCAGCTTCTCTGCGTTCACCGCAACTTCAATTTCTGCATATCCTTCAATTTCTGCAAAGCTGGCTCTCTGTATATAGCAAATTCTCAATGTCTTGCAAGTAATCAACTTTTATCATTTTATCTATCTGCAGATATTTATCTTTCCCAATATTTACAAAATCTCCCAAATCCTATATATTCAGTGTTTGTATCTTCTGCTCGTTCGCTGGCTGTATAAGTTTCTCCATTTCTAGAAATGTCTCCATCTCTAAGAGTTTCCACTGCGTCTAACTATTCTCTATGTCTAACAATCTACAAATTTCCAATTCGTTGTTAAATTCAACAGTCTGCTTCTCCATTTGTCTCCATTTTTTCAAATCCGGTTCTGTGTATCAAGCAAGTTCTGAATATCTTGCAAGTAATCAACTTTTATCATTTTCTCTATCTGCAGATATTTATCATTCCACATATTTACAAAATCTCCCAATTCCTTTATATTCACTGTTTGTACCTTCTGCTCGTTCGCTGGCTGTATAAGTTTGTACATTTCTAGCAATCTCTCCATCTCTAAGAGTTTCCACTGCGTGTAACCATTCTCTGCGTCTAACAATCTACAAATTTCCAATTCGTTGTTAAATTCAACAGTCTGCTTCTCCATTTCTCTCTTGTTTTTTCCAAATCCAGTTCTCTGTATCAAGCAACTTCTCAATTTCCAGCAAGTAATCAACTTTTATCGTTTTCTCTATCTGCAGATATTTCTCATTTGCCATAATTATACAATTGCCCAATTCCATGAAATTCAATGTTTGTATCTTCTGCTCGTACACTGGCTGTACAGGTTTCTCCAATTCTTCAAATCTCTCCATCACGACGAATTGCTGCTGCCCATCTACCTTAATAGTTCTATTTCTAACAATCTGCAAAGATCAAGCTGTTCATTTTCCTACTCAGCCTTCAATATCTATGTTTCTCCCCCTTTTGCTCAAATCTGGTTCTCTGTATCTAGCAAGATGTCAATTACTAGCAATCGATCAATTTCTAGCAATTTCTCTATCTGCAGATATTTCTTATTCTCCATTTTTATACAATTCTCCATTTCCATGATATTCACTATTTCTTCTGCTCCTTCACTGGCCGTATGAGTTTCTCCATTTCTAGAAATCTCTCCATCTCTAAGAGTTTCCACGGCGTATAACCATTAACATCCCTATTTCTAACATTCTACAAATTTCCAGATATTCATTGTTAAATTCATCAATCTGCTTCTCCATTTCTCTCCTTCTTATCACATCTGGTTCTCTGTATTGTGGAAGTACTCAATTTCTTGTAAGTAAGTAAATTCCAGGCATTTGCAGTTTGTCTGCATTCATCACAACTTCAATTTCTCGATACCCTTCTCTATCTGCCAAACTGGCTCTGTGTATCTAGCAAAATATCAATTTCTAGCAATTGAGTAAATCCTAGCATTTTCTTTATCTGCACATATTTCGCTTTCCCCACTTTTGTAAAATCTCCCATTTCCATGAAATTCATTGTCTTTAGCTTCGGTTCCTTCACTAGTTGTACAGATTTCACCATTTCAATCAGATTCTACCACCCCACTCATTTCTGCTGTCGATCTAGTGTATTGTCTCTATTTCCAACATTCCCCGCAGTTGAAGCTTTTCTTCATTCATCCGAACCGTCACTTCCTAAATTTCGCACTTTCTCAGAAAATCTCCGTCTCTGTCTCTATCAAAACCTCAATTTCCAGCAATTAATTAGATTCAGCACAAATCCAGCTTCTCCGCGTTCACCGCAACTTCAATTTCTCCATATCCTTCAATTTCTGCAATCCTGGCTCTCTGTATCAAGCAAGTTCTGAATTTCTTGCAAGTAATCAACTTTTATCATTTTCTCTATCTGCAGATATTTATCATTCCACATATTTACAAAATCTCCCAATTCCTTCATATTCACTGTTTGTATCTTCTGCTCGTTCGCTGGCTGTAAAAGTTTCTCCATTTCTAGAAATCTCTCCATCTCTAAGAGTTTCCACTGCGTCTAACTATTCTCTATGTCAAACAATCGACAAATTTCCAATTCGTTGTTAAATTCAACAGTCTGCTTCTCCATTTCTCTGCATTTTTTCAAATCCTGCTCTCTGTATCAAGCAACTTCTCAATGTCTAGCAAGTAATCAACTTTTATCGTTTTCTCTATCTGCAGATATTAGTCATTTGCCATAATTATACAATTGCCCAATTCCATGAAATTCAATGTTTGTATCTTCTGCTCGTACACTGGCTGTACAGGTTTGTCCAATTCTTCAAATCTCTCCATCACGACGAATTGCTGCTGCCCATCTACCTTAATAGTTTCTAACAATAGTTTCTATTTCTAACAATCTGCAAAGATCAAGCTGTTCATTTTCCTAGTCAGCCTTCAATATCTACCTTTCTCCCCCTTTTGCTCAAATCTGGTTCTCTGTATCTAGCAAGATGTCAATTTCTAGCAATCGATCAATTTCTAGCAATTTCTCTATCTGCAGATATTTCTTATTCC
Organism: Cetorhinus maximus; assembly: GCF_964194155.1. Classification (NCBI taxonomy): domain Eukaryota; kingdom Metazoa; phylum Chordata; class Chondrichthyes; order Lamniformes; family Cetorhinidae; genus Cetorhinus; species Cetorhinus maximus. Next base: position 51,803,414 of record NC_135883.1, read on the forward strand.
CCATTTTTATACAATTCTCCATTTCCATGATATTCCCTCTTTCTTCTGCTCTTTCACTGGCTATATAAGTTTCTCCATTTCTAGAAATCTCTCCATCTCTAAGAGTTTCCACGGCGTATAACCATTAACATCTCTATTTCTAACAATCTACAAATTTCCAGATATTCATTGTTAAATACATCAATCTGCTTCTCCATTTCTCTCCTCCTTATCACATCTGGTTTTCTGTATTGTGCATGTACTCAATTTCTTGTAAGTAAATTCCAGGCATTTGCAGTTTCTCCGCATTCACCACAACTTCAATTCCTCAATACCCTTCTCTACCTGCAAAACTGGCTCTGTGAATCTAGCAAAATATCAATTTCTAGCAATTGAGTAAATTCTCGCATTTTCTCTATCTGCAGATATTTCGCTTTCCCCACATTTGTAAAATCTCCCATTTCCATGAAATTCATTGTTTTTACCTTCTGTTCCTTCACTAGTTGTACAAATTTCACCATTTCAATCAGATTCTACCACCCCACTCATTTCTGCTGTCGATCTAGTGTATTGTCTCTATTTCCAACATTCCCCGCAGTTGCAGCTTTTCTTCATTCATCCGAACCGTCAACTCCTAAATTTCACTCTTTCTCAGCAAATCTCCGTCTCTGTATCTATCAAAACCTCAATTTCCAGCAATTAATCAGATTCAGCACCTATCCAGCTTCTCCACGTTCGCCGCAACTTGAATTTCTCCATATCCTTCAATTTCTGCAAAGCTGGCTCTCTGTATATAGCAAATTCTCAATTTCTTGCAAGTAATCAACTTTTATCATTTTCTCTATCTGCAGATATTTATCATTCCACATATTTACAAAATCTCCCAATTCCTTTATATTCATTGTTTGTACCTTCTGCTCCTTTGCTGGCTGTATAAGTTTGTACATTTCTAGCAATCACTCCATCTCTAAGAGTTTCCACTGCGTGTAACCATTCCCTGCGTCTAAAAATCTTCAAATTTCCAATTCGTTGTTAAATTCAACAGTCTGCTTCTCCATTTCTCTGCATTTTTTCAAATCCTGCTCTCTGTATCAAGCAACTTCTCAATGTCTAGCAAGTAATCAACTTTTATCGTTTTCTCTATCTGCAGATATTAGTCATTTGCCATAATTATACAATTGCCCAATTCCATGAAATTCAATGTTTGTATCTTCTGCTCGTTACTGGCTGTACAGGTTTCTCCAATTCTTCAAATCTCTCCATCACGACGAATTGCTGCTGCCCATCTACCTTAATAGTTCTATTTCTAACAATCTGCAAAGATCAAGCTGTTCATTTTCCTACTCAGCCTTCAATATCTACGTTTCTCCCCCTTTTGCTCAAATCTGGTTCTCTGTATCTAGCAAGATGTCAATTTCTAGCAATCGATCAATTTCTAGCAATTTCTCAATCTGCAGATATTTCTTATTCCCCATTTTTATAAAATTCTCCATTTCCATGATATTCCCTGTTTCTTCTGCTCCTTCACTGGCCGTATGAGTTTCTCCATTTCTAGAAATCTCTCCATCTCTAAGAGTTTCCACGGCGTATAACCATTAACATCCCAATTTCTAACATTCTACAAATTTCCAGATATTCATTGTTAAATTCATCAATCTGCTTCTCCATTTCTCTCCTTCTTATCACATCTGGTTCTCTGTATTGTGCAAGTACTCAATTTCTTGTAAGTAAGTAAATTCCAGGCATTTGCAGTTTGTCTGCATTCATCACAACTTCAATTTCTCGATACCCTTCTCTATCTGCCAAACTGGCTCTGTGTATCTAGCAAAATATCAATTTCTAGCAATTGAGTAAATCCTAGCATTTTCTTTATCTGCAGATATTTCGCTTTCCCCACATTTGTAAAATCTCCCATTTCCATGAAATTCATTGTTTTTAGCTTCGGTTCCTTCACTAGTTGTACAAATTTCACCATATCAATCAGATTCTACCACCCCACTCATTTCTGCTGTCGATCTAGTGTATTGTCTCTATTTCCAACATTCCCCGCAGTTGCAGCTTTTCATCATTCATCCGAACCGTCAACTCTAAACTTCACTATTTCTCAGCAAATCTCGGTCTCTCTATCTATCAAAACCTCAATTTCCAGCAATTAATTAGATCCAGCACAAATCCAGCTTCTCTGCGTTCACCGCAACTTCAATTTCTGCATATCCTTCAATTTCTGCAAAGCTGGCTCTCTGTATATAGCAAATTCTCAATGTCTTGCAAGTAATCAACTTTTATCATTTTATCTATCTGCAGATATTTATCTTTCCCCATATTTATAAAATCTCCCAAATCCTATATATTCACTGTTTGTATCTTCTGCTCGTACGCTGGCTGTATAAGTTTCTCCATTTCAAGAAATCTCTCCACCGCCCTAAAAGTTTCCACTGCGTGTAACCATTATCTGTGTCTAACAATCTACAAATTTCCAATTCGTTGTTAAATTTAACAGTCTGTTTCTCCATTTCTCTCCATTTTTTCAAATTCGGTTCTGTGTATCAAGCAAGTTCTGAATTCTGGGCAAGTAATCAACGTTTAACATTTTCTCTATCTGCAGATATTTATCATTCCACATATTTACAAAATCTCCCAATTCCTTTATATTCACTGTTTGTACCTTCTGCTCGTTCGCTGGCTGTATAAGTTTGTACATTTCTAGCAATCTCTCCATCTCTAAGAGTTTCCACTGCGTGTAACCATTCTCTGCGTCTAACAATCTTCAAATTTCCAATTCGTTGTTAAATTCAACAGTCTGCTGCTCCATTTCTCTCCTGTTTTTTCCAAATCCAGTTCTCTGTATCAAGCAACTTCTCAATTTCCAGCAAGTAATCAACTTTTATCGTTTTCTCTATCTGCAGATATTTCTCATTTGCCATAATTATACAATTGCCCAATTCCATGAAATTCAATGTTTGTATCTTCTGCTCGTTACTGGCTGTACAGGTTTCTCCAATTCTTCAAATCTCTCCATCACGACGAATTGCTGCTGCCCATCTACCTTAATAGTTCTATTTCTAACAATCTGCAAAGATCAAGCTGTTCATTTTCCTACTCAGCCTTCAATATCTACGTTTCTCCCCCTTTTGCTCAAATCTGGTTCTCTGTCTCTAGCAAGATGTCAATTTCTAGCAATCGATCAATTTCTAGCAATTTCTCTATCTGCAGATATTTCTTATTCCCCATTTTTATACAATTCTCCATTTCCATGATATTCACTATTTCTTCTGCTCCTTCACTGGCCGTATGAATTTCTCCATTTCTAGAAATCTCTCCATCTCTAAGAGTTTCCACGTTGTATAACCATTAACATCCCCTATTTCTAACAATCTACAAATTCCCAGATATTCATTGTTAAATTCATCAATCTGCTTCTCCATTTCTCTCCTTCTTATCACATCTGGTTCTCTGTATTGAGCAAGTACTCAATTTCTTGTAAGTATTAAATTCCAGGCATTTGCAGTTTCTCTGCATTCACCACAACTTCAATTCCTCGATACCCTTCTCTATCTGAAAAACTGGCTCTGTGTATCCAGCAAAATATCAATTTCTAACAATTGAGTAAATCCTAGCATTTTCTTTATCTGCACATATTTCGCTTTCCCCACATTTGTATAATCTCCCATTTCCATGAAATTCATTGTTTTTAGCTTCTGTTCCTTCACTAGTTGTACAAATTTCACCATTTCAGTCAGATTCTACCAACCCACTCATTTCTGCTGTCGATCTAGTGTATTGTCTCTATTTCCAACATTCCCCGCAGTTGCAGCTTTTCTTCATTCATCCGAACCGTCAATTCCTAAATTTCACTCTTTCTCAGCAAATCTCCGTCTCTGTATCTATCAAAACCTCAATTTCCAGCAATTAATTAGATTCAGCACAAATCCAGCTTCTCCGCGTTCACCGCAACTTCAATTTCTCCATATCCTTCAATTTCTGCAAAGCTGGCTCTCTGTATATAGCAAATTCTCAATTTCTTGCAAGTAATCAACTTTTATCATTTTATCTATCTGCAAATATTTATCTTTCCCCATATTTATAAAATCTCCCAAATCCTATATATTCACTGTTTGTATCTTCTGCTCGTACGCTGGCTGTTTAAGTTTCTCCTTTCAAGAAATCTCTCCACCGCTAAAAGTTTCCACTGCGTGTAACCATTATCTGTGTCTAACAATCTACAAATTTCCAATTCGTTGTTAAATTTAACAGTCTGTTTCTGCATTTCTCTCCATATTTTCAAATTCGGTTCTGTGTATCAAGCAAGTTCTGAATTCTGTGCAAGTAATCAACGTTTAACATTTTCTCTATCTGCAGATATTTATCTTTCCACATATTTACCAAATCTCCCAATTCCTTTATATTCACTGTTTGTATCTTCTGCTCGTTCGCTGGCTCTAAAAGTTTCTCCATTTCTAGAAATCTCTCCATCTCTCAGAGTTTCCACTGCGTGTTACTATTCTCCATGTCTAACAATCTACAAATTTCCAATTCGTTGTTAAATTCAACATTCTGCTTCTCCATTTCTCTCCATTTTTTCCAATCCGGTTCTGTGTATCAAGCAAGTTCTGAATATCTTGCAAGTAATCAACTTTTATCATTTTCTCTATCTGCAGATATTTATCATTCCACATATTTACAAAATCTCCCAATTGCTTTATTTTCACTGTTTGTACCTTCTGCTCGTTCGCTGGCTGTATAAGTTTCTCCATTCCTAGCAACCTCTCCATCTCTAAGAGTTTCCACTGCGTCTAACTAATCTCTATGTCTAACAAACTACAAATTTCCAATTCGTTGTTAAATTCAACAGTCTGCTTCTCCATTTCTCTCCATTTTTTCAAATCCAGTTCTCTGTATCAAGCAACTTCTCAATTTCTAGCAAGTAATCAACTTTTATCGTTTTCTCTATCTGCAGATATTATTCATTTGCCATAATTATACAATTGCCCAATTCCATGAAATTCAATGTTTGTATCTTCTGCTCGTTACTGGCTGTACAGGTTTCTCCAATTCTTCAAATCTCTCCATCACGACGAATTGCTGCAGCCCATCTACCTTAATAGTTCTATTTCTAACAATCTGCAAAGATCAAGCTGTTCATTTTCCTACTCAGCCTTCAATATCTACGTTTCTCCCCCTTTTGTTAAGTCTGGTTCTCTGTATCTAGCAAGATGTCAATTTCAAGCAATTGATCAATTTCTAGCAATTTCTCAATCTGCAGATATTTCTTATTCCCCATTTTTATACAATTCTCCATTTCCATGATATTCCCTCTTTCTTCTGCTCTTTCACTGGCTATATAAGTTTCTCCATTTCTAGAAATCTCTCCATCTCTAAGAGTTTCCAAGGCGTATAACCATTAACATCTCTATTTCTAACAATCTACAAATTTCCAGATATTCATTGTTAAATTCATCAATCTGCTTCTCCATTTCTCTCCTTCTTATCACATCTGGTTCTCTGTATTGTGCATGTACTCAATTTCTTGTAAGTAAGTAAATTCCAGGCATTTGCAGTTTCTCCGCATTCACCACAACTTCAATTCCTCAATACCCTTCTCTATCTGCAAAACTGGCTCTGTGAATCTAGCAAAATAACAATTTCTAGCAATTGAGTAAATTCTCGCATTTTCTCTATCTGCAGATATTTCGCTTTCCCCACATTTGTAAAATCTCCCATTTCCATGAAATTCATTGTTTTTAGCTTCTGTTCCTTCACTAGTTGTACAAATTTCACCATTTCAATCAGATTCTACCACCCCACTCATTTCTGCTGTCGATCTAGTGTATTGTCTCTATTTCCAACATTCCCCGCAGTTGCAGCTTTTCTTCATTCATCCGAACCGTCAACTCCTAAATTTCACTCTTTCTCAGCAAATCTCCGTCTCTGTATCTATCAAAACCTCAATTTCCAGCAATTAATTAGATTCAGCACATATCCAGCTTCTCCGCGTTCACCGCAACTTCAATTTCTCCATATCCTTCAATTTCTGCAAAGCTGGCTCTCTGTATATAGCAAATTCTCAATTTCTTGCAAGTAATCAACTTTTATCATTTTCTCTATCTGCAGATATTTATCATTCCACATATTTACAAAATCTCCCAATTCCTTTATATTCATTGTTTGTACCTTCTGCTCCTTTGCTGGCTGTATAAGTTTGTACATTTCTAGCAATCTCTCCATCTCTAAGAGTTTCCACTGCATGTAACCATTCCCTGCGTCTAAAAATCTACAAATTTCCAATTCGTTGTTAAATTCAACAGTCTGCTTCTCCATTTCTCTCCATTTTTTCAAATCCGGTTCTGTGTATCAAGCAAGTTCTGAATATCTTGCAAGTAATCAACTTTTATCATTTTCTCTATCTGCAGATATTTATCATTCCACATATTTACAAAATCTCCCAATTCCTTCATATTCACTGTTTGTATCTTCTGCTCGTTCGCTGGCTGTAAAAGTTTCTATATTTCTAGAAATCTCTCCATCTCTAAGAGTTTCCACTGCGTCGAAATATTCTCTATGTCTAACAATAGACAAATTTCCAATTCGTTGTTAAATTCAACAGTCTGCTTCTCCATTGCTCTGCATTTTTTCAAATCTTGCTCTCTGTATTAAGCAACTTCTCAATGTCTAGCAAGTAATCAACTTTTATCGTTTTCTCTATCTGCAGATATTAGTCATTTGCCATAATTATACAATTGCCCAATTCCATGAAATTCAATGTTTGTATCTTCTGCTCGTACACTGGCTGTACAGGTTTCTCCAATTCTTCAAATCTCTCCATCACGACGAATTGCTGCTGCCCATCTACCTTAATAGTTCTATTTCTAACAATCTGCAAAGATCAAGCTGTTCATTTTCCTACTCAGCCTTCAATATCTACGTTTCTCCCCCTTTTGCTCAAATCTGGTTCTCTGTCTCTAGCAAGATGTCAATTTCTAGCAATCGATCAATTTCTAGCAATTTCTCTATCTGCAGATATTTCTTATTCCCCATTTTTATACAATTCTCCATTTCCATGATATTCACTATTTCTTCTGCTCCTTCACTGGCCGTATGAATTTCTCCATTTCTAGAAATCTCTCCATCTCTAAGAGTTTCCACGTTGTATAACCATTAACATCCCCTATTTCTAACAATCTACAAATTCCCAAATATTCATTGTTAAATTCATCAATCTGCTTCTCCATTTCTCTCCATCTTATCACATCTGGTTCTCTGTATTGAGCAAGTACTCAATTTCTTGTAAGTAAGTAAATTCCAGGCATTTGCAGTTTCTCTGCATTCATCACACCTTCAATTTCTCGAAACCCTTCTCTATCTGCCAAACTGGCTCGGTGTATCTAGCAAAATATCAATTTCTAGCAATTGAGTAAATCCTAGCATTATCTTTATCTGCACATATTTCGCTTTCCCCACATTTGTAAAATCTCCCATTTCCATGAAATTCATTGTTTTTAGCTTCGGTTCCTTCACTAGTTGTACAAATTTCACCATTTCAATCAGATTCTACCACCCCACTCATTTCTGCTGTCGATCTAGTGTATTGTCTCTATTTCCAACATTCCCCGCAGTTGCAGCTTTTCTTCATTCATCCGAACCGTCAACACCTAAATTTCACTCTTTCTCAGCAAATCTCCATCTCTGTATCTATCAAAACCTCAATTTCCAGCAATTAATTAGATTCAGCACATATCCAGCATCTCTGCGTTCACCGCAACTTGAATTTCTCCATATCCTTCAATTTCTGCAAAGCTGGCTCTCTGTATATAGCAAATTCTCAATGTCTTGCAAGTAATCAACTTTTATCATTTTCTCTATCTGCAGATATTTATCATTCCACATATTTACAAAATCTCCCAATTCCTTTATATTCATTGTTTGTACCTTCTGCTCCTTTGCTGGCTGTATAAGTTTGTACATTTCTAGCAATCTCTCCATCTCTAAGAGTTTCCACTGCGTGTAACCATTCCCTGCGTCTAACAATCTACAAATTTCCAATTCGTTGTTAAATTCAACAGTCTGCTTCTCCATTTCTCTCCATTTTTTCAAATCCGGTTCTGTGTATCAAGCAAGTTCTGAATATCTTGCAAGTAGTCAACTTTTATCATTTACTCTATCTGCAGATATTTATCATTCCACATATTTACAAAATCTCCCAATTCCTTCATATTCACTGTTTGTATCTTCTGCTCGTTCGCTGGCTGTAAAAGTTTCTATATTTCTAGAAATCTCTCCATCTCTAAGAGTTTCCACTGCGTCGAACTATTCTCTATGTCTAACAATCTACAAATTTCCAATTCGTTGTTAAATTCAACAGTCTGCTTCTCCATTTCTCTGCATTTTTTCAAATCCTGCTCTCTGTATCAAGCAACTTCTCAATGTCTAGCAAGTAATCAACTTTTATCGTTTTCTCTATCTGCAGATATTAGTCATTTGCCATAATTATACAATTGCCCAATTCCATGAAATTCAATGTTTGTATCTTCTGCTCGTTACTGGCTGTACAGGTTTCTCCAATTCTTCAAATCTCTCCATCACGACGAATTGCTGCTGCCCATCTACCTTAATAGTTCTATTTCTAACAATCTGCAAAGATCAAGCTGTTCATTTTCCTACTCAGCCTTCAATATCTACGTTTCTCCCCCTTTTGCTCAAATCTGGTTCTCTGTATCTAGCAAGATGTCAATTTCTAGCAATCGATCAATTTCTAGCAATTTCTCAATCTGCAGATATTTCTTATTCCCCATTTTTATAAAATTCTCCATTTCCATGATATTCCCTGTTTCTTCTGCTCCTTCACTGGCCGTATGAGTTTCTCCATTTCTAGAAATCTCTCCATCTCTAAGAGTTTCCACGGCGTATAACCATTAACATCCCAATTTCTAACATTCTACAAATTTCCAGATATTCATTGTTAAATTCATCAATCTGCTTCTCCATTTCTCTCCTTCTTATCACATCTGGTTCTCTGTATTGTGCAAGTACTCAATTTCTTGTAAGTAAGTAAATTCCAGGCATTTGCAGTTTGTCTGCATTCATCACAACTTCAATTTCTCGATACCCTTCTCTATCTGCCAAACTGGCTCTGTGTATCTAGCAAAATATCAATTTCTAGCAATTGAGTAAATCCTAGCATTTTCTTTATCTGCAGATATTTCGCTTTCCCCACATTTGTAAAATCTCCCATTTCCATGAAATTCATTGTTTTTAGCTTCGGTTCCTTCACTAGTTGTACAAATTTCACCATTTCAATCAGATTCTACCACCCCACTCATTTCTGCTGTCGATCTAGTGTATTGTCTCTATTTCCAACATTCCCCGCAGTTGCAGCTTTTCATCATTCATCCGAACCGTCAACTCTAAACTTCACTATTTCTCAGCAAATCTCGGTCTCTCTATCTATCAAAACCTCAATTTCCAGCAATTAATTAGATCCAGCACAAATCCAGCTTCTCTGCGTTCACCGCAACTTCAATTTCTGCATATCCTTCAATTTCTGCAAAGCTGGCTCTCTGTATATAGCAAATTCTCAATGTCTTGCAAGTAATCAACTTTTATCATTTTATCTATCTGCAGATATTTATCTTTCCCCATATTTATAAAATCTCCCAAATCCTATATATTCACTGTTTGTATCTTCTGCTCGTACGCTGGCTGTATAAGTTTCTCCATTTCAAGAAATCTCTCCACCGCTAAAAGTTTCCACTGCGTGTAACCATTATCTGTGTCTAACAATCTACAAATTTCCAATACGTTGTTAAATTTAACAGTCTGTTTCTCCATTTCTCTCCATTTTTTCAAATTCGGTTCTGTGTATCAAGCAAGTTCTGAATTCTGGGCAAGTAATCAACGTTTAACATTTTCTCTATCTGCAGATATTTATCATTCCACATATTTACAAAATCTCCCAATTCCTTTATATTCACTGTTTGTACCTTCTGCTCGTTCGCTGGCTGTATAAGTTTGTACATTTCTAGCAATCTCTCCATCTCTAAGAGTTTCCACTGCGTGTAACCATTCTCTGCGTCTAACAATCTTCAAATTTCCAATTCGTTGTTAAATTCAACAGTCTGCTGCTCCATTTCTCTCCTGTTTTTTCCAAATCCAGTTCTCTGTATCAAGCAACTTCTCAATTTCCAGCAAGTAATCAACTTTTATCGTTTTCTCTATCTGCAGATATTTCTCATTTGCCATAATTATACAATTGCCCAATTCCATGAAATTCAATGTTTGTATCTTCTGCTCGTTACTGGCTGTACAGGTTTCTCCAATTCTTCAAATCTCTCCATCACGACGAATTGCTGCTGCCCATCTACCTTAATAGTTCTATTTCTAACAATCTGCAAAGATCAAGCTGTTCATTTTCCTACTCAGCCTTCAATATCTACGTTTCTCCCCCTTTTGCTCAAATCTGGTTCTCTGTCTCTAGCAAGATGTCAATTTCTAGCAATCGATCAATTTCTAGCAATTTCTCTATCTGCAGATATTTCTTATTCCCCATTTTTATACAATTCTCCATTTCCATGATATTCACTATTTCTTCTGCTCCTTCACTGGCCGTATGAATTTCTCCATTTCTAGAAATCTCTCCATCTCTAAGAGTTTCCACGTTGTATAACCATTAACATCCCCTATTTCTAACAATCTACAAATTCCCAGATATTCATTGTTAAATTCATCAATCTGCTTCTCCATTTCTCTCCTTCTTATCACATCTGGTTCTCTGTATTGAGCAAGTACTCAATTTCTTGTAAGTATTAAATTCCAGGCATTTGCAGTTTCTCTGCATTCACCACAACTTCAATTCCTCGATACCCTTCTCTATCTGAAAAACTGGCTCTGTGTATCCAGCAAAATATCAATTTCTAACAATTGAGTAAATCCTAGCATTTTCTTTATCTGCACATATTTCGCTTTCCCCACATTTGTATAATCTCCCATTTCCATGAAATTCATTGTTTTTAGCTTCTGTTCCTTCACTAGTTGTACAAATTTCACCATTTCAGTCAGATTCTACCAACCCACTCATTTCTGCTGTCGATCTAGTGTATTGTCTCTATTTCCAACATTCCCCGCAGTTGCAGCTTTTCTTCATTCATCCGAACCGTCAATTCCTAAATTTCACTCTTTCTCAGCAAATCTCCGTCTCTGTATCTATCAAAACCTCAATTTCCAGCAATTAATTAGATTCAGCACAAATCCAGCTTCTCCGCGTTCACCGCAACTTCAATTTCTCCATATCCTTCAATTTCTGCAAAGCTGGCTCTCTGTATATAGCAAATTCTCAATTTCTTGCAAGTAATCAACTTTTATCATTTTATCTATCTGCAGATATTTATCTTTCCCCATATTTATAAAATCTCCCAAATCCTATATATTCACTGTTTGTATCTTCTGCTCGTACGCTGGCTGTTTAAGTTTCTCCTTTCAAGAAATCTCTCCACCGCTAAAAGTTTCCACTGCGTGTAACCATTATCTGTGTCTAACAATCTACAAATTTCCAATTCGTTGTTAAATTTAACAGTCTGTTTCTCCATTTCTCTCCATATTTTCAAATTCGGGTCTGTGTATCAAGCAAGTTCTGAATTCTGTGCAAGTAATCAACGTTTAACATTTTCTCTATCTGCAGATATTTATCATTCCACATATTTACAAAATCTCCCAATTGCTTTATATTCACTGTTTGTACCTTCTGCTCGTTCGCTGGCTGTATAAGTTTCTCCATTCCTAGCAACCTCTCCATCTCTAAGAGTTTCCACTGCGTCTAACTAATCTCTATGTCTAACAAACTACAAATTTCCAATTCGTTGTTAAATTCAACAGTCTGCTTCTTCATTTCTCTCCATTTTTTCAAATCCAGTTCCTTGTATCAAGCAACTTCTCAATTTCTAGCAAGTAATCAACTTTTATCGTTTTCTCTATCTGCAGATATTATTCATTTGCCATAATTATACAATTGCCCAATTCCATGAAATTCAATGTTTGTATCTTCTGCTCGTTACTGGCTGTACAGGTTTCCCAATTCTTCAAATCTCTCCATCACGACGAATTGCTGCTGCCCATCTACCTTAATAGTTCTATTTCTAACAATCTGCAAAGATCAAGCTGTTCTTTTTCCTACTCAGCCTTCAATATCTACGTTTCTCCCCCTTTTGTTAAGTCTGGTTCTCAGTATCTAGCAAGATGTCAATTTCAAGCAATTGATCAATTTCTAGCAATTTCTCAATCTGCAGATATTTCTTATTCCCCATTTTTATACAATTCTCCATTTCCATGATATTCCCTCTTTCTTCTGCTCTTTCACTGGCTATATAAGTTTCTCCATTTCTAGAAATCTCTCCATCTCTAAGAGTTTCCACGGCGTATAACCATTAACATCTCTATTTCTAACAATCTACAAATTTCCAGATATTCATTGTTAAATTCATCAATCTGCTTCTCCATTTCTCTCCTCCTTATCACATCTGGTTCTCTGTATTGTGCATGTACTCAATTTCTTGTAAGTAAATTCCAGGCATTTGCAGTTTCTCCGCATTCACCACAACTTCAATTCCTCAATACCCTTCTCTATCTGCAAAACTGGCTCTGTGAATCTAGCAAAATAACAATTTCTAGCAATTGAGTAAATTCTCGCATTTTCTCTATCTGCAGATATTTCGCTTTCGCCACATTTGTAAAATCTCCCATTTCCATGAAATTCATTGTTTTTACCTTCTGTTCCTTCACTAGTTGTACAAATTTCACCATTTCAATCAGATTCTACCACCCCACTCATTTCTGCTGTCGATCTAGTGTATTGTCTCTATTTCCAACATTCCCCGCAGTTGCAGCTTTTCTTCATTCATCCGAACCGTCAACTCCTAAATTTCACTCTTTCTCAGCAAATCTCGGTCTCTGTATCTATCAAAACCTCAATTTCCAGCAATTAATCAGATTCAGCACCTATCCAGCTTCTCCACGTTCGCCGCAACTTGAATTTCTCCATATCCTTCAATTTCTGCAAAGCTGGCTCTCTGTATATAGCAAATTCTCAATGTCTTGCAAGTAATCAACTTTTATCATTTTATCTATCTGCAGATATTTATCTTTCCCAATATTTACAAAATCTCCCAAATCCTATATATTCAGTGTTTGTATCTTCTGCTCGTTCGCTGGCTGTATAAGTTTCTCCATTTCTAGAAATGTCTCCATCTCTAAGAGTTTCCACTGCGTCTAACTATTCTCTATGTCTAACAATCTACAAATTTCCAATTCGTTGTTAAATTCAACAGTCTGCTTCTCCATTTGTCTCCATTTTTTCAAATCCGGTTCTGTGTATCAAGCAAGTTCTGAATATCTTGCAAGTAATCAACTTTTATCATTTTCTCTATCTGCAGATATTTATCATTCCACATATTTACAAAATCTCCCAATTCCTTTATATTCACTGTTTGTACCTTCTGCTCGTTCGCTGGCTGTATAAGTTTGTACATTTCTAGCAATCTCTCCATCTCTAAGAGTTTCCACTGCGTGTAACCATTCTCTGCGTCTAACAATCTACAAATTTCCAATTCGTTGTTAAATTCAACAGTCTGCTTCTCCATTTCTCTCTTGTTTTTTCCAAATCCAGTTCTCTGTATCAAGCAACTTCTCAATTTCCAGCAAGTAATCAACTTTTATCGTTTTCTCTATCTGCAGATATTTCTCATTTGCCATAATTATACAATTGCCCAATTCCATGAAATTCAATGTTTGTATCTTCTGCTCGTACACTGGCTGTACAGGTTTCTCCAATTCTTCAAATCTCTCCATCACGACGAATTGCTGCTGCCCATCTACCTTAATAGTTCTATTTCTAACAATCTGCAAAGATCAAGCTGTTCATTTTCCTACTCAGCCTTCAATATCTACGTTTCTCCCCCTTTTGCTCAAATCTGGTTCTCTGTATCTAGCAAGATGTCAATTACTAGCAATCGATCAATTTCTAGCAATTTCTCTATCTGCAGATATTTCTTATTCCCCATTTTTATACAATTCTCCATTTCCATGATATTCACTATTTCTTCTGCTCCTTCACTGGCCGTATGAGTTTCTCCATTTCTAGAAATCTCTCCATCTCTAAGAGTTTCCACGTTGTATAACCATTAACATCCCCTATTTCTAACAATCTACAAATTCCCAGATATTCATTGTTAAATTCATCATTCTGCTTCTCCATTTCTCTCCTTCTTATCACATCTGGTTCTCTGTATTGAGCAAGTACTCAATTTCTTGTAAGTAAGTAAATTCCAGGCATTTGCAGTTTGTCTGCATTCATCACAACTTCAATTTCTCGATACCCTTCTCTATCTGCCAAACTGGCTCTGTGTATCTAGCAAAATATCAATTTCTAGCAATTGAGTAAATCCTAGCATTTTCTTTATCTGCAGATATTTCGCTTTCCCCACATTTGTAAAATCTCCCATTTCCATGAAATTCATTGTTTTTAGCTTCGGTTCCTTCACTAGTTGTACAAATTTCACCATATCAATCAGATTCTACCACCCCACTCATTTCTGCTGTCGATCTAGTGTATTGTCTCTATTTCCAACATTCCCCGCAGTTGCAGCTTTTCATCATTCATCCGAACCGTCAACTCTAAACTTCACTATTTCTCAGCAAATCTCGGTCTCTCTATCTATCAAAACCTCAATTTCCAGCAATTAATTAGATCCAGCACAAATCCAGCTTCTCTGCGTTCACCGCAACTTCAATTTCTGCATATCCTTCAATTTCTGCAAAGCTGGCTCTCTGTATATAGCAAATTCTCAATGTCTTGCAAGTAATCAACTTTTATCATTTTATCTATCTGCAGATATTTATCTTTCCCCATATTTATAAAATCTCCCAAATCCTATATATTCACTGTTTGTATCTTCTGCTCGTACGCTGGCTGTATAAGTTTCTCCATTTCAAGAAATCTCTCCACCGCTAAAAGTTTCCACTGCGTGTAACCATTATCTGTGTCTAACAATCTACAAATTTCCAATTCGTTGTTAAATTTAACAGTCTGTTTCTCCATTTCTCTCCATTTTTTCAAATTCGGTTCTGTGTATCAAGCAAGTTCTGAATTCTGGGCAAGTAATCAACGTTTAACATTTTCTCTATCTGCAGATATTTATCATTCCACATATTTACAAAATCTCCCAATTCCTTTATATTCACTGTTTGTACCTTCTGCTCGTTCGCTGGCTGTATAAGTTTGTACATTTCTAGCAATCTCTCCATCTCTAAGAGTTTCCACTGCGTGTAACCATTCTCTGCGTCTAACAATCTTCAAATTTCCAATTCGTTGTTAAATTCAACAGTCTGCTGCTCCATTTCTCTCCTGTTTTTTCCAAATCCAGTTCTCTGTATCAAGCAACTTCTCAATTTCCAGCAAGTAATCAACTTTTATCGTTTTCTCTATCTGCAGATATTTCTCATTTGCCATAATTATACAATTGCCCAATTCCATGAAATTCAATGTTTGTATCTTCTGCTCGTTACTGGCTGTACAGGTTTCTCCAATTCTTCAAATCTCTCCATCACGACGAATTGCTGCTGCCCATCTACCTTAATAGTTCTATTTCTAACAATCTGCAAAGATCAAGCTGTTCATTTTCCTACTCAGCCTTCAATATCTACGTTTCTCCCCCTTTTGCTCAAATCTGGTTCTCTGTCTCTAGCAAGATGTCAATTTCTAGCAATCGATCAATTTCTAGCAATTTCTCTATCTGCAGATATTTCTTATTCCCCATTTTTATACAATTCTCCATTTCCATGATATTCACTATTTCTTCTGCTCCTTCACTGGCCGTATGAATTTCTCCATTTCTAGAAATCTCTCCATCTCTAAGAGTTTCCACGTTGTATAACCATTAACATCCCCTATTTCTAACAATCTACAAATTCCCAGATATTCATTGTTAAATTCATCAATCTGCTTCTCCATTTCTCTCCTTCTTATCACATCTGGTTCTCTGTATTGAGCAAGTACTCAATTTCTTGTAAGTATTAAATTCCAGGCATTTGCAGTTTCTCTGCATTCACCACAACTTCAATTCCTCGATACCCTTCTCTATCTGAAAAACTGGCTCTGTGTATCCAGCAAAATATCAATTTCTAACAATTGAGTAAATCCTAGCATTTTCTTTATCTGCACATATTTCGCTTTCCCCACATTTGTATAATCTCCCATTTCCATGAAATTCATTGTTTTTAGCTTCTGTTCCTTCACTAGTTGTACAAATTTCACCATTTCAGTCAGATTCTACCAACCCACTCATTTCTGCTGTCGATCTAGTGTATTGTCTCTATTTCCAACATTCCCCGCAGTTGCAGCTTTTCTTCATTCATCCGAACCGTCAATTCCTAAATTTCACTCTTTCTCAGCAAATCTCCGTCTCTGTATCTATCAAAACCTCAATTTCCAGCAATTAATTAGATTCAGCACAAATCCAGCTTCTCCGCGTTCACCGCAACTTCAATTTCTCCATATCCTTCAATTTCTGCAAAGCTGGCTCTCTGTATATAGCAAATTCTCAATTTCTTGCAAGTAATCAACTTTTATCATTTTATCTATCTGCAAATATTTATCTTTCCCCATATTTATAAAATCTCCCAAATCCTATATATTCACTGTTTGTATCTTCTGCTCGTACGCTGGCTGTTTAAGTTTCTCCTTTCAAGAAATCTCTCCACCGCTAAAAGTTTCCACTGCGTGTAACCATTATCTGTGTCTAACAATCTACAAATTTCCAATTCGTTGTTAAATTTAACAGTCTGTTTCTGCATTTCTCTCCATATTTTCAAATTCGGTTCTGTGTATCAAGCAAGTTCTGAATTCTGTGCAAGTAATCAACGTTTAACATTTTCTCTATCTGCAGATATTTATCTTTCCACATATTTACCAAATCTCCCAATTCCTTTATATTCACTGTTTGTATCTTCTGCTCGTTCGCTGGCTCTAAAAGTTTCTCCATTTCTAGAAATCTCTCCATCTCTCAGAGTTTCCACTGCGTGTTACTATTCTCCATGTCTAACAATCTACAAATTTCCAATTCGTTGTTAAATTCAACATTCTGCTTCTCCATTTCTCTCCATTTTTTCCAATCCGGTTCTGTGTATCAAGCAAGTTCTGAATATCTTGCAAGTAATCAACTTTTATCATTTTCTCTATCTGCAGATATTTATCATTCCACATATTTACAAAATCTCCCAATTGCTTTATTTTCACTGTTTGTACCTTCTGCTCGTTCGCTGGCTGTATAAGTTTCTCCATTCCTAGCAACCTCTCCATCTCTAAGAGTTTCCACTGCGTCTAACTAATCTCTATGTCTAACAAACTACAAATTTCCAATTCGTTGTTAAATTCAACAGTCTGCTTCTCCATTTCTCTCCATTTTTTCAAATCCAGTTCTCTGTATCAAGCAACTTCTCAATTTCTAGCAAGTAATCAACTTTTATCGTTTTCTCTATCTGCAGATATTATTCATTTGCCATAATTATACAATTGCCCAATTCCATGAAATTCAATGTTTGTATCTTCTGCTCGTTACTGGCTGTACAGGTTTCTCCAATTCTTCAAATCTCTCCATCACGACGAATTGCTGCAGCCCATCTACCTTAATAGTTCTATTTCTAACAATCTGCAAAGATCAAGCTGTTCATTTTCCTACTCAGCCTTCAATATCTACGTTTCTCCCCCT
Organism: Cetorhinus maximus; assembly: GCF_964194155.1. Lineage (NCBI taxonomy): Eukaryota > Metazoa > Chordata > Chondrichthyes > Lamniformes > Cetorhinidae > Cetorhinus > Cetorhinus maximus. The sequence continues at coordinate 51,821,143 of NC_135883.1, forward strand.
TTTGTTAAGTCTGGTTCTCTGTATCTAGCAAGATGTCAATTTCAAGCAATTGATCAATTTCTAGCAATTTCTCAATCTGCAGATATTTCTTATTCCCCATTTTTATACAATTCTCCATTTCCATGATATTCCCTCTTTCTTCTGCTCTTTCACTGGCTATATAAGTTTCTCCATTTCTAGAAATCTCTCCATCTCTAAGAGTTTCCAAGGCGTATAACCATTAACATCTCTATTTCTAACAATCTACAAATTTCCAGATATTCATTGTTAAATTCATCAATCTGCTTCTCCATTTCTCTCCTTCTTATCACATCTGGTTCTCTGTATTGTGCATGTACTCAATTTCTTGTAAGTAAGTAAATTCCAGGCATTTGCAGTTTCTCCGCATTCACCACAACTTCAATTCCTCAATACCCTTCTCTATCTGCAAAACTGGCTCTGTGAATCTAGCAAAATAACAATTTCTAGCAATTGAGTAAATTCTCGCATTTTCTCTATCTGCAGATATTTCGCTTTCCCCACATTTGTAAAATCTCCCATTTCCATGAAATTCATTGTTTTTAGCTTCTGTTCCTTCACTAGTTGTACAAATTTCACCATTTCAATCAGATTCTACCACCCCACTCATTTCTGCTGTCGATCTAGTGTATTGTCTCTATTTCCAACATTCCCCGCAGTTGCAGCTTTTCTTCATTCATCCGAACCGTCAACTCCTAAATTTCACTCTTTCTCAGCAAATCTCCGTCTCTGTATCTATCAAAACCTCAATTTCCAGCAATTAATTAGATTCAGCACATATCCAGCTTCTCCGCGTTCACCGCAACTTCAATTTCTCCATATCCTTCAATTTCTGCAAAGCTGGCTCTCTGTATATAGCAAATTCTCAATTTCTTGCAAGTAATCAACTTTTATCATTTTCTCTATCTGCAGATATTTATCATTCCACATATTTACAAAATCTCCCAATTCCTTTATATTCATTGTTTGTACCTTCTGCTCCTTTGCTGGCTGTATAAGTTTGTACATTTCTAGCAATCTCTCCATCTCTAAGAGTTTCCACTGCATGTAACCATTCCCTGCGTCTAAAAATCTACAAATTTCCAATTCGTTGTTAAATTCAACAGTCTGCTTCTCCATTTCTCTCCATTTTTTCAAATCCGGTTCTGTGTATCAAGCAAGTTCTGAATATCTTGCAAGTAATCAACTTTTATCATTTTCTCTATCTGCAGATATTTATCATTCCACATATTTACAAAATCTCCCAATTCCTTCATATTCACTGTTTGTATCTTCTGCTCGTTCGCTGGCTGTAAAAGTTTCTATATTTCTAGAAATCTCTCCATCTCTAAGAGTTTCCACTGCGTCGAAATATTCTCTATGTCTAACAATAGACAAATTTCCAATTCGTTGTTAAATTCAACAGTCTGCTTCTCCATTGCTCTGCATTTTTTCAAATCTTGCTCTCTGTATTAAGCAACTTCTCAATGTCTAGCAAGTAATCAACTTTTATCGTTTTCTCTATCTGCAGATATTAGTCATTTGCCATAATTATACAATTGCCCAATTCCATGAAATTCAATGTTTGTATCTTCTGCTCGTACACTGGCTGTACAGGTTTGTCCAATTCTTCAAATCTCTCCATCACGACGAATTGCTGCTGCCCATCTACCTTAATAGTTCTATTTCTAACAATCTGCAAAGATCAAGCTGTTCATTTTCCTACTCAGCCTTCAATATCTACGTTTCTCCCCCTTTTGCTCAAATCTGGTTCTCTGTCTCTAGCAAGATGTCAATTTCTAGCAATCGATCAATTTCTAGCAATTTCTCTATCTGCAGATATTTCTTATTCCCCATTTTTATACAATTCTCCATTTCCATGATATTCACTATTTCTTCTGCTCCTTCACTGGCCGTATGAATTTCTCCATTTCTAGAAATCTCTCCATCTCTAAGAGTTTCCACGTTGTATAACCATTAACATCCCCTATTTCTAACAATCTACAAATTCCCAAATATTCATTGTTAAATTCATCAATCTGCTTCTCCATTTCTCTCCATCTTATCACATCTGGTTCTCTGTATTGAGCAAGTACTCAATTTCTTGTAAGTAAGTAAATTCCAGGCATTTGCAGTTTCTCTGCATTCATCACACCTTCAATTTCTCGAAACCCTTCTCTATCTGCCAAACTGGCTCGGTGTATCTAGCAAAATATCAATTTCTAGCAATTGAGTAAATCCTAGCATTATCTTTATCTGCACATATTTCGCTTTCCCCACATTTGTAAAATCTCCCATTTCCATGAAATTCATTGTTTTTAGCTTCGGTTCCTTCACTAGTTGTACAAATTTCACCATTTCAATCAGATTCTACCACCCCACTCATTTCTGCTGTCGATCTAGTGTATTGTCTCTATTTCCAACATTCCCCGCAGTTGCAGCTTTTCTTCATTCATCCGAACCGTCAACACCTAAATTTCACTCTTTCTCAGCAAATCTCCGTCTCTGTATCTATCAAAACCTCAATTTCCAGCAATTAATTAGATTCAGCACATATCCAGCATCTCTGCGTTCACCGCAACTTGAATTTCTCCATATCCTTCAATTTCTGCAAAGCTGGCTCTCTGTATATAGCAAATTCTCAATGTCTTGCAAGTAATCAACTTTTATCATTTTCTCTATCTGCAGATATTTATCATTCCACATATTTACAAAATCTCCCAATTCCTTTATATTCATTGTTTGTACCTTCTGCTCCTTTGCTGGCTGTATAAGTTTGTACATTTCTAGCAATCTCTCCATCTCTAAGAGTTTCCACTGCGTGTAACCATTCCCTGCGTCTAACAATCTACAAATTTCCAATTCGTTGTTAAATTCAACAGTTTGCTTCTCCATTTCTCTCCATTTTTTCAAATCCGGTTCTGTGTATCAAGCAAGTTCTGAATATCTTGCAAGTAGTCAACTTTTATCATTTACTCTATCTGCAGATATTTATCATTCCACATATTTACAAAATCTCCCAATTCCTTCATATTCACTGTTTGTATCTTCTGCTCGTTCGCTGGCTGTAAAAGTTTCTATATTTCTAGAAATCTCTCCATCTCTAAGAGTTTCCACTGCGTCGAACTATTCTCTATGTCTAACAATCTACAAATTTCCAATTCGTTGTTAAATTCAACAGTCTGCTTCTCCATTTCTCTGCATTTTTTCAAATCCTGCTCTCTGTATCAAGCAACTTCTCAATGTCTAGCAAGTAATCAACTTTTATCGTTTTCTCTATCTGCAGATATTAGTCATTTGCCATAATTATACAATTGCCCAATTCCATGAAATTCAATGTTTGTATCTTCTGCTCGTTACTGGCTGTACAGGTTTCTCCAATTCTTCAAATCTCTCCATCACGACGAATTGCTGCTGCCCATCTACCTTAATAGTTCTATTTCTAACAATCTGCAAAGATCAAGCTGTTCATTTTCCTACTCAGCCTTCAATATCTACGTTTCTCCCCCTTTTGCTCAAATCTGGTTCTCTGTATCTAGCAAGATGTCAATTTCTAGCAATCGATCAATTTCTAGCAATTTCTCAATCTGCAGATATTTCTTATTCCCCATTTTTATAAAATTCTCCATTTCCATGATATTCCCTGTTTCTTCTGCTCCTTCACTGGCCGTATGAGTTTCTCCATTTCTAGAAATCTCTCCATCTCTAAGAGTTTCCACGGCGTATAACCATTAACATCCCAATTTCTAACATTCTACAAATTTCCAGATATTCATTGTTAAATTCATCAATCTGCTTCTCCATTTCTCTCCTTCTTATCACATCTGGTTCTCTGTATTGTGCAAGTACTCAATTTCTTGTAAGTAAGTAAATTCCAGGCATTTGCAGTTTGTCTGCATTCATCACAACTTCAATTTCTCGATACCCTTCTCTATCTGCCAAACTGGCTCTGTGTATCTAGCAAAATATCAATTTCTAGCAATTGAGTAAATCCTAGCATTTTCTTTATCTGCAGATATTTCGCTTTCCCCACATTTGTAAAATCTCCCATTTCCATGAAATTCATTGTTTTTAGCTTCGGTTCCTTCACTAGTTGTACAAATTTCACCATTTCAATCAGATTCTACCACCCCACTCATTTCTGCTGTCGATCTAGTGTATTGTCTCTATTTCCAACATTCCCCGCAGTTGCAGCTTTTCATCATTCATCCGAACCGTCAACTCTAAACTTCACTATTTCTCAGCAAATCTCGGTCTCTCTATCTATCAAAACCTCAATTTCCAGCAATTAATTAGATCCAGCACAAATCCAGCTTCTCTGCGTTCACCGCAACTTCAATTTCTGCATATCCTTCAATTTCTGCAAAGCTGGCTCTCTGTATATAGCAAATTCTCAATGTCTTGCAAGTAATCAACTTTTATCATTTTATCTATCTGCAGATATTTATCTTTCCCCATATTTATAAAATCTCCCAAATCCTATATATTCACTGTTTGTATCTTCTGCTCGTACGCTGGCTGTATAAGTTTCTCCATTTCAAGAAATCTCTCCACCGCTAAAAGTTTCCACTGCGTGTAACCATTATCTGTGTCTAACAATCTACAAATTTCCAATACGTTGTTAAATTTAACAGTCTGTTTCTCCATTTCTCTCCATTTTTTCAAATTCGGTTCTGTGTATCAAGCAAGTTCTGAATTCTGGGCAAGTAATCAACGTTTAACATTTTCTCTATCTGCAGATATTTATCATTCCACATATTTACAAAATCTCCCAATTCCTTTATATTCACTGTTTGTACCTTCTGCTCGTTCGCTGGCTGTATAAGTTTGTACATTTCTAGCAATCTCTCCATCTCTAAGAGTTTCCACTGCGTGTAACCATTCTCTGCGTCTAACAATCTTCAAATTTCCAATTCGTTGTTAAATTCAACAGTCTGCTGCTCCATTTCTCTCCTGTTTTTTCCAAATCCAGTTCTCTGTATCAAGCAACTTCTCAATTTCCAGCAAGTAATCAACTTTTATCGTTTTCTCTATCTGCAGATATTTCTCATTTGCCATAATTATACAATTGCCCAATTCCATGAAATTCAATGTTTGTATCTTCTGCTCGTTACTGGCTGTACAGGTTTCTCCAATTCTTCAAATCTCTCCATCACGACGAATTGCTGCTGCCCATCTACCTTAATAGTTCTATTTCTAACAATCTGCAAAGATCAAGCTGTTCATTTTCCTACTCAGCCTTCAATATCTACGTTTCTCCCCCTTTTGCTCAAATCTGGTTCTCTGTCTCTAGCAAGATGTCAATTTCTAGCAATCGATCAATTTCTAGCAATTTCTCTATCTGCAGATATTTCTTATTCCCCATTTTTATACAATTCTCCATTTCCATGATATTCACTATTTCTTCTGCTCCTTCACTGGCCGTATGAATTTCTCCATTTCTAGAAATCTCTCCATCTCTAAGAGTTTCCACGTTGTATAACCATTAACATCCCCTATTTCTAACAATCTACAAATTCCCAGATATTCATTGTTAAATTCATCAATCTGCTTCTCCATTTCTCTCCTTCTTATCACATCTGGTTCTCTGTATTGAGCAAGTACTCAATTTCTTGTAAGTATTAAATTCCAGGCATTTGCAGTTTCTCTGCATTCACCACAACTTCAATTCCTCGATACCCTTCTCTATCTGAAAAACTGGCTCTGTGTATCCAGCAAAATATCAATTTCTAACAATTGAGTAAATCCTAGCATTTTCTTTATCTGCACATATTTCGCTTTCCCCACATTTGTATAATCTCCCATTTCCATGAAATTCATTGTTTTTAGCTTCTGTTCCTTCACTAGTTGTACAAATTTCACCATTTCAGTCAGATTCTACCAACCCACTCATTTCTGCTGTCGATCTAGTGTATTGTCTCTATTTCCAACATTCCCCGCAGTTGCAGCTTTTCTTCATTCATCCGAACCGTCAATTCCTAAATTTCACTCTTTCTCAGCAAATCTCCGTCTCTGTATCTATCAAAACCTCAATTTCCAGCAATTAATTAGATTCAGCACAAATCCAGCTTCTCCGCGTTCACCGCAACTTCAATTTCTCCATATCCTTCAATTTCTGCAAAGCTGGCTCTCTGTATATAGCAAATTCTCAATTTCTTGCAAGTAATCAACTTTTATCATTTTATCTATCTGCAGATATTTATCTTTCCCCATATTTATAAAATCTCCCAAATCCTATATATTCACTGTTTGTATCTTCTGCTCGTACGCTGGCTGTTTAAGTTTCTCCTTTCAAGAAATCTCTCCACCGCTAAAAGTTTCCACTGCGTGTAACCATTATCTGTGTCTAACAATCTACAAATTTCCAATTCGTTGTTAAATTTAACAGTCTGTTTCTCCATTTCTCTCCATATTTTCAAATTCGGGTCTGTGTATCAAGCAAGTTCTGAATTCTGTGCAAGTAATCAACGTTTAACATTTTCTCTATCTGCAGATATTTATCATTCCACATATTTACAAAATCTCCCAATTGCTTTATATTCACTGTTTGTACCTTCTGCTCGTTCGCTGGCTGTATAAGTTTCTCCATTCCTAGCAACCTCTCCATCTCTAAGAGTTTCCACTGCGTCTAACTAATCTCTATGTCTAACAAACTACAAATTTCCAATTCGTTGTTAAATTCAACAGTCTGCTTCTTCATTTCTCTCCATTTTTTCAAATCCAGTTCCTTGTATCAAGCAACTTCTCAATTTCTAGCAAGTAATCAACTTTTATCGTTTTCTCTATCTGCAGATATTATTCATTTGCCATAATTATACAATTGCCCAATTCCATGAAATTCAATGTTTGTATCTTCTGCTCGTTACTGGCTGTACAGGTTTCCCAATTCTTCAAATCTCTCCATCACGACGAATTGCTGCTGCCCATCTACCTTAATAGTTCTATTTCTAACAATCTGCAAAGATCAAGCTGTTCTTTTTCCTACTCAGCCTTCAATATCTACGTTTCTCCCCCTTTTGTTAAGTCTGGTTCTCAGTATCTAGCAAGATGTCAATTTCAAGCAATTGATCAATTTCTAGCAATTTCTCAATCTGCAGATATTTCTTATTCCCCATTTTTATACAATTCTCCATTTCCATGATATTCCCTCTTTCTTCTGCTCTTTCACTGGCTATATAAGTTTCTCCATTTCTAGAAATCTCTCCATCTCTAAGAGTTTCCACGGCGTATAACCATTAACATCTCTATTTCTAACAATCTACAAATTTCCAGATATTCATTGTTAAATTCATCAATCTGCTTCTCCATTTCTCTCCTCCTTATCACATCTGGTTCTCTGTATTGTGCATGTACTCAATTTCTTGTAAGTAAATTCCAGGCATTTGCAGTTTCTCCGCATTCACCACAACTTCAATTCCTCAATACCCTTCTCTATCTGCAAAACTGGCTCTGTGAATCTAGCAAAATAACAATTTCTAGCAATTGAGTAAATTCTCGCATTTTCTCTATCTGCAGATATTTCGCTTTCGCCACATTTGTAAAATCTCCCATTTCCATGAAATTCATTGTTTTTACCTTCTGTTCCTTCACTAGTTGTACAAATTTCACCATTTCAATCAGATTCTACCACCCCACTCATTTCTGCTGTCGATCTAGTGTATTGTCTCTATTTCCAACATTCCCCGCAGTTGCAGCTTTTCTTCATTCATCCGAACCGTCAACTCCTAAATTTCACTCTTTCTCAGCAAATCTCGGTCTCTGTATCTATCAAAACCTCAATTTCCAGCAATTAATCAGATTCAGCACCTATCCAGCTTCTCCACGTTCGCCGCAACTTGAATTTCTCCATATCCTTCAATTTCTGCAAAGCTGGCTCTCTGTATATAGCAAATTCTCAATGTCTTGCAAGTAATCAACTTTTATCATTTTATCTATCTGCAGATATTTATCTTTCCCAATATTTACAAAATCTCCCAAATCCTATATATTCAGTGTTTGTATCTTCTGCTCGTTCGCTGGCTGTATAAGTTTCTCCATTTCTAGAAATGTCTCCATCTCTAAGAGTTTCCACTGCGTCTAACTATTCTCTATGTCTAACAATCTACAAATTTCCAATTCGTTGTTAAATTCAACAGTCTGCTTCTCCATTTGTCTCCATTTTTTCAAATCCGGTTCTGTGTATCAAGCAAGTTCTGAATATCTTGCAAGTAATCAACTTTTATCATTTTCTCTATCTGCAGATATTTATCATTCCACATATTTACAAAATCTCCCAATTCCTTTATATTCACTGTTTGTACCTTCTGCTCGTTCGCTGGCTGTATAAGTTTGTACATTTCTAGCAATCTCTCCATCTCTAAGAGTTTCCACTGCGTGTAACCATTCTCTGCGTCTAACAATCTACAAATTTCCAATTCGTTGTTAAATTCAACAGTCTGCTTCTCCATTTCTCTCTTGTTTTTTCCAAATCCAGTTCTCTGTATCAAGCAACTTCTCAATTTCCAGCAAGTAATCAACTTTTATCGTTTTCTCTATCTGCAGATATTTCTCATTTGCCATAATTATACAATTGCCCAATTCCATGAAATTCAATGTTTGTATCTTCTGCTCGTACACTGGCTGTACAGGTTTCTCCAATTCTTCAAATCTCTCCATCACGACGAATTGCTGCTGCCCATCTACCTTAATAGTTCTATTTCTAACAATCTGCAAAGATCAAGCTGTTCATTTTCCTACTCAGCCTTCAATATCTACGTTTCTCCCCCTTTTGCTCAAATCTGGTTCTCTGTATCTAGCAAGCTGTCAATTACTAGCAATCGATCAATTTCTAGCAATTTCTCTATCTGCAGATATTTCTTATTCCCCATTTTTATACAATTCTCCATTTCCATGATATTCACTATTTCTTCTGCTCCTTCACTGGCCGTATGAGTTTCTCCATTTCTAGAAATCTCTCCATCTCTAAGAGTTTCCACGTTGTATAACCATTAACATCCCCTATTTCTAACAATCTACAAATTCCCAGATATTCATTGTTAAATTCATCATTCTGCTTCTCCATTTCTCTCCTTCTTATCACATCTGGTTCTCTGTATTGAGCAAGTACTCAATTTCTTGTAAGTAAGTAAATTCCGGGCATTTGCAGTTTCTCTGCATTCACCACAACTTCAATTCCTCGATACCCTTCTCTATCTGAAAAACTGGCTCTGTGTATCTAGCAAAATATCAATTTCTAACAATTGAGTAAATTCTAGCATTTTCTTTATCTGCACATATTTCGCTTTCCCCACATTTGTATAATCTCCCATTTCCATGAAATTCATTGTTTTTAGCTTCTGTTCCTTCACTAGTTGTACAAATTTCACCATTTCAGTCAGATTCTACCACCCCACTCATTTCTGCTGTCGATCTAGTGTATTGTCTCTATTTCCAACATTCCCCGCAGTTGCAGCTTTTCTTCATTCATCCGAACCGTCAATTCCTAAATTTCACTCTTTCTCAGCAAATCTCCGTCTCTGTATCTATCAAAACCTCAATTTCCAGCAATTAATTAGATTCAGCACAAATCCAGCTTCTCCGCGTTCACCGCAACTTGAATTTCTCCATATCCTTCAATTTCTGCAAAGCTGGCTCTCTATATATAGCAAATTCTCAATTTCTTGCAAGTAATCAACTTTTATCATTTTCTCTATCTGCAGATATTTATCATTCAACATATTTACAAAATCTCCCAATTCCTTTATATTCACTCTTTGTACCTTCTGCTCGTTCGCTGGCTGTAAAAGTTTCTCCATTTCTAGAAATCTCTCCATCTCTAAGAGTTTCCACTGCGTGTAACTATTCTCTATGTCTAACAATCTACAAATTTCCAATTCGTTGTTAAATTCAACAGTCTGCTTCTCCATTTCTCTCCATTTTTTCAAATCCTGTTTTCTGTATCAAGCAACTTCTCAATTTCTAGCAAGTAATCAACTTTTATCGTTTTCTCTATCTGCAGATATTATTCATTTGCCATAATTATACAATTGCCCAATTCCATGAAATTCAATGTTTGTATCTTCTGCTCGTTACTGGCTGTACAGGTTTCTCCAATTCTTCAAATCTCTCCATCACGACGAATTGCTGCTGCCCATCTACCTTAATAGTTCTATTTCTAACAATCTGCAAAGATCAAGCTGTTCATTTTCCTACTCAGCCTTCAATATCTACGTTTCTCCCCCTTTTGCTCAAATCTGGTTCTCTGTATCTAGCAAGATGTCATTTTCTAGCAATCGATCAATTTCTAGCAATTTCTCTATCTGCAGATATTTCTTATTGCCCAATTTTATACAATTCTCCATTTCCATGATATTCACTATTTCTTCTGCTCCTTCACTGGCCGTATGAGTTTCTCCATTTCTAGAAATCTCTCCATCTCTCAGAGTTTCCACGGCGTATAACCATTAACATCCCTATTTCTAACATTCTACAAATTTCCAGATATTCATTGTTAAATTCATCATTCTGCTTCTCCATTTCTCTCCTTCTTATCACATCTGGTTCTCTGTATTGTGGAAGTACTCAATTTCTTGTAAGTAAGTAAATTCCAGGCATTTGCAGTTTGTCTGCATTCATCACAACTTCAATTTCTCGATACCCTTCTCTATCTGCCAAACTGGCTCTGTGTATCTAGCAAAATATCAATTTCTAGCAATTGAGTAAATCCTAGCATTTTCTTTATCTGCACATATTTCGCTTTCCCCACTTTTGTAAAATCTCCCATTTCCATGAAATTCATTGTTTTTAGCTTCGGTTCCTTCACTAGTTGTACAGATTTCACCATTTCAATCAGATTCTACCACCCCACTCATTTCTGCTGTCGATCTAGTGTATTGTCTCTATTTCCAACATTCCCCGCAGTTGAAGCTTTTCTTCATTCATCCGAACCGTCACTTCCTAAATTTCGCACTTTCTCAGAAAATCTCCGTCTCTGTCTCTATCAAAACCTCAATTTCCAGCAATTAATTAGATTCAGCACAAATCCAGCTTCTCCGCGTTCACCGCAACTTCAATTTCTCCATATCCTTCAATTTCTGCAATCCTGGCTCTCTGTATCAAGCAAGTTCTGAATTTCTTGCAAGTAATCAACTTTTATCATTTTCTCTATCTGCAGATATTTATCATTCCACATATTTACAAAATCTCCCAATTCCTTCATATTCACTGTTTGTATCTTCTGCTCGTTCGCTGGCTGTAAAAGTTTCTCCATTTCTAGAAATCTCTCCATCTCTAAGAGTTTCCACTGCGTCTAACTATTCTCTATGTCTAACAATCGACAAATTTCCAATTCGTTGTTAAATTCAACAGTCTGCTTCTCCATTTCTCTGCATTTTTTCAAATCCTGCTCTCTGTATCAAGCAACTTCTCAATGTCTAGCAAGTAATCAACTTTTATCGTTTTCTCTATCTGCAGATATTAGTCATTTGCCATAATTATACAATTGCCCAATTCCATGAAATTCAATGTTTGTATCTTCTGCTCGTACACTGGCTGTACAGGTTTCTCCAATTCGTCAAATCTCTCCATCACGACGAATTGCTGCTGCCCATCTACCTTAATAGTTCTATTTCTAACAATCTGCAAAGATCAAGCTGTTCATTTTCCTACTCAGCCTTCAATATCTACGTTTCTCCCCCTTTTGCTCAAATCTGGTTCTCTGTATCTAGCAAGATGTCAATATCTAGCAATCGATCAATTTCTAGCAATTTCTCTATCTGCAGATATTTCTTATTCCCCATTTTTATACAATTCTCCATTTCCATGATATTCACTATTTCTTCTGCTCCTTCACTGGCCGTATGAGTTTCTCCATTTCTAGAAATCTCTCCATCTCTAAGAGTTTCCACGTTGTATAACCATTAACATCCCCTATTTCTAACAATCTACAAATTCCCAGATATTCATTGTTAAATTCATCATTCTGCTTCTCCATTTCTCTCCTTCTTATCACATCTGGTTCTCTGTATTGAGCAAGTACTCAATTTCTTGTAAGTATTAAATTCCGGGCATTTGCAGTTTCTCTGCATTCACCACAACTTCAATTCCTCGATACCCTTCTCTATCTGAAAAACTGGCTCTGTGTATCCAGCAAAATATCAATTTCTAACAATTGAGTAAATCCTAGCATTTTCATTATCTGCACATATTTCGCTTTCCCCACATTTGTATAATCTCCCATTTCCATGAAATTCATTGTTTTTAGCTTCTGTTCCTTCACTAGTTGTACAAATTTCACCATTTCAGTCAGATTCTACCACCCCACTCATTTCTGCTGTCGATCTAGTGTATTGTCTCTATTTCCAACATTCCCCGCAGTTGCAGCTTTTCTTCATTCATCCGAACCGTCAATTCCTAAATTTCACTCTTTCTCAGCAAATCTCCGTCTCTGTATCTATCAAAACCTCAATTTCCAGCAATTAATTAGATTCAGCACAAATCCAGCTTCTCCGCGTTCACCGCAACTTGAATTTCTCCATATCCTTCAATTTCTGCAAAGCTGGCTCTCTGTATATAGCAAATTCTCAATTTCTTGCAAGTAATCAACTTTTATCATTTTATCTATCTGCAAATATTTATCTTTCCCCATATTTATAAAATCTCCCAAATCCTATATATTCACTGTTTGTATCTTCTGCTCGTACGCTGGCTGTATAAGTTTCTCCATTTCAAGAAATCTCTCCACCGCTAAAAGTTTCCACTGCGTGTAACCATTATCTGTGTCTAACAATCTACAAATTTCCAATTCGTTGTTAAATTTAACAGTCTGTTTCTCCATTTCTCTCCTTTTTTTCAAATTCGGTTCTGTGTATCAAGCAAGTTCTGAATTCTGTGCAAGTAATCAACGTTTAACATTTTCTCTATCTGCAGATATTTATCATTCCACATATTTACAAAATCTCCCAATTGCTTTATATTCACTGTTTGTACCTTCTGCTCGTTCGCTGGCTGTATAAGTTTCTCCATTCCTAGCAACCTCTCCATCTCTAAGAGTTTCCACTGCGTCTAACTAATCTCTATGTCTAACAAACTACAAATTTCCAATTCGTTGTTAAATTCAACAGTCTGCTTCTTCATTTCTCTCCATTTTTTCAAATCCAGTTCTTTGTATCAAGCAACTTCTCAATTTCTAGCAAGTAATCAACTTTTATCGTTTTCTCTATCTGCAGATATTATTCATTTGCCATAATTATACAATTGCCCAATTCCATGAAATTCAATGTTTGTATCTTCTGCTCGTTACTGGCTGTACAGGTTTCTCCAATTCTTCAAATCTCTCCATCACGACGAATTGCTGCTGCCCATCTACCTTAATAGTTCTATTTCTAACAATCTGCAAAGATCAAGCTGTTCCTTTTCCTACTCAGCCTTCAATATCTACGTTTCTCCCCCTTTTGTTAAGTCTGGTTCTCAGTATCTAGCAAGATGTCAATTTCAAGCAATTGATCAATTTCTAGCAATTTCTCAATCTGCAGATATTTCTTATTCCCCATTTTTATACAATTCTCCATTTCCATGATATTCCCTCTTTCTTCTGCTCTTTCACTGGCTATATAAGTTTCTCCATTTCTAGAAATCTCTCCATCTCTAAGAGTTTCCACGGCGTATAACCATTAACATCTCTATTTCTAACAATCTACAAATTTCCAGATATTCATTGTTAAATTCATCAATCTGCTTCTCCATTTCTCTCCTCCTTATCACATCTGGTTCTCTGTATTGTGCATGTACTCAATTTCTTGTAAGTAAATTCCAGGCATTTGCAGTTTCTCCGCATTCACCACAACTTCAATTCCTCAATACCCTTCTCTATCTGCAAAACTGGCTCTGTGAATCTAGCAAAATATCAATTTCTAGCAATTGAGTAAATTCTCGCATTTTCTCTATCTGCAGATATTTCGCTTTCGCCACATTTGTAAAATCTCCCATTTCCATGAAATTCATTGTTTTTACCTTCTGTTCCTTCACTAGTTGTACAAATTTCACCATTTCAATCAGATTCTACCACCCCACTCATTTCTGCTGTCGATCTAGTGTATTGTCTCTATTTCCAACATTCCCCGCAGTTGCAGCTTTTCTTCATTCATCCGAACCGTCAACTCCTAAATTTCACTCTTTCTCAGCAAATCTCGGTCTCTGTATCTATCAAAACCTCAATTTCCAGCAATTAATCAGATTCAGCACCTATCCAGCTTCTCCACGTTCGCCGCAACTTGAATTTCTCCATATCCTTCAATTTCTGCAAAGCTGGCTCTCTGTATATAGCAAATTCTCAATGTCTTGCAAGTAATCAACTTTTATCATTTTATCTATCTGCAGATATTTATCTTTCCCAATATTTACAAAATCTCCCAAATCCTATATATTCAGTGTTTGTATCTTCTGCTCGTTCGCTGGCTGTATAAGTTTCTCCATTTCTAGAAATGTCTCCATCTCTAAGAGTTTCCACTGCGTCTAACTATTCTCTATGTCTAACAATCTACAAATTTCCAATTCGTTGTTAAATTCAACAGTCTGCTTCTCCATTTGTCTCCATTTTTTCAAATCCGGTTCTGTGTATCAAGCAAGTTCTGAATATCTTGCAAGTAATCAACTTTTATCATTTTCTCTATCTGCAGATATTTATCATTCCACATATTTACAAAATCTCCCAATTCCTTTATATTCACTGTTTGTACCTTCTGCTCGTTCGCTGGCTGTATAAGTTTGTACATTTCTAGCAATCTCTCCATCTCTAAGAGTTTCCACTGCGTGTAACCATTCTCTGCGTCTAACAATCTACAAATTTCCAATTCGTTGTTAAATTCAACAGTCTGCTTCTCCATTTCTCTCTTGTTTTTTCCAAATCCAGTTCTCTGTTCAAGCAACTTCCCAATTTCCAGCAAGTAATCAACTTTTATCGTTTTCTCTATCTGCAGATATTTCTCATTTGCCATAATTATACAATTGCCCAATTCCATGAAATTCAATGTTTGTATCTTCTGCTCGTACACTGGCTGTACAGGTTTCTCCAATTCTTCAAATCTCTCCATCACGACGAATTGCTGCTGCCCATCTACCTTAATAGTTCTATTTCTAACAATCTGCAAAGATCAAGCTGTTCATTTTCCTACTCAGCCTTCAATATCTACGTTTCTCCCCCTTTTGCTCAAATCTGGTTCTCTGTATCTAGCAAGATGTCAATTACTAGCAATCGATCAATTTCTAGCAATTTCTCTATCTGCAGATATTTCTTATTCCCCATTTTTATACAATTCTCCATTTCCATGATATTCACTATTTCTTCTGCTCCTTCACTGGCCGTATGAGTTTCTCCATTTCTAGAAATCTCTCCATCTCTAAGAGTTTCCACGTTGTATAACCATTAACATCCCCTATTTCTAACAATCTACAAATTCCCAGATATTCATTGTTAAATTCATCATTCTGCTTCTCCATTTCTCTCCTTCTTATCACATCTGGTTCTCTGTATTGAGCAAGTACTCAATTTCTTGTAAGTAAGTAAATTCCGGGCATTTGCAGTTTCTCTGCATTCACCACAACTTCAATTCCTCGATACCCTTCTCTATCTGAAAAACTGGCTCTGTGTATCTAGCAAAATATCAATTTCTAACAATTGAGTAAATTCTAGCATTTTCTTTATCTGCACATATTTCGCTTTCCCCACATTTGTATAATCTCCCATTTCCATGAAATTCATTGTTTTTAGCTTCTGTTCCTTCACTAGTTGTACAAATTTCACCATTTCAGTCAGATTCTACCACCCCACTCATTTCTGCTGTCGATCTAGTGTATTGTCTCTATTTCCAACATTCCCCGCAGTTGCAGCTTTTCTTCATTCATCCGAACCGTCAATTCCTAAATTTCACTCTTTCTCAGCAAATCTCCGTCTCTGTATCTATCAAAACCTCAATTTCCAGCAATTAATTAGATTCAGCACAAATCCAGCTTCTCCGCGTTCACCGCAACTTGAATTTCTCCATATCCTTCAATTTCTGCAAAGCTGGCTCTCTATATATAGCAAATTCTCAATTTCTTGCAAGTAATCAACTTTTATCATTTTCTCTATCTGCAGATATTTATCATTCAACATATTTACAAAATCTCCCAATTCCTTTATATTCACTCTTTGTACCTTCTGCTCGTTCGCTGGCTGTAAAAGTTTCTCCATTTCTAGAAATCTCTCCATCTCTAAGAGTTTCCACTGCGTGTAACTATTCTCTATGTCTAACAATCTACAAATTTCCAATTCGTTGTTAAATTCAACAGTCTGCTTCTCCATTTCTCTCCATTTTTTCAAATCCTGTTTTCTGTATCAAGCAACTTCTCAATTTCTAGCAAGTAATCAACTTTTATCGTTTTCTCTATCTGCAGATATTATTCATTTGCCATAATTATACAATTGCCCAATTCCATGAAATTCAATGTTTGTATCTTCTGCTCGTTACTGGCTGTACAGGTTTCTCCAATTCTTCAAATCTCTCCATCACGACGAATTGCTGCTGCCCATCTACCTTAATAGTTCTATTTCTAACAATCTGCAAAGATCAAGCTGTTCATTTTCCTACTCAGCCTTCAATATCTACGTTTCTCCCCCTTTTGCTCAAATCTGGTTCTCTGTATCTAGCAAGATGTCATTTTCTAGCAATCGATCAATTTCTAGCAATTTCTCTATCTGCAGATATTTCTTATTGCCCAATTTTATACAATTCTCCATTTCCATGATATTCACTATTTCTTCTGCTCCTTCACTGGCCGTATGAGTTTCTCCATTTCTAGAAATCTCTCCATCTCTCAGAGTTTCCACGGCGTATAACCATTAACATCCCTATTTCTAACATTCTACAAATTTCCAGATATTCATTGTTAAATTCATCATTCTGCTTCTCCATTTCTCTCCTTCTTATCACATCTGGTTCTCTGTATTGTGGAAGTACTCAATTTCTTGTAAGTAAGTAAATTCCAGGCATTTGCAGTTTGTCTGCATTCATCACAACTTCAATTTCTCGATACCCTTCTCTATCTGCCAAACTGGCTCTGTGTATCTAGCAAAATATCAATTTCTAGCAATTGAGTAAATCCTAGCATTTTCTTTATCTGCACATATTTCGCTTTCCCCACTTTTGTAAAATCTCCCATTTCCATGAAATTCATTGTTTTTAGCTTCGGTTCCTTCACTAGTTGTACAGATTTCACCATTTCAATCAGATTCTACCACCCCACTCATTTCTGCTGTCGATCTAGTGTATTGTCTCTATTTCCAACATTCCCCGCAGTTGAAGCTTTTCTTCATTCATCCGAACCGTCACTTCCTAAATTTCGCACTTTCTCAGAAAATCTCCGTCTCTGTCTCTATCAAAACCTCAATTTCCAGCAATTAATTAGATTCAGCACAAATCCAGCTTCTCCGCGTTCACCGCAACTTCAATTTCTCCATATCCTTCAATTTCTGCAATCCTGGCTCTCTGTATCAAGCAAGTTCTGAATTTCTTGCAAGTAATCAACTTTTATCATTTTCTCTATCTGCAGATATTTATCATTCCACATATTTACAAAATCTCCCAATTCCTTCATATTCACTGTTTGTATCTTCTGCTCGTTCGCTGGCTGTAAAAGTTTCTCCATTTCTAGAAATCTCTCCATCTCTAAGAGTTTCCACTGCGTCTAACTATTCTCTATGTCTAACAATCGACAAATTTCCAATTCGTTGTTAAATTCAACAGTCTGCTTCTCCATTTCTCTGCATTTTTTCAAATCCTGCTCTCTGTATCAAGCAACTTCTCAATGTCTAGCAAGTAATCAACTTTTATCGTTTTCTCTATCTGCAGATATTAGTCATTTGCCATAATTATACAATTGCCCAATTCCATGAAATTCAATGTTTGTATCTTCTGCTCGTACACTGGCTGTACAGGTTTCTCCAATTCGTCAAATCTCTCCATCACGACGAATTGCTGCTGCCCATCTACCTTAATAGTTCTATTTCTAACAATCTGCAAAGATCAAGCTGTTCATTTTCCTACTCAGCCTTCAATATCTACGTTTCTCCCCCTTTTGCTCAAATCTGGTTCTCTGTATCTAGCAAGATGTCAATATCTAGCAATCGATCAATTTCTAGCAATTTCTCTATCTGCAGATATTTCTTATTCCCCATTTTTATACAATTCTCCATTTCCATGATATTCACTATTTCTTCTGCTCCTTCACTGGCCGTATGAGTTTCTCCATTTCTAGAAATCTCTCCATCTCTAAGAGTTTCCACGTTGTATAACCATTAACATCCCCTATTTCTAACAATCTACAAATTCCCAGATATTCATTGTTAAATTCATCATTCTGCTTCTCCATTTCTCTCCTTCTTATCACATCTGGTTCTCTGTATTGAGCAAGTACTCAATTTCTTGTAAGTATTAAATTCCGGGCATTTGCAGTTTCTCTGCATTCACCACAACTTCAATTCCTCGATACCCTTCTCTATCTGAAAAACTGGCTCTGTGTATCCAGCAAAATATCAATTTCTAACAATTGAGTAAATCCTAGCATTTTCATTATCTGCACATATTTCGCTTTCCCCACATTTGTATAATCTCCCATTTCCATGAAATTCATTGTTTTTAGCTTCTGTTCCTTCACTAGTTGTACAAATTTCACCATTTCAGTCAGATTCTACCACCCCACTCATTTCTGCTGTCGATCTAGTGTATTGTCTCTATTTCCAACATTCCCCGCAGTTGCAGCTTTTCTTCATTCATCCGAACCGTCAATTCCTAAATTTCACTCTTTCTCAGCAAATCTCCGTCTCTGTATCTATCAAAACCTCAATTTCCAGCAATTAATTAGATTCAGCACAAATCCAGCTTCTCCGCGTTCACCGCAACTTGAATTTCTCCATATCCTTCAATTTCTGCAAAGCTGGCTCTCTGTATATAGCAAATTCTCAATTTCTTGCAAGTAATCAACTTTTATCATTTTATCTATCTGCAAATATTTATCTTTCCCCATATTTATAAAATCTCCCAAATCCTATATATTCACTGTTTGTATCTTCTGCTCGTACGCTGGCTGTATAAGTTTCTCCATTTCAAGAAATCTCTCCACCGCTAAAAGTTTCCACTGCGTGTAACCATTATCTGTGTCTAACAATCTACAAATTTCCAATTCGTTGTTAAATTTAACAGTCTGTTTCTCCATTTCTCTCCTTTTTTTCAAATTCGGTTCTGTGTATCAAGCAAGTTCTGAATTCTGTGCAAGTAATCAACGTTTAACATTTTCTCTATCTGCAGATATTTATCATTCCACATATTTACAAAATCTCCCAATTGCTTTATATTCACTGTTTGTACCTTCTGCTCGTTCGCTGGCTGTATAAGTTTCTCCATTCCTAGCAACCTCTCCATCTCTAAGAGTTTCCACTGCGTCTAACTAATCTCTATGTCTAACAAACTACAAATTTCCAATTCGTTGTTAAATTCAACAGTCTGCTTCTTCATTTCTCTCCATTTTTTCAAATCCAGTTCTTTGTATCAAGCAACTTCTCAATTTCTAGCAAGTAATCAACTTTTATCGTTTTCTCTATCTGCAGATATTATTCATTTGCCATAATTATACAATTGCCCAATTCCATGAAATTCAATGTTTGTATCTTCTGCTCGTTACTGGCTGTACAGGTTTCTCCAATTCTTCAAATCTCTCCATCACGACGAATTGCTGCTGCCCATCTACCTTAATAGTTCTATTTCTAACAATCTGCAAAGATCAAGCTGTTCCTTTTCCTACTCAGCCTTCAATATCTACGTTTCTCCCCCTTTTGTTAAGTCTGGTTCTCAGTATCTAGCAAGATGTCAATTTCAAGCAATTGATCAATTTCTAGCAATTTCTCAATCTGCAGATATTTCTTATTCCCCATTTTTATACAATTCTCCATTTCCATGATATTCCCTCTTTCTTCTGCTCTTTCACTGGCTATATAAGTTTCTCCATTTCTAGAAATCTCTCCATCTCTAAGAGTTTCCACGGCGTATAACCATTAACATCTCTATTTCTAACAATCTACAAATTTCCAGATATTCATTGTTAAATTCATCAATCTGCTTCTCCATTTCTCTCCTCCTTATCACATCTGGTTCTCTGTATTGTGCATGTACTCAATTTCTTGTAAGTAAATTCCAGGCATTTGCAGTTTCTCCGCATTCACCACAACTTCAATTCCTCAATACCCTTCTCTATCTGCAAAACTGGCTCTGTGAATCTAGCAAAATATCAATTTCTAGCAATTGAGTAAATTCTCGCATTTTCTCTATCTGCAGATATTTCGCTTTCGCCACATTTGTAAAATCTCCCATTTCCATGAAATTCATTGTTTTTACCTTCTGTTCCTTCACTAGTTGTACAAATTTCACCATTTCAATCAGATTCTACCACCCCACTCATTTCTGCTGTCGATCTAGTGTATTGTCTCTATTTCCAACATTCCCCGCAGTTGCAGCTTTTCTTCATTCATCCGAACCGTCAACTCCTAAATTTCACTCTTTCTCAGCAAATCTCGGTCTCTGTATCTATCAAAACCTCAATTTCCAGCAATTAATCAGATTCAGCACCTATCCAGCTTCTCCACGTTCGCCGCAACTTGAATTTCTCCATATCCTTCAATTTCTGCAAAGCTGGCTCTCTGTATATAGCAAATTCTCAATGTCTTGCAAGTAATCAACTTTTATCATTTTATCTATCTGCAGATATTTATCTTTCCCAATATTTACAAAATCTCCCAAATCCTATATATTCAGTGTTTGTATCTTCTGCTCGTTCGCTGGCTGTATAAGTTTCTCCATTTCTAGAAATGTCTCCATCTCTAAGAGTTTCCACTGCGTCTAACTATTCTCTATGTCTAACAATCTACAAATTTCCAATTCGTTGTTAAATTCAACAGTCTGCTTCTCCATTTGTCTCCATTTTTTCAAATCCGGTTCTGTGTATCAAGCAAGTTCTGAATATCTTGCAAGTAATCAACTTTTATCATTTTCTCTATCTGCAGATATTTATCATTCCACATATTTACAAAATCTCCCAATTCCTTTATATTCACTGTTTGTACCTTCTGCTCGTTCGCTGGCTGTATAAGTTTGTACATTTCTAGCAATCTCTCCATCTCTAAGAGTTTCCACTGCGTGTAACCATTCTCTGCGTCTAACAATCTACAAATTTCCAATTCGTTGTTAAATTCAACAGTCTGCTTCTCCATTTCTCTCTTGTTTTTTCCAAATCCAGTTCTCTGTTCAAGCAACTTCCCAATTTCCAGCAAGTAATCAACTTTTATCGTTTTCTCTATCTGCAGATATTTCTCATTTGCCATAATTATACAATTGCCCAATTCCATGAAATTCAATGTTTGTATCTTCTGCTCGTACACTGGCTGTACAGGTTTCTCCAATTCTTCAAATCTCTCCATCACGACGAATTGCTGCTGCCCATCTACCTTAATAGTTCTATTTCTAACAATCTGCAAAGATCAAGCTGTTCATTTTCCTACTCAGCCTTCAATATCTACGTTTCTCCCCCTTTTGCTCAAATCTGGTTCTCTGTATCTAGCAAGATGTCAATTACTAGCAATCGATCAATTTCTAGCAATTTCTCTATCTGCAGATATTTCTTATTCCCCATTTTTATACAATTCTCCATTTCCATGATATTCACTATTTCTTCTGCTCCTTCACTGGCCGTATGAGTTTCTCCATTCTAGAAATCTCTCCATCTCTAAGAGTTTCCACGTTGTATAACCATTAACATCCCCTATTTCTAACAATCTACAAATTCCCAGATATTCATTGTTAAATTCATCATTCTGCTTCTCCATTTCTCTCCTTCTTATCACATCTGGTTCTCTGTATTGAGCAAGTACTCAATTTCTTGTAAGTAAGTAAATTCCGGGCATTTGCAGTTTCTCTGCATTCACCACAACTTCAATTCCTCGATACCCTTCTCTATCTGAAAAAACTGGCTCTGTGTATCCTAGCAAAATATCAATTTCTTACAATTGAGTAAATTCTAGCATT